>NC_029780.3:44321481-44324284 GCF_000817695.3 Arachis duranensis
TTCATGAAACTGTGTGGTATAATCAGTGATCGAGCATCATCTCTTCTTATGAACATTTAAACCAAGGGTTGGGAATTTGTTTGTTTTTAGAGAGAATTAGTGAGTCAAGGGATTGGGATCCAATCATATAAGATTGCAAAGCAAAATTCAATGGAGCATTGGTTTGAGGAAGGGATAAAAATGTTTTGATTCGGAGATCTCAATATCTCCTGAAACCCAATGAATTCCCCATTTCTGATCTACCAGTTTCTCTTTACATTCTGCAATTAAATTCATGCAATCACCCCGATCACTTTTTAATTTCAGCAATTTAGCTTCTCGCTCTTTAATTCATGCAATTTAAGATTCCGCAATTTCAATTTCCTGCCATTTACGTTTCCCGCCAATTTTACATTCCGCAATTCTCATCTAAATCTTGATTCCGCTCAACTAGAACACACTTCTAATCCGAATTGCTCACTCAACCAATCCTTGTGGGATTCGACCTCACTCTATCGTGAGTTTTTACTTGACGATAACCGGTGCACTTGCCGGAAGGAATTTTTGCCGATCGTGCAATTTCCTAAAATCGTAGCATCAGCTGCCAACCTTCCATTGAGTTGTTGTACTTCCTTGACACAAGTCGGGCTCTTCATGTCGAGTATGGCCCGGCATTTATCCAGATTTACCTCGATTCCTCTTTGTGTGAGCATAAAACCTAAGAATTTTCCAGCTTCTACTGCAAAAGTGCATTTTGTAGGATTTAGTCGCATGCCATGCCTTCTTATAGTGTCGAATACTTCGGTGAGGTCGGACAGCAGCGTCTTTTCACTTTGTGTCTTTATTAACATGTCGTCCATATATACTTCCATGATTTTTCCAATGTGATCCGTGAAGATCTTATTCATTAACCTCTGATAGGTAGCTCCTGCATTTTTTAGTCCAAAAGGCATGACGATGTAGCAGCAGTTTGCTTTTGGGGTTAAGAATGAGGTTTTTTCTTGGTCGGGTAGATACATTGGGATTTGATTGTATCCTGAATATGTGTCCATAAATGAGAGGTATTTATACCCGGAGAAGGCATCTACCAGAGCGTCGATACTTGGGAGTGGATAAGGATCTTTTGGGCAGGCTTTGTTGAGATCAGTGTAGTCGGTGCACATCCGCTACTTCCCATTTGATTTTTTCACCAAGACAACGTTAGCTAGCCATAGTGGGTACGTGACTTCTCTTATGAATCCTACCTCCAGTAGAGCTTGTACCTGCTCTTCCACAGCTTGGGATCGTTCTGGCCCGAGCTTTCTACGTTTCTGTTGTACTGGCCGAGATCCTGGGTAGACTGCTAGTTTGGGGCACATTAACTTGGGGTCTATGCCTGGCATGTCTGCAGCCTTCCATGCAAAGAGGTCGACGTTATCTCGCAAGAACTGTATGAGTGATTCTTTTATGTCTCCTTTTAGGATTGTACCGATATTGGTTGTTTGGTCCGGGATATCTCCGATCTGGACTTTTTCTACTTCACCTTTGGGTTGTGGGCGGAGTTCTTCCTGCCTCTGAGCTCCACCGAGTTCGATTGTGTGGAATTCTTCTCCTCTGCCTCTGAGGTTTAAACTTTCGTTGTAGCAGTGGTGCGTCGTCTTCTGGTGTGCTTTTATTGTAGCTATTCCTTCTGCAGTTGGGAACTTCATGCATATATGTGAAGTTGAGACTACTGCGCTGAGCTGATTCAATGTTGTCTGACCTATTAAGGCATTGTAGGCTGAGCTCACGTCGACCATAATATAGTCTATTTTGAGTGTTCTTGACTGGTTTCCTTTTCCAAAGGTCGTGTGTAGTGAGACGTATCCAAGGGGTTGAACTGGGGTGTCTCCTAGTCCGAACAAGCTGTTCGGATATGCTCTGAGTTCTTTTTCTTCTAGGCCGAGTTTGTTGAAGGCAGTTTTGAATAATATGTCGGCAAAGCTTCCTTGGTCTATCAGTGTGCGGTGGAGATTTGCGTTCGCCAATACGATAGTGATGACCATAGGATCGTCATGTCCTGGGATGATGTCGGATGCGTCCTCTTTGGTAAAAGTAATTGTGGGGATGTTAGGTGTTTCCTCTCTTCCCTCAACATCATATATTTCTTTAGGATATCTTTTGCGAGATAATTTAGAGATCCCGCCTCCGGCAAATCCTTCGTGTATCATGTTTACGTGTCTCTCGGGTGTACGAGGTGGTCGTTCTACCTGTCCGACATCTTCATCCCATCTTCTTTTTTCTGGGATCGTCAGCCCGGTTTGTCAAATACTGATCTGATTTTCCTTCTCTTACCAGCTTTTCTCTGATAATTTTTAAGTCAAAACATTCATTGGTGGAATGTCCATAGATTCGATGATATTCACAATATTCTGCCCGGTTTCCTCCTCTTTTTTTCTTTTGAGTGGTCGAGCTGTGGTGGACGAAATTGTGATAAAAGAGTTCCAGGCACTGTTAGAAAAGCTCACAACTCCGTTCAACTTAACCAGCAAGTGTACTAGGTCATCCAAGTAATACCTTACGTGAGTAAGGGTCGATCCCACAGAGATTGTTGGTATGAAGCAAGCTATGGTCACCTTGTAAATCTCAGTTAAGTGGATTCATAGGGTCAAATGTAATTGGATTAGATAATTAAAAGATAAATAAAATAAAAGGATAGAAATACTTATGTAGATCAATAGTGGGAATTTCAGATAGGCGTGTGGAGATGCTAGAATCCTCTCGAATCTCTACTTTTTTATTACATTCATCCAATCCTTCTTACTCCTTTCCATGGCAAGCTGTATGTAGGGCATCACCATCATCA
>NC_029780.3:44325571-44328740 GCF_000817695.3 Arachis duranensis
GTTTGTTGATTCTTGAACACAGCTACTTATGAGTCTTGGTCGTGGCCCTAAGCACTTTGTTTTCCAGTATTACCACCGGATACATAAATGCCACAGACACATAACTGGGTGAACCTTTTCAGATTGTGACTCAGCTTTGCTAGAGTCCCCAGTTAGTGGTGTCCAGAGCTCTTAAGCACACTCTTTTTGCTTTGGATCACGACTTTAACCATTCAGTCTCAAGCTTTTCACTTGGACCTTCATGACACAAACACATGGTTAGGGACAGCTTGGTTTAGCCGCTTAGGCCTGGATTTTATTTCCTTGGGCCCTCCTATCCATTGATGCTCAAAGCCTTGGATCCTTTTTACCCTTGCCTTTTGGTTTTAAGGGCTATTGGCTTTTTCTGCTTGCTTTTTCTTTCTAATTTTTTTCGCCTATTTTTTTCGCAACCTCTTTACTTTTCACTGCTTTTTCTTGCTTCAAGAATCAATTTTCATGATTTTTCATATCATCAATAACATTTCTCTTTGTTCATCATTCATTCAAGAGCCAACAGTTTTAACATTCATAAACAACAATATCAAAAGACATATGCACTGTTCAATCATTCATTCAGAAGACAAAAAGTATTGTCACCACATCAATATAATTAAATTAAATTCAAGGATAAATTTGAAATCCATGTACTTCTTGTTCTTTTGAATTAAAGCATATTTCATTTAAGAGAGGTGAAGGATTAATGGATTTTATTCATAGCTTTAAGACATGGTTACTACATACTAATGATCATGAAGTAGAGACACAAAACATAGATAAACACAACATAAAAACCGAAAAGCAGAAAGAAATAAGAACAAGGAATGAATCCACCTTACTGGCGTCTTCTTCTTGAAGGACCAACAATGTCCTTAAGCTCTTCTATGTCCCTTCCTTACCTTTGTTGCTCCTCCCTCATTGTTCTTTGATCTTCTCTTATTTCATGGAGAATGATGGAGTGCTCATGATGTTCCACCCTTAATTGTTCCACGTTGTGGCTCAAATCTTCTAAGGAAGTGTTGAGTTGTTGCCAATAGTTGTTGGGAGGAAAGTGCATCCCTTGAGGCATCTCAGGGATTTCTTGATGATGAGCTTCCTCATGAATCTCTTGAGAACCGTGAAGGGTCTCTCTTGCTTGCTCCATCCTCTTCTTGGTGATGGGCTTATCCTCTTCAATGGGGATGTCTCCTTCTATGATAACTCCAGCTGAGTAACATAGATGGCAAATAAGGTGAGGAAAAGCTAGCCTTGCCATGGTGGAGGACTTGTCGGCTATTTTGTAGATTTCATTGGAGATAACCTCATGAACTTCTACTTCCTCTCCAATCATGATGCTATGAATCATGATGGCCCGATCCACAGTAACTTCAGATCGGTTGCTAGTGGGAATAATGGAGCGTTGAATAAACTCCAACCATCCTCTAGCCACAGGCTTGAGGTCCAGTCTTCTTAGTTGAACTGGCTTGCCTTTGGAGTCTCTCTTCCATTGAGCTCCTTCCACACATATGTCCGTAAGGACTTGGTCCAACCTTTGATTAAGGTTGACCCTTCTAGTGTAGGGGCGTTCATCTTCTTGCATCATGGGCAAGTGGAATGCCAACCTCACATTTTCCGGACTAAAATCTAAGTATTTTCCCCGAACCATTGTGAGGTAATTCTTTGGACTCGGGTTCATACTTTGATCATGGTTCCTAGTGATCCATGCATTGGCATAGAATTCTTGAACCATTAAGATTCTGACTTGTTGCATGGGGTTGGTTAGGACTTCCCAACCTCTCCTTCGGATCTCATGTCAGATCTCTGGATACTCATTTTTCTTGAGCTTGAAAGGGACCTCAGGGATCACCTTCTTCTTTGCCACAACATCATAGAAGTGGTCTTGATGGCTCTTGGAGATGAATCTTTCCATCTCCCATGACTCGGAGGTGGAAGCTTTTGTCTTCCCTTTTCTTTTTCTAGAGGATTCTCCGGCCTTAGGTGCCATTGATGGTAGTGGAAAACAAAAACGATTGTGCTTTGACCACACCAAACTTAAAAGATTGCTCACCCTCGAGCAATAGAAGAAAGAAGAGAAGAAGAAGAAGAAGAGAATATGGAGGAAAAGGGAAGTGTAGGTTCGGCCAAGGTATGGAAGAGGGGGTTGTGTTGTGTGAAAATGAAGTAGAATGGAAGGGTATATATAGGGAGAGGGGAGAGGGTAGGTTTGGCCATATAGGGTGGGATTGGGTGGGAAAATGTTTTTGAATTTTTTTTTGAAGGTAGGTGGGGTTTATGGGGAAGAGTGACATGGGGAAGAGTAAAATAGGATTAGGAGGTAAGGTGGGAATATAGTAGGTGGGGATCCTGTGGGGTCCACAGATCCTGAGGTGATCCTGTGGGGTCCACAGATCCTGAGGTGTCAAGGAATTCCATCCATGCACCAAATAGGCATGTAAAATGCCTTTGCACACCATTCTGGCGTTTAAACACCGAGTGGTGCACATTCTGGGCGTTCAATGCCCACATGTAACATGTTTCTGGCGTTGAACGCCAGTTTCATGCTTGTTACTGGCGTTCAGCGCCAGCTTTTCCTTTAGGCACATTCCTGGCATTCAGTGCCAGAATGTTGCTTGTTTCTGGCGTTCAGCGCCAGTTTCATGCTCTGTTCTGGCGTTGAACGCCAGCCAGATGCTCCTTACTGGCGTTGAACGCCAGTCTGTGCTTCCTCCAGGGTGTGATTTTTTTCTTCTGCTGTTTTTGATCCTGTTTTTAAATTTTATATTTTTTTCGTGACTCCTCATGATCATGTACCTAATAAAACACAAAATAACAATAAAATAAAAATTAGATAAATAAAATTGGGTTGCCTCCCAACAAGCGCTTCTTTAATGTCAATAGCTTGACAGTGGCTCTCATGGAGCCACAAAGGTGATCAGGTCAATGTTGTATAGTCCCAACCCCAAACTTAGAGTTTGGATATGGGGTCTTAACATCAAACTTAGAGTTTGACTATGGCCTCCCAACACCAAACTTAGAGTTTGACTGTCGAGGCTCTTTTTGACTCTAAACTGAGAGAAGCTCTTCATGCTTACTCTCTTTTGTCACAGAGGGATGGCCATGTGCCTTAAACACAAGGTAGTCCCCATTCAATAGAAGGACTAGTTCACCTCTG
>NC_029780.3:44328898-44331341 GCF_000817695.3 Arachis duranensis
TTTTGAGGTAGAGTTTTCTGAATCCATGTATCTAGTTCACTAATGAGCAAGAGAGGTTCACTTTCCCAAGTCTCATTACCAAACAACTTGGCATTCAGCTTCATGATAGCTCCTAAATATTGAGTAACTTGCTTTCCAGTCACATCTTCATCCTCTTCAGAGGAAGAATAGTCTTCAGAGCTCATGAATGGCAGAAGGAGATTTAATGGAATCTCTATGGTCTCTGTATGAGCCTCAGATTCCTTTGGATCCTTAATAGAAAACTCCTTCTTGCTTGAAGGACGTCCTAGGAGGTCTTCCTCACTAGGATTTTCGTCCTCCTCCTTCCTTGTGCATTCGGCCATATTGATTACTTCAATGGCCTTGCAATCTCCTTTTGGATTCTCTTCTGTATTGCTTGGGAGAATACTGGGAGAAGTTTCAATGACTTTCTTACTCAGCTGGCCCACTTGTGCCTCCAGATTTCTGATGGAGGATCTTATTTCACTCATGAAACTGAAAGTGGCCTTTGACAGATCAGAGACTAGATTGGCTAAATTAGAAGTATTTTGTTCAGAATTCTCTGTCTGTTGCTGAGAAGATGATGGATAAGGCTTGCTATTGCTTAGCCTATTGCGTCCACCATTGTTAAAGCCTTGTTGAGGCTTTTGTTGATCCTTCCATGAGAAATTTGGATGATTTCTCCATGATGAGTTATAGGTGTTTCCATAAGGTTTACCCATGTAATTAACCTCTGCCATTGCAGGATTCTCATGATCATAAGCTTCTTCAGAAGCTGCCTCTTTAGTACTGTTGGATGCATTTTGCCATCCATTCAGACTTTGAGAAATCATGTTGACTTGCTGAGTCAACATTTTGTTCTGAGCCAATATGGCATTCAGAGCATCAATTTCAAGAACTCCTTTCTTCTGAGGTATCCCATTATTCACGGAATTCCTCTCAGAAGTGTACATGAATTGGTTATTTGCAACCATGTCAATGAGTTCTTGAGCCTCTTCTGGAATTTTCTTTAGGTGAATAGATCCACCTGCAGAATGGTCCAATGACATTTTCGAAAATTCAGATAGACCATAATAGAATATATCTAATATGGTCCATTCTGAAAACATGTTAGATGGACACTTTTTGGTCAGCTGCTTGTATCTTTCCCAAGTTTCATAGAGGGATTCACCATCTTTTTGCTTGAAGGTCTGAACATCCACTCTAAGCTTGCTCAGCTTTTGAGGAGGAAAGAATTTATCCAAGAAGGCAGTGACCAGCTTATCCCAGGAGTCCAGGCTATCCTTGGATTGTGAATCCAACCATATTCTAGCTCTGTCTCTTACAACAAAAGAGAAAAGCATGAGTCTGTAGACTTCAGGATCAACTCCATTCGTCTTTACAGTCTCACAAATCTGTAAGAACTCAGTTAAAAACTGGTAAGGATCTTCAGATGGAAGTCCATAAAACTTGTAGTTTTGTTGCATTAAGGCAACTAGCTGAGGTTTCAGCTCAAAGTTATTGGCTCCAATGGCAGGAATGGAGATGCTTCTTCCATCAAATTTGGATGTTGGCTTTGTGAAGTCACCAAGCATTCTCCTTGCATTATTATTATTTTCGGCTGCCATCTCCTTCTCTTGTTCTAATGTTTCTGAAAGGTTACCTTTAGATTGTTATAACTTAGCTTCTCTTAATTTTCTCTTCAGAGTCCTTTCAGGTTCTGGATCAATTTCAACAAGAGTGCCTTTATCCTTGTTCCTGCTCATATGAAAGAGAAGAAAACAAAAAAAGAAAGAGGAATCCTCTATGTCACCGTATAGAGATTCCTTTATGTTAGTAGAAAAAGAAAGGGGAGAAGAATGAAGAAGAGTGGGTTCGGATATTTAGGTGGAGAGAGGTGAAGAGAAGTGTTAGTAATTAAATAATTAAATAGAATAAGAGAGAAGAGATAGAAAATTCGAGAATCAATTTAAAAAAAAGGGTTAGTAATTTTCGAAAATTAGAAATAAGATAAGATTAAAATTAAAATTTAAAACAAAAAGAATTTTTGAAAAAGAGATGAGATATTTTCGAAAATTAGAGAGGGAAAAGTAGTTAGGTGGTTTTGAAAAAGATAAGAAACAGACAAAAAGTCAAAGAGTTAGTTGAAAAAGATATTAAAATCAACTTTGAAAAGATAAGAAGATAAGAGGTTAGATAAGATATTTTGAAATCAAATTTTGAAAAAGATAAAATTTTTGAAAAAGATAAGATAAACGATAAAAAAGATTTAATTCAAAAATTTGAAATTACTTACTTCACTAACAAGAAACTACAAGATAAGATTCTAGAACTTAAAGATTGAACCTTTCTTAACAAGAAAGTAACAAACTTCAAATTTTTGAACCAATCACATTAATTGATAGCTAATTTTCGAAACTTTGATTTAAAGATAAGAAAAAGATTTTGAAAAGATAAGATTTTT
>NC_029780.3:44331393-44333115 GCF_000817695.3 Arachis duranensis
ATGACCCAAAATATGAAAATTTTGGATCAAACACATAATGCATGCAAGAATGCTATGAATGTCAAGATGAACACCAAGAACACTTTGAAGATCATGATGAACATCAAGAACATAATTTTGAAAAATTTTTGATGCAAAGAAAACATGCAAGACACCAAACTTAGAAATCTTTAATGCAACTCTAACAAACGAAAAATGCACATGAAAAATAACAAACAACACAAAACAAGAAATCATCAAGATCAAACAAGAAGACTTGTCAAGAACAACTTAAAGATCATGAAGAACACTATGAATGCATGAGATTTTCGAAAAATGCAAGAAAAATTTTTAAAGCATGCAATTGACACCAAACTTAAAAATTGACTCAGGACTCAAACAAGAAACACAAAATATTTTTTCATTTTTATGATTTTATGATTTTTTTGGATTTTTAAAAATTTTTTTTCGAAAATATTTTTGGAAAAACGAAAAAGAAAAGAAAAATTTTGAAAAAGTTTTTGAAAAGAAAATTACCTAATCTGAGCAACAAGATGAACCGTCTGTTGTCCATACTCGAACAATCCCCGGCAACGGTGCCAAAAACTTGGTGGATGAAATTGTGATAAAAGAGTTCCTGGCACTGTTAGAGAAGCTCACAATTCCGTTCAACTTAACCAGCAAGTGTACTGGGTCATTCAAGTAATACCTTACGTGAGTAAGGGTTGATCCCACAGAGATTGTTGGTATGAAGCAAGCTATGGTCACCTTGTAAATCTCAGTTAAGTGGATTCATAGGGTCAAATGTAATTGGATTAGATAATTAAAAGTTAAATAAAATAAAAAGGATAGAAATACTTATGTAGATCAACAGTGGGAATTTCAAATAGGCGTGTGGAGATGCTAGAATCCTCTCGAATCTCTACTTTTTTATTACATTCATCAAATCCTTCTTACTCCTTTCCATGGCAAGCTGTATGTAGGGCATCACCATCATCAATGGCTACTTTTAATCCTCTCGGGAAAATGGTCCTATGCACTGTCACTGCACGGCTAATCGTCTGGAGGCATCACCCTTGTTGATAGCTACATCCCATCCTCTCAGTGAAAATGGTCCAAATGCTCTGTCACAGCACGGCTAATCATATGTCGGTTCTCAATCAGTTGGAGTAGAATCCATTGATTCTTTTGCGTTTGTCATCACGCCCAGCCTTCAGGAGTTTGAAGCTCGTCACAGTCATTCAATACTGGAATCTTACTCGGAATACCACAGACAAGGTTAGACTTTCCAGATTCCCGAAATCCTACTCAGAATACCACAGACAAGGTTAGATTTTCCGGATCCCCATGAATGCCGCCATCTATCTAGCTTATACCACGAAGATTCTGTTGGGGAATCTAAGAGATATGCGCCCGGCCTAGAGTAGAACGGAAGTGGTTGTCAATCACGCGCGTTCATAGGTGAGAATGATGATGAGTGTCACGAATCATCACATTCATCAAAGTGTTGTGCAACGTATATCTTGGAATAAGAATAAAAGAGAACTGAAGAGAAAGTAATAGTAATTGTATTGAAACTTGAGGTACAGCAGAGCTCCACACCCTTAATCTATAGTGTGCAGAAACTCCACTGTTGAAAATACATAAGTGAAAGGTTCAGGTATGGCCGAATGGCCAGCCCCCTAAAACATGATCAATAGCCTCCTAAGATAAAGAATAAAACAAAACTGAGACCAAAGATGT
>NC_029780.3:44333256-44376652 GCF_000817695.3 Arachis duranensis
CACTTCCGGGGCCCACTTGGTGTATGTTTGGGCTGAGCTTGATCTATCCATGAGCTGAGTCTTTTCTTGGATTTGAACTCCAAGTTATAACATGTTTTGGGCGTTCAACTCCGGATCATGACGTGTTTCTGGCGTTTAACTCCAGACAGCAGCATATACTTGGCGTTCAACGCCAAGTTACGTCATCAATTTCCGAATAAAGTATGGACTATTATATATTGCTGGAAAGCTCTGAATGTCTACTTTCCAAATCCGTTGAGAGCACACCATTTGGAGTTTTGTAGCTCCAGAAAATCCATTTCGAGTGCAGGGAGATCAGATTCCAACAGCATCAACAGTCCTTTTGTCAGCCTTTTTTAGAGTTTTGCTCAAGTCCCTCAATTTCAGCCAGAAATTATCTGAAATCACAAAAAACACACAAACTCATAGTAAAGTCCAGAAATGTGAATTTAACATAAAAACTAATGAAAACATCCCTAAAAGTAGCTTGAACTTACTAAAAACTACCTAAAAACAATGCCAAAAAGCGTATAAATTATCCGCTCATCAAGCTGTAGGTATCTTTTCGTATGGCATACTTCTCTGTAGACATCCACAAGGGATACCCGAAGAGGGATATAATTGTGGTATTTTCCCCTTGTCGATCTTCTTTTTTCTTGGATTCTTTGTCCTTATCTCGGAAGGAGTAGGAGAATCCGGATTTTGAGGTCTCTCCTAGTCGGGCATCTTCCTCCATGTTGATATACTTCTTTGCTCGTTCTTGTACCTCATTTAGAGATGTGGGATGCTTTTTTGATATGGATTGGTGATAAACCCCGATTTTGTGGTTTATCTTGTGCTTAATTTGGGGGATTTTATCACCTTTTCTCACATTTATTCGATGAAATAGCATGGTTTTGCAATTCTCCCTTGATTTGTGCTTAATTATGAAAACATGTTTTTTAGGCCCTAAAATAGCTAAATTTAATTCACTTTAATTATATTCGATGCCTTGATATGTTTGTTGAGTGATTTCAGGTTCATAAGGCAAGTATTAGATGGAAGAAGTGAGGAGAAAAAGAATGGAAAGTGGGAGAACTCATGAAGAAATGAAGGAACTGTAAAGATGTCAAGTCTGACCTCTTTGCACTCAATAAACCATAACTTGAGCTACAGAGGTCCAAATGAGGCGGTTTCAGTTGCGTTGAAAAGCTAATATCCGGGCCTTCGAAATGATATAAAGTTTGCCATATGTTGCTTCGCGTATAGGGGCATGCACGTGCCATGTACGCGTGCGCGCCAATGCTACTCGTGGCCCACTAAAGTGAAATCGCCCCCAGCAATTTCTGAAGCACTTTGAGCACAACCCAACTCATTTCTAATGCTATTTCATGCAAAATTCAAGCTTGGGCAAGGGGGAGCAATTGTTTGGTAGCTTAGCGTCATGTAGGTTAGTTTCTAGAGAGAGAAGCTTCCTCTTCTCTCTAGAATTAGGTTAGGTTAATCCATCTTAGATCTAGGTTCAATCTTATCTTTTCATCTTCTTTCCTTTATGGTTTCTTGTTCCTACTACTTGATTCTCTTAGTCCTCATGTTAATTTCTCTTTTATGTTTCTTTTGTAATGATGAACTCTTGATGGATTTGGATCTCTTTAATGCAATTTGATGTTTACTTTACTTATTATTGTTGATTTCTTGTTGATGATAGTTATAGATCTTGTTAATTTTTGCATTTGGTGATGCTTACTTTTCTTGCACTCTAAGTGTTTGATGAAACATTTACACTAGTTTTTGAGTAGCTTTCTTTGCTCTTGGCCTAGGCTAAGGGAATTGAGTGACCTTGAGTCATTGGGTCTTATTGGATTGTTGATTTGAGAACTCTTGGTGATCAATTTGACACTCATTGACACCAACCCACTACTAATCTAATTAGTAGATAGGTTGGGACTTATGGGTTGATGTGATCAAGCCTATCTGACGTACTTCAAGCTTAGGATTAGATATTACGTACTTAAAGCTTTTGGAAGTAGATTTAATAGGTTGGCCTCTCATAATTATCAATATATGGTTTGTAGACAAAGATGGTGATCTCAATTACCTATGTCTAGCCAAGAGTAATTTTCCTTTCTCTTATTAGTTAATTGTTCATTTACTTTTCTTGCCATTTACTTTCTTGCAAAAAATACAAAATCAAACCCCCATGCATCCTCATAGCCAATAATTGAGCATTTCATTGCAATTCCTTGTGAGACAACCTGGAGTCTAAATACTTTGGTTAATTTTCATTTGGGGATTGTTCTTTGTGACAACCAAAAATTCAATTTGATGTGAGAGTTGTTTGTTGGTTTGGAGCTATACTTACAACGAAATTCTTCTTTCTATAAGAGAAATTCCTAACCGACAGCAATTCTTGCGATCAATTGGCTAAAAGGCCCTTTCTCGCAGGCCATTGATAAGGCCCATGATGACCGCTTCTGTGGATAGGTTTTGTATGTCTAGACATGCCTTGTTGAATCTTTCCATGTAGCTGCGGAGACTTTCCCGATCTTCTTGTTTGATTCCTAATAGACAAGGGGCGTGCTTGGTTTTGTCTTTTTGGATAGAGAATCTGGCTAGAAACTTCTTGGCTAGGTCGTTGAAGCTTGAGATGGACCTGGGGGGTAGATTGTCGCACCACTTAATCGCTGTTTTTGTTAAGATAGTCGGGAAGGCTTTGCAGTGAACTACGTCTGAGGCGTCAGTGAGGTACATTTGACTTCTGAAATTACTGAGGTGATGGCTGGGATCTGCCGTGCCATCATATAAGGCCATGTTCGGGAGTTTAAGGTCTTTTGAGTTTTTAGTCTTCATGATCTCCTTGGTAAATGGATCTTGGTCCTTACGGGAGCTATCCTCGTGGGTTGATTGAGTCGCTTTGGCTTTGAGATCGGCTTCGAGTTTTAGGAGTTTGTCCTCCAATTCCTGGCGTCGCCTTATCTCCCTTTGTAGGTCCTTCCCAGCTTCTCGCTGATGATGGGCTTCTTTCTCAAGTTGTTTTAAACGATCTTGAAGCGTCTCAAGGGCTCCTGGGTTTGGTGAATTTTTATCTTCGTTAGGTTGCGAGGTATCTTTTGGTGTAGTGTCCACGTTTTTGTGCGGCGTTCTGTCTTCTAGGCCCGAATCGTGGTCGTTGTCATGGTCGTCCGTCATGATGATAAGATGATGATAAACCACTATTTTATGATAAATCTTGTGCTTAAATCGAATGATTTTATCAACTCTTCACCTACTTATTCACATGAATTTGCATGGTTTTAGAATTCCTTCCTTATGATATGACATATGAGAAAACATGTTTCCTATGCTTCAAAATAATTAAATTTAATTATCCTTTATTACCATTCGATGCCGTGATTTGTGTGTTGAGTACTTTCAGGTTTTATAGGGCAGGAATGACTTAAAGGATGGAAAGGAAACATACAAAAATATAAGAAAAGCACAAATTAGAGTTTTGGAGAAACTGGCAGTGTTGCGTCCGCATGGGCGACGCGAACGCGTGCTTAGCGCAAAAGAAAATTGACGCGAGCGCATGGATGACGTAAACGCGTGACCCGCGAAACACAACTAATGCGAACGCATGATTGACGCGACCGCGTGGAAGAGCAAAACTCCAGATGACGCGACCGCATGACCCACGCGGACGCGTGACGTGCGCGATCTGCAGAATTTGCAGAAGTCAGCCCCAGCAACTTTTGGGCCCTTTTTGGTCCAGATCCAAGCCCAGAGAACACAGATTAAAGGGTTATAAATGGAGGAATCCATCCATTCATGAGAATATACTGGATACACCATACAATATACATTGATACATAGTTTTAGTAATTAGATGTAGCTTTTAGAGAGATAGGTTCTCTCCTCTCTCTTAGGATTAGGATTTAGTACTTAGAGTTTCTCTTAACTTTAGGATTATCTCATCTTTATATCAAGTTCAATACTCCTTTATTTTGACTCTCTTATTTGTTTATTATATATATTGCCAAATTGGTTTATGGACCATTCATGTTATGATTTTCTTAATTAATATAATTTGAGGTATTTCAGACTCATGATTGCTTTTCCCTATTTATAATTTAGATTTTTTTACTATTGGCTTTGGTTGATTAATTGGTGACTCTTGAGTTGTCAAACTCATCGTGATTGATAATTGTTATCTTTGCTGATTAATTTAGATTCCTATGACTCTAGTCTTTCCTTAAGGAGTTGACTAGGACTTTAGGTGTTAAATTGATTTGTCCACTTAACTGACCTTCATAGTTAGAGGTTGACTTAGTGGGAGCAAAAGTATAATTCCCATCACCATTGATAAGGATAACTAGGATAGGACTTCCAGTTTTCATACCTTGCCAAGAGATTTCTTAGTTAGTAATTTATTAATTTATGCAATCCATTTCTCTTGTTCAAAACCTTTTCAAAACCCAAAAACACTATTTTCCATAACCAATAGTAAAACACACTTCCCTGTAATTCCTTGAGAAGACGACCTGAGGTTTGAATACTTCGGTTTATAAATTTTATTGGGTTTGTTACTTGTGACAACCAAACGTTTGTACGAAAGGATTTTCTGTTGGTTTAGAAGCTATACTTACAACGCGATTATATTTTTATATTTCTTCACCGATCAAAAATTCGTTTGTCAGATGACTTCCAAGTTCCCCGGCAACGGCGCCAATGTTCCGAGGGTTACCTGAAACTGTAGGTCGATCTTAGATGAGATTTTTTATACTGGTCAGAGCGGTTGTGTCCGACTTGATGGTGGTGGCTGGAGCTGCCGTGTTTGACTTGTTGGACTTGGTGGTGGTGCTGATCCTTTGTCACCGGAGGGTGGGGGTACTTGTAAGGGACTCCGATGCTTAAGTTAGCAAGGGAATTAAGCAGATTTTTAGTAGAATCAGAGTATGAGTTATACCTGGGTGCTCTAGTGTATTTATAATGGTGCAGAGTGACCTTCTTAGATAAGATAAGTTAGTTATCTTATCTTATCCTTATCTTTCGAGTGAGGTAATCTTATCTTCAAGGGAACTGCCCTTCTCTCTGTAGGCTTGGGCTGCCTTAGGTTTTGGTGCGCGGTCCTCCATTTGAGCCCTTTTTTGGGCTTTCCTGGTGATTTGACCGAGTTCTTTGAGAAGAGGTCGGGTAGTTTGACCTGAAGAGGTCGGTCGTCTCGTTGCTAATCATCTTGAGTCGGACAACTCGACCCAGGGTATGAACAACAGGATACGTGACATATACTCCTCTTATTTTTGGGTAATTAGAATTTTTGTGGCATATAAATTGGAATTTGAATTTCACCCTCTAATTGGAATTAATTGACCAAGGCATTGGCAGTCAATGAATTTTAGAGGAGACTAGAAAGGTTTAAGGAATTAAGGTCTAGTCACTTATAGTTTGCCATAAATTAAACCCTACATGATTAAAATAGTTAGTAAGAAAAGTTAATCCGGAAAAATAGATAACTCTGAAGCATTAACTGTTTCTCCATATTTTATTTTCAACTTATTTACTTGCGTGCCTGCCTTCTGATATTTTCAACTTAAACCTTTTGAACATCTCAAAACCATTTTCTACTTGCCTAACTAAGTAAATCATTTAACCATTGTTGCTTGGTCCATCAATCCTCGTGGGATAGACCCTCACTCACCTGAGGTATTACTTGGTACGACCCGGTGCACTTGCCGGTTAGTTTGTGGTTGTAAAACACCACACCAAGTTTTTGGCGCCATTGCTGAGGATTGATAGTGATTAACAACTATTAGTTGTTTGATTACTTAGATTAGGCATTTTATTTTTAATTTTATTAAAATCCATTTTTTAATATTTTCAAAAAAAATCGAAAAAATTTAAATAATTAAATAGCACCAATATTTTTCTTAATTTCTAAAATTAAGTTAGTTTTATTTTAATTCTTAGAATTCTGTTCTTTCTTCTTTGCTTTCCTGTTTACCACATGGTGCATTTAATCTTTTTTGGTGTTTTGTGCTAAGGAAAAATAATGGAGAGAGATCACATGGGTTACTACTCACACCCAAGTAGTGATTCATATTATGGTGTATGGTGGAACTATCCAAATTTTGGTTGGCAAAGTCAAAACCAAAGAAACTTCAATGCTCCATATTCATATCAAGAACCACCATCTTCTTATGCATATCAAGAGCCACCATCTCCTTATTCATCTCAAATACCATCAGATCTTGAGCTTCTCATGAAAGAATGCCTACATGATATAAAGACAAGTGTCAAAAATGTAGAGAAATATATGGAGATGATGATCAAGAACCAGGAAGAAGAACAAGCAAATTCCTTCCCAAGAGATACAATGCAAGATCCTATGAAAGAAAGTGAGGAAACCAATCAAAGAAGTTTATACTCCAGTGAATTAGAGAATTGTCCACCCTTACATGTGGAAGAAGAGAAAGATGCACAACCTCCCATGCCCTTGGTAAGCAATGAAGAAGGGATTGAATTAAAAGAAAGCTACCAAAAGGAAGATATTGAAATTGAGGAAGCTTGCAAAGAGATAGAAGAATTCAAAGAAGAACACAAGGGAGTGGAGCTTGCAAGACCTCTTCCAAAGCCATCACCATCCAATACAACATTCAAGTTGGTAAAATTCCTATCCTTAACCTTTACGTTCCCACTTGAATATGGGAAACTGGAGACGGATGGTCAACTTAGAGCTTTTTGTGGCATTAAGAGTAAGAGGAAGATGGTTAGTGGTAAGAGTTGTCAAGCAAGGTTCAATATGGTTGCATGCTCTAAATTGAAGTGCAAGTATTGGTGTAGAGCTCAATTGAATGGGTATAGAAGGTTGTTTGGATGTCTCTGTGAGAATTTAGATCGCTTGCCACCCGGTGGGAACAATGGTGATCCATAAGGAGACGGGTATAAAAGCAAGGTTTGGGACCTTGGAATTCATTCTCACAATCAACACTCATGGGGCCTTGTCACTTGCTTTAACTTGCTCGAAGGCGTTATGCGCCTAGTTTGGAATCCCGGTGGCCATTGGAATTACAAACATTGGCGGAGATTCCGGGATCAGTACAAGCACAAGGTACCATGACAAGGAGCTCACCACATGTCCAACTTAAGGACTTTAACTAAAAGCGCTTGGTGGGAGACAACCCACCGTGATACGATCGCTCCTTTTCATTTTTAGTTGTTTTTTGTGGTAGTAGTTTTCTTACTTATTTGATTTTTTTATTGAGTTCTTACTAATTTTCTGATCATGCAGATATTTTAGAGCAGGAACCAGATAATAATAATAATTTAAAAAAAGGGATCACATGACGCGCAAGCGTCACTGATGCGTACGCGACATATGCATGTAGAAGCACAAAACTTGTTCACACGTATGCATCTCTGACGCATGCGCGTCTGATGACTTACATCATCTACCCTTTTTCTTGCATAAAAAGGACCATAAAAGAGGCATAATCTCATTTGATCATTGCAATTCATGCCTTAATTGATGAATATAATAGTACATTTCTTTGAAATGAGTTTGTGCTAGATTTCAGGTGGTGAAGACATCAAAAATGGGAAAGAAAACAACAAAACAAGTGGGGTGTGTGAAGTAGGTGTGCCACTCGGAACAAACGCCACAAAAATGTATTGGCATGGCACGCCAGAAGCTAGGTGTGGGACGCTGGTACAACATTCCAGAGAGCAAAATTGAAGACCATCAAAGGGGCGTGGCACACCAGAAGTAGGGCGTGGCACGCCAATTCGTTACTAAAAGAACCATCACTATGGCATGCCACTTTGTGTCAAAGGCGTGGCACGCCAGCCCAGAGTTCACTTGGGCGTGCCGCTTGAGGACCAAGGCGTGGCACGCCAAGCTTATGAGACCCGCAAGTAAATGGGCGTGCCACTTGAGCAACAAGATGTGGCACGCCAGTGAAGAAGGAGACAATGCAAAAGCTGGGCATGCCACTTAGTATCGAAGGCGTGTCATGCCAGCTCAAGAACTCCCACTAAGGCGTGCAACTTGAATGATGAGGCATGGCACGCCAACACTTAAGGAGGCCAAATAAAGCTGGGCGTGCCACTTTGTATCGAAGGCGTGGCACGCCAGCTCAATCATCTCACTTTGGCATGCCACTTGAACATCCAGGCGTGGCACGCCAACCTCTGGGACCATGGCAAATGAAGGGTGTGACACGCCAGTCTCATGGCGTGGCACGCTGGTAGTGTTTTCCAGAGGAGGAATAAAAGGGATTTCACTTTTTAGTTTTCACACTTCATCTCATCCATCTTTTGTACTTTCTCTCTGTGCTATGAGTAGCTAAATTCACTCTCATTGAGAGAGGGAGCTCTATTGTACTTGATGGATTAATGATAGTGAATTTCTTCTTCTCTTCATCTTCTCTTTGATTTGCTAGAAGGAATTTCGATTTTCATGCTTAGTGTTCAATTAACTTGGAAAAGAGATTGAATGCGAAATGGGTTTCATGGGAACCTTGGAAAAGGAAACCCGAAACCATGCTAGAAATCCCTTCTCACACTTGAGTAGAATCTGGGTTTCGGTGTTTGGATATGGTGACATACAATCCTCCATCTACCTGGACCTATGATGATGTGTGGTATAATCAGGGACCAAGCATATCTCTCTTCATGAGCAAATAGACCAAGGAATTGGCTATTGATCAATATCTGAAAGA
This sequence comes from Arachis duranensis, assembly GCF_000817695.3. Lineage (NCBI taxonomy): Eukaryota > Viridiplantae > Streptophyta > Magnoliopsida > Fabales > Fabaceae > Arachis > Arachis duranensis. The sequence continues at coordinate 44,341,932 of NC_029780.3, forward strand.
TTGAGTCACCAAGGGATTGGGGCTCAATCAATCATGATTGCCAAGAGGTCAATGAGTTGCATGATTGAAGAGGATATGAGTGGGATTTAATCCAAAGAGACAATATCTCCTGATCTCAATGAATTTCCCCATTCTTATCTCTCCCATTCTTTTATAGCTTTACTTACATTCTGCAAAATCCCATTCCCCTTTACATTCCTGTTATTTCAATTTCTGCATTTTATTGCTTTCTTTTATTCCTTTGCCCTTTATGTTTCTGCCATTTATAATTCTGCACTTACAACTTATTCTGTTGAGCTTGACTAATTCACCAATTAATTAAAATTGCTCAAATCTACCAATCTCTGTGGATACGATCCCACTCTACTGTGGGTTAATACTTGACGATAATTTTGGTACGCTTGCCAAGAGCAGATTCATCAATATTATTGGGAAAGGGTAGTGAATTCTACCCATCAAGTTTTATGGCGCCGTTTCCAGGGATTGGTTTGAATTTGACAATGATTAAACTGATTGGAGAGCTAGATTAAGCATTATTTTTATTTTTATTTTTTTCTCCTTAATTGTATTCTTATTCATTTCCGTGTGTAACCTTTAAATTCCGTTCTAATCTCTGTTTTTCTTTCTTGTCTTTCTGAGATTTCTTTAGCCATTCATTGTTTATACTTTCACTCTTCTAACTGTTTGATTAATTGCATCACTCAAGCTAATTACTAATTTTAACTAAAGAGATTTCTTCACTTGCTCTTTTCTTGCTGTGTGTTGACTGTATGACAGGAAGAAGAGGAGAGACTTCATCCTCTTTTGATAGTGAACCTGAGAGAACCTTCCTTAGATTGAGGAGGGAGGCTAGAGGCAAGGGTATAGTTGGAGAAGAACCAGTAGAAGAAGATCTAACAACCACCATGGAAGACGAAGTGCATGAAGGTGTTAGAGGAGGAGCTGAAAATCAAGCTGGGGAAGAGAGGCGAGTCTTAGGCTCCTATATCAACCCGAATCCAGGAAACTGTAGCAACAACATCCTCAAGCCAACAATCCATGCCAACAACTTTGAGTTGAAACCTCAACTCGTCACACTAGTCCAGAATAACTGTTCATATAGAGGAGGTGCTCAAGAAGATCCAAATCAACATCTCAACACATTCTTGAGGATATGCGATACTGTAAAGTCTAATGGTGTACACCCTGACACCTACAAACTACTTCTGTTCCCTTTCTCACTCAAAGATAAGGCAACAAAGTGGTTAGAATCATTCCCCAAGGAGAGCCTAACCACATGGGAGGATGTTGTGAACAAATTTCTAGCGAGATTTTACCCTCCATAGAGGATTAACAGGCTAAGAGCTGAGGTGCAAACCTTCAGACAGCTAGATGGTGAAACACTCTATGAGGCCTGAGAGAGGTTCAAAGATCTAACAAGAAAATGCCCACCAGATAGGTTTAATGAGTGGGTGCAACTCCACATTTTCTATGAAGGATTAACCTATGAATCAAAGAAGGCTGTGGACCACTCTTCAGGGGGTTCACTCAACAAGAAGAAGACCATTGAGGAAGCCATAGATGTCATTGAAACTGTAGCTGAGAATGACTACTTCTATGCTTCAGAAAGAGGCCAAAAGAAGGGGGTGCTGGAACTCAATTCTGTGGATGCCCTGTTGGCACAAAACAAGGAAATTGCAGTACAATTGGCAGCCTTAACCAATAAAATGGAAAATAATCAAGTTGCAGTTGTCCAAGCTCAAGCACCACCCCAAGAAGAAAATGAACCAGAAGTTGAATGTGAGCAAGCAAACTATGTGAATAACCCCTCTCGACCACCATATGACCCTAAGTCCAAGACATATAACCCAGGATGGAAGAACCACCCAAATTTTGGGTGGGAGAACCAATAAAATCACAACCAAGATCACAACAAACCATACTAAGCCAATCAATACCAGAATCATAACTCCAACCATCAGTCAAATAACAACAGACCTTACCATAATCCACCTCACACATCATATTCTTCTAACCAGCAGACACACTACCATCAAGACACACTAACCCCAACCTCACAACCATGTAAAATCGAGGGTAACTTTGAGAGAGTAGAAGCCACAATAGCATAGCTATCATCACAGCTCACAGGGGCCATTTCCACCCTCTTGGAAAAGCAAGAACAAGCTGAAAAGAAGATAGATGCCAACCAAGAAGAATACAGGTCGAATTTGAAGAACCAAGGTGCATCAATCTCAAAGCTGGAAGTACAAGTGGGGTTCTTATCCAAGAAAATCCCAATGTCTACACACATTTCCATGTGACACCATGGCCAACCCAAGAGGGGAGTGCAAGGCCATCACACTTAGAAGTGGAAAAGTGATAGAATAAGCCACCCAAAACCATGAGAACCACGAAGAAGAAGCTGCAGAAAAGCCTGAAAATAGGAAGAAAGAAGAGGTCCCTAGCCCATCTTCACCAAAGCCAATCTTGAAGCCTTATGTGCCAAAGGCACCATACCCACAAAGCCTAAGGAAGGATGGGAAGGACAGCCAGTTTTCCAGATTTTTGGAAATCTCAAAAAGCTCCAAATCAACATACCATTTACTGAAGCACTGAAGCAAATGCCCCTATACGCAATGTTCCTGAAGGAGCTCATGACAAGAAAAAGAAACTGGGGAGAAAAGGAGATTGTAGTCCTAACTGAGGAATGTAGTGCCATCATACAAAAAAAACTCCCCCAGAAAATGAAGGACCCAGGGAGTTTCTAAATCCCCTACATCATAGGGGATATCACTATTTAAAAGGCTTTATGTGACTTGGGGGCTAGCATCAATCTCATGTCCTTGAACATGATAAGAAGGATGAGAATTGAGGAAGCCAAACTAACAAGAATGGCACTCCAACTAGCTGACAGAACATTCAAGTTTCTACATGGAGTGATGGAAGATTTATTGGTGAAGGTGGGAGAATTCATCTTTCCAGCTGACTTTGTTGTGCTGGATATGGAAGAAGAGGCAAACACTTCAATTATACTAGGAAGGCCATTCCTAACTACTGCTGGAGCCATCATTTATGTGCAAAAAGGAGAACTAGTCTTGAGATTACATGAGGAAAAGATGGTCTTCAATGTCTTCAAGGCAATGAGTTATCCCAAGGAAGCAATAGGAGAATGCATGATAGTGGACACCATAGAACAAATAGTCTAAGGAGTTTTGGAAGAAGAGCAATATGAAGGAAGTATGGAATTGGAGCAACAAGCACCACGTGAAGAACCACCACAAGGAACCATGGAAAGTTCAATCATGACAAACCACAAAGACAACAATGGAGAAGAGGCACCAAAACTAGAGCTAAAAACCCTACCACCAAGCTTGAAATATGTCTATCTAGGTGACAACAGCACCTACCCAGTGATCATCAACTCAAGCTTGAGTAAGGACTAAGAAGAGGAGCTCATCCAAGTGCTGAAACAACACAAGGATGCTATAGGCTGGACACTCACAGACTTAAAAGGGATCAGCCCTTCAATGTATATGCACAAGATCCTACTTGAGGAGGGTGCTATGCTCTCAAGGCAACAACAAAGAAGGTTGAATCCAACCATGAATGAGGTAGTCTAGAAGGAAGTGTTGAAGTTGTGGTAAGCTGGGGTGATCTACCCCATCTCAGACAGCCCTTGGGCGAGCCCGGTACAAGTAGTTCCAAAGAAAGAAAGAATCACTATTGTACCAAATAAGAAGAATTAGTTGATACCAACAAGAATAGTGACTGGTTGGCACATGTGCATTGACTACAGGAAGCTCAATGAAGCCACCAGGAAGGACCACTTCCCCTTACCATTCATGGACCAAATGCTCGAGAGGCTGGCTGGACATGAATACTACTGCTTTCTTGATGGTTATTCGGGTTACAACTAAATAGTTGTAGACCCAAAGGACCAGAATAAAACTTCATTTACTTGTCCATATGGTGTTTTTGCTTACAAGAGGATGCCCTTTGGACTGTGCAATGCACCTGCAACATTCCAAAGGTACATGCTCTCCATATTTTCAGACATGATTGAGAGGTTTATTGAGTTGTTTATAGATGACTTCTCTGTATTTGGTAACACATATTCTGATTGCTTGCATCACTTAGCCCTGGTGCTAAAGTGATGCCAAGAGATCAATCTTGTTTTAAACTGGGAAAAATGCCATTTCATGGTTACGGAAGGAGTGGTCCTTGGTCATAAAATCTCAAAGAATGGCATAGAAGTGGACAGGGAAAAAGTAGAGGTAATTAAAAAGTTACCTCCACCTTGCAATTTCAAAGCAATTAGAAGCTTTTTGGGACATGCTGGTTTCTATAGGAGGTTTATTAGAGACTTCTCTAAGGTTGCCAAGCCATTGAGCAACCTACTTGTCTCTAATGTGTCTTTTGTTTTTGATAATGAATGCATGTTAGCCTTTGAGGAGCTTAAGAACAAACTTTCCTCTGCACCTATCATATCACCACCATGTTGGGATCTACCCTTTGAGTTGATGTGTGATGCATCAGATTTTGCTGTGGGTGCTGTTTTAGGATAGAGGAATGATAAATTGGTGCATGTCATTTATTATGCCAGCAAGGTTCTTAATGAGAATCAAAGGAACTACACCACTACAGAGAAGGAATTACTTGCCATTGTCTTTCCTTTTGATAAATTTAGATCATATCTCATTGGTTCTAAAGTAATTGTATTCACTAATCATGCAGCACTCAAATACTTGCTTACCAAACAAGAATCCAAGCCAAGGCTAATAAGATGGATCCTCCTACTCTAAGAGTTTGACATCGAAATTAGGGATAGGAGTGGAGCAGAGAATAAAGTTGCTGACCACCTTTCAAGGATCCTACAAGAAGAAGAAGGAGCACACCATCTTGTAGTGAATGAAAGCTTCCCGGATGAGCAATTGATGATGATACAAGAGACCCCTTGATTTGCTGACATAGCCAATTTCAAGGCCATTGGGGAACTACCAACCAACATCAACAAACACATGAGGAGAAAACTCATCAAAGATGCCAAATACTATATCTTGGATGAGCCCTATTTGTTCAAAAGGTATGCTGATGGGATCTTAAGGAGGTGTATATCCCATGGAGAAGGACAATAGGTGCTTTGGCAATGTCATGGATCTGCATATGGAGGCAACTTTATTGGAGAAAGAACAGCAGCCAAGGTGCTCCAATGTGGATTCTACAGGCCAAGCATTTTCAAGGATGCAAAGTACTTGGTGTCAAAGTGTGATGAATGCCAAAGGGCTGGCAATTTACCCAGGAATAATAAGATGCCACAGAGATTTATAATGGAGCTAGAACTATTCGATGTATGGGGGATTGACTTCATGGGGCCTTTTTCATCTTCCAACTCAAATAGTTATATACTTGTGGCTGTAGATTATGTGTCAAAATGGGTGGAGGCTGTTGCCACCACCACCACAAATGACAACAAGGTTGTAATGAGCTTCTTAAGAAAGAACATTTTCAGCTGGTTTGGAGTTCCCAGAGCACTCATTAGTAATGGAGGTACACATTTCTGCAATAAACAACTGGAAGCACTCCTTCTCAGGTATGGAGTCAAACACAAGGTGGCTGATGAGCGGATAATTTATACGCTTTTTGGCATTATTTTTAGGTAGTTTTTAGTAGGATCTAGCTACTTTTAGGGATTTTTTCATTATTTTTTATGCTAAATTCACATTTCTGGACTTCTATGAGTTTTTATGTTTTTCTGTGATTTTAGGTATTTTCTGGCTGAAATTGAGGGACCTGAGCAAAACTCTGAAAAAAGGGTGACAAAGGACTACTGATGCTGTTGGATTCTGACCTCCCTTCACTCGAAATGAATTTTCTGGAGCTACAAAATTTCAAATGGCGCGCTCTCAACGGCTTTGGAAAGTAGACATCTAGAGCTTTCCAGCAATATATAATAGTGCATACTTTATTTGAGATTAGTTGACGTAAACTGACGCTCAACGCCAGTTCCATGTTGCATTCTGGAGTCAAACGCCAGAAACACATCACGAACCATAGTTGAACGCCAGAAACACGTTACAACTTGGCGTTCAACTCCAAAAGAAGCCTCTGCACGTGTAAAGCTCAAGCTCAGCCCAAGCACACACCAAGTGGGCCCCAAAAGTGGATTTTTGCATCAATTACTTACTTCTGTAAACCCTAGTAGCTAGTCTAGTATAAATAGGACATTTTACTATTGTATTAGACATCTTTGGTCTCGGTTTTATTCATCTTAAAGATATTTGTTGCACTTCAACATGATGAATGTGATGATCCGTGACACTCATCATCATTCTCACCTATGAACGCGTGACTGACAACAACTTCCGTTCTACTTTAGACCGGGCGCATATCTCTTGGATTCCTTAATTAGAATCTTCGTGGTATAAGCTAGAATTGATGGCGGCATTCATGAGAATCCAGAAAGTCTAAACCTTGTCTGTGGTATTCCGAGTAGGATTCAAGGATTGAATGACTGTGACGAGCTTCAAACTCGCGATTGTTGGGCATGATGACAAACGCAAAAGAATCAATGGATTCTATTCCGGCATCATCGAGAACCGACAGATGATTAGCCGTGCTGTGACAGAGCATTTGGACCATTTTCACTGAGAGGATGGGATGTAGCCATTGACAACAGTGATTCCCTACATACAGCTTGCCATGGAAAGGAGTAAGAAGGATTAGATGAAGGCAGTAGGAGTAAGAAGGATCAGAAAGAGCACAGCATCTTCATACGCCTATCTGAAATTCCCATCAATGATTTACATAAGTATTTCTATCTTTATTTTCTATTTATTTATTATTATTATTCGAAAACTCCATAACCACTTATTATCCGCCTAACTGAGATTTACAAGATGACCATAGCTTGCTTCATACCAACAATCTCCGTGGGATCGACCCTTACTCACGTAAGGTTTATTACTTGGACGACCCAGTGCACTTGTTGGTTAGCTGTGCGAGGTTGTGAAGAAAGTGCTGAGTTATAAACACGCATACCAAGTTGAATGCCATTGTTTATGATCACAATTTTGTGCACCAGTGGCAACCCCTTATCATCCACAGACCAAAGGGCAAGCAGAGATTTCCAACAGGGAGCTAAAAAGGATTCTCGAAAAACCTGTTGGAAGGTCAAGGAAGGACTGGTCTAAGAAGCTAGACGATGCTTTATGGGCCTACAGGACAGCCTTCATGACCCCCAATAGGATGTCACCATACCAACTAGTATTTGGCAAGGCTTGCCACTTGCCAGTTGAAATGGAGCATAGAGCCTTCTGGGCTCTAAAACTACTGAACTTTGATGAGGGAGCTGCTGGAGAAAAGAGGCTGAGGCAACTCAACGAGCTGGAAGAATTTAGGAACCAAGCATATAAAAATTCAAAGATCTACAAAGAGAACACAAAAAGATGGCATGATAAAAAGATAGCAAGGAGGGAGTTCACTGAAGGACAAAAGGTGTTATTGTACAATTCTAGACTTAGGTTCTTCCCTGGGAAGTTTAAGTCTAGATGGTCTGGACCCTTCACCATCATTAAAGTGTACCCCTATGGTCAAGTGGAGCTCATGGAGGACAAAACACAGAGAACCTTCATTGCAAATGGCCATAGACTCAAGCATTACCTGGGGGACTCACTGGATGAAAGGAGAGTGAGCTACCACCTCAACTGAAAAAGAAAGAACGTCAAGCTAGTGACGATAAAGAAGCGCTGGTTGGGAGGCAACCCAACACTCTATATCCTTTTTAATTTATTGCTTTATTAGAAGTAGATTGTGAATATTAGCTTAAGAAGTTAATTTCAGTTTTGATAGTTAAGATAGCTTTGTGAGTTAAATTGTCTCCTATTTTTGGAAGTGCAGTTGGATGAAAGCATTTACTAATGATGATGAGTGATTGGGCTAAGAACTAGCTAAAAAGCCAAGTTTGGTGTGGCCACTCACCAACTTGATCTAGGCTTACAACCATTTGGATAAATTAAATTTTTAAAGAGCAAGCCCAGAGATTAAGTTTGGTGTGGCCATTACCATACGAGAATCAATCAGCAAGCCCAATACCACTCAATTTGAAAGCATTTAATACATTAGTGGAGGCTTGAATGAGAATTTTAATGTGTTCAGGGGAGATTCGAAGCAAAGAATGTGAAAGGATTGGAATTACTTCTTCCCCATGGACACATTAAAACTCAATGATGAACTCAATTTATTGAGATGCAAATGAATTAAGTTTGGTGTCCCAAGCGACACCCAGCAGTTATAACTCCATTCACTAGCATTGAAAAGGAATGTGGAGGATCATTTTGTCATTACTGATGAGGTTTTCGGTTTCTTTTTTTTTCAGGAGATTGAATGGGGCGCACTTGATAGATAACAAGGAGGTCAAAGTGTACTTACACTTTGGAACTCAACATATTCAGAGGGCACAGTGGGATAAGGGTTGGCGCCTCTTCCCACGCTAGGCGCCACTCCCCAAGTGGAAAACATTGAATTCCCTTCTTTTACCACCATTCGAACCACACCCTTCACTCCTATAATCCCCTACCCTCCCTATTCCCTCCCACTTCCATACACAAAGCAAACTCACAGAGACCTTTCTTTTTTTTTTCTTTCTCGTTCTTCTTTCTCTCTATCTTTCTACTTGATTGGGACAATCAAGTGCTAAGTTTGGTGTTGGGGCAAAACTTTATTTTGCTTGTGTTTCTTTGCAACACTCCATTAATATCTCAGAACCCTCAAACACCCTCTCTCTCTCTCCACCCAATGGCACCACCGAGATCCTCAACCTCAAAGAAAAGAAATACCAAAGAACCAACCTCAGGTTCCTCAAGCTCAAATTTCAATGAGTACAAATTCCTCTCAGCATTCAACCAAAACCAATTTTATGGTTGGGTGAGTGAGAGGGAGATCATCCCAGAGGTCGGCTTCCAACTAGGAAGGAATGAGCACCTTGAGATCAGCATTGAGATCAACAACAGGGGCTGGACACTCTTCTGCAACCCACCAAAGAAAGTGGTAGAAGGAGTGGTAAGAGAGTTTTATGCCAATGCCATGCCACAGCCAGGGCAAACTTATGGGTATATTAGCTATGTGAGGGGGAAGTCCATTGACTATAGTCCCTCTAACATAGAAAGGGTGCTGATGGTGAAAAGGATTAACTCCACTCAGAGTTATGAGGAGAGGATGAAGCAACCAGACCCAGACTTTGATGAAATTCTGAATAAAATCTGTGTACTAAATGTGTAGTGGATCAATGACAAAGATGGAAAACCCAACCAGCTGAGGAGAAGGGACTTGAGCCCCCAAGCTAGGGGGTGGTTAGACTTTGTGAGAAGATCTTTGATCCCTAGATCAAACACATCTGAGGTGACCAAGGAGAGGGCTGTACTTATATAAAGTATAATGAAGGGAGAGGACGTGAATGTTGGGGAGTTGATTGCCAACAACATCAACAAGATACTGAAAAACACTAACGAGAGCACAAGATTGACATTCCCCAGCATCATACAAGAGCTATGTGATGACACTGGAGTTGAGAAGGTGATTGATGAGGTATTGGTGAAGCAAGATAAGCCTATAACTGCCAAGAAGATGGCCAAGGTGTTGGCCGTCAATCCACTTCAAAGAGCTAGAGAACATAGAGCTCATGCTCATGTGCCACAACCACAACAACGAGAGGAAGAGGAGGCAGAGGAGCAACCACAATTTCTGGCACTTCAACCACCACCATACCAATAATACCAACACTTTCCTGAAGGAATGAACTGGGAACAGCTGCAAGGAGACGTGTACCAAATGAAGGGAGATCTGCATCAATTGAGGGAAGATGTCAACCAATTTCAAAATAGCCAAAGGGAGCAATAGAACCAAGTGAATGAGAAAATACACAACCTCCAAGGAAGTTTTGAGCAAGCAAGGAAGGAGCAGCAAGAGGAGTTCGATTGGGGTGAGGTGTGAAGTGCACTTAACAAGGTGGTAGAGCAAAACAAATGGCAGCAGAGGAACCTTGCTAAGTTCAGGCATCTCTATGATGCCCGGACCATTTGAAGGAGACAATATGATATCAACACAAAATTGAAGCTGAATCACTTGTGTAATGCTATAGCCGCCATCAACCCCGGATACCCAACTTTCATGCAAGGGCTAGAAGAATTGAGTGCTAGACAAGAGTATATCCTAGCTAAGCATAAGGAGGATGAAAGAAATTATATGGTGAAGCTGGGTTTCTGGAAGCCCAAGGACAAGAAAGCACAAGAAGGATCCTCCAAAAAGGGTGGAGATGACTCCTCCCCCTCCAAGAAGAAGGACAAAGGCAAGGTGCCAATGAACTAAAGAAGCTGCATAAGGTTGTTGAGTTCCATGGTTGACATTTCCCAAATTTCTGAATTCTGTTTAAGCTTTTATATGTTTACTTTATGTTTGAGAATAATTGATAATGTTAGGATAGTTTATGTTTTATTTTGCTTGAAGTCTTTTGTGAGTCCTTTGATATGCAAGAAAGAAAATGTAATGATAACTGTAGTCTTTATTTTCATCAATGAAGTAGAGTTTGTCTCCATAAGAGTTGTTGTGAGTGTGTAAGAACAAGAGTAAATGAGACTAAGACCAAGAAATCTTATTCAAAAGAACTAAGGAGCAAAAGACTAAGTGAAGAACCTTGAATAAAGTGAAAAGAAAAAAAATGAGTCATGAAAAGTAACTAGTCCTAGAAGGCATTACAAGTAGAAGTTGAGGGGTGTTCCTTGAATATCTATAGAACCAAGAAGTAGTAAGCAACAAAGACCCAAGGCCCTGAGCATCAACTGCTAGAGAGGGAAGAGAAACATTGAAAAACTCAAAAAGAGTTAGAACACCTAGTAGATGCTTGTGGGGAAGATGTGTCAAGAAGAGGCCTGGCCAAGTAAATTCTCAGGGGTGTTTCAACACCTAGCACCCTAAAGTCAACTGGCTTGGGAGTGTTGATTGAAAGCCTAACTAAAGGGTTGTCTTGAGACAAAACACTTAGAGTCGTGGTCAATAAACAGAAAAGAAGCACAAAAAAAGGAGTTAACCCTTACTACTTCAAGTTGACAATCAATGAAAAGGACCCCTAAGACACATACTTGGAAAAACCCTTAAGGATCTAGGAGCTCTTTGTGATATTCAAAGAATTCATGCATGTGTTGAGCACTTAGTCCAATTCCTAGTTTTATTGCATCCATTCAAGGTCAAGTCTCAATTCACCAAAAGACCACTCACATTGATTTGCTTAGGACAAGCAAAGCTTAAGTTTGGTGTTGTGATGACTTACATCATCTACCCTTTTTCTTGCATAAAAAGGACCATAAAAGAGGCATAATCTCATTTGATCATTGAAATTCATGCCTTAATTGATGAATATCATAGTACATTGCTTTGAAATGAGTTTGTGCTGGATTTCAGGTGGAAAAGACATCAAAAATGGGAAAGAAAACAACAAAACAAGTAGGGCATGTGATGCAGGCGTGCCACTTGAAACAAACGCCACAAAAATGTATTGGCGTGGCACGCTGGTACAACATTCCAGAGAACAAGATTGAAGACCATTAAAGGGGCGTGGCACGCCAGAAGCAGGGCGTGGCACGCCAATTCGTTACTAAAAGGACCATCACTATGGCGTGCCACTTTGTGTCGAAGGCATGGCACGCCAGCCCCAGAGTTCACTTGGGCGTGCCACTTGAGGACCAAGGCGTGGCACGCCAAGCTTTTGAGACCCACAAGTGAATGGGCGTGCCACTTGATGCCAGGGCATCTTGGCCAGTTTCACTGACCTTTTCTTTACTATTTTAGGGTTGTTTCATGCATTTTCTTAGTAAATAAGCAAGTTTTGGATAAAAATACACTTACATCTTGATTCAAGCAAACAATGTGAACTTTACATGATTTCATGAGAATTATGCAGGAACTGAATGATAAAATGGATAATCCATGATCTCATGACTTGGAACAGAGCTTTGATGCACTTTATTTGCTTGATTTCAGGACAAAGGAAGCAAGGAAGAGCCACGTTAGTCTAACTAACGTGACCACTAACGTGGAATGGGAGTAAGTTTGCAGCGTTAATGGAAAAAGTGATTGCCAATAACGCCTTTGAAAGCCATCATAGCCCGCGTTAGTTGCCACATTAGTTACATTAACGTGGGAGCTAAAGTGGAAAGGAAAGGGGAGCTCCAACGTTAGTGGTAAAGGTGAATACCACTAACGTTCCAAAAGGGCACACTTAGCCATGTTAAGAGTCACGTTAATCCAATTAACGTGAACTCTAACATGGAAGGAGAAAGAAATCGCCAACGTTAGTGACACTCACCTTTGTCACTAACGTTGGACTAAGCCAATATTGCCTATGTTAGTAGTCACGTTAAGACCACTAACATGAAGGGTAACGTGGAGCAAGGAATGATAGGCCAACGTTAGTGACACTCACCTTTGTCACTAACGTTGGAGATGGCAAGTACCACCACGTTAGTGGTCACGTTAATACCATTAACGTGAGGCACTAACGTGGGAAGAAGGGGAAGGGGCTTTTGAAGCGTTAGTGACAAAGGTAAGTGTCACTAATGCTCTTGAAGCATGGGCATGCCCACGTTAAGGGCCACGTTAGTTACACTAACATGGATCACTAACTTGGGAAAGAGAAGCAAGGGGCAACGTTATTGGTAAAGGTGAATGCCAATAATGTTTGTGAAAGATTGAGAAGCAATGTTATTGGTAAAGGTGAATGCCAATAACGTCTGCAAAGGACTAAGAGGCAACGTTAGTGGTCACGTTAGTGCCACTACATTGAAGTTAACGTGGATCAATTTGGTTTGGAGCATTAGTAAAAAAGGTTATCGTCACTAACGTTCTCGAACCCACATTTTCACTTAACGTTAACACCACTAACGTCCTAACTAACGTCCACCCATGCCTGACTCACACTTTTTCTGCAAGCAAAGCTGAGCCCACTAAAGATTGTAACTGCTTCAACTCAAGATCAAAGGCTCATATCCAAGACTTGAAGAGCTGACTAGAAGATCAAGAAGAGTAGTATATATAGGAGTAGTTTTGAACTAGAAAGGAGCTTGGCATTTTGGAGAACTACACTCTGTATATTTACTTTTCCTGCAATTTCTAGTTTACTTTGGAATGTACTCTTCTCTATCATCTTCCATTTCCAGAGCTATGAACAACTAAACCCCTTTTCATTGGGTTAGGGAGCTCTGTTGTAATTTGATGGATCAATTATAGATTTCATTCTTCTTCTTCTTTCTTTTCTCTTGATTTACTAGAAAGCTTTCGATCTTAAATCAATTGGTTAGTTGTCTTGGAAAAGAAACTCTCCATAATTGGATCTCCTCTGAGCCTTGGAAAAGGGATGAGGAGATCATGCTAGAAATGTTTTCTCATGTTGGACCAAATTGGGGTTTAGACGGATATAGCGATATATAATCCTCCCAACACTTTGATTTAGAAATACATGTGGTATAATCAGTGACCATACTTCATCTCTTCCCATGAGCAATTAAATCAAGGAATTGGGCAATTGTTCAAGCTTAGAGAGATTGGGTTGCCAAGGAATTGGGATCCAGTCACCTAAGATTGCCAAGGAGATCGATGAATGCATTGATTGAGGAAGATATGAGAATGAACTTGATCCGGAGAATGCAACATCTCCTAAGTCCAATGAATCCCCCATTCCTGATCTTACCCATTCTCTTTACTTTCTGCCATTTATTTTTATGTTCATCTCCCCAAATCCATATTTAAGATTTTACAATTTACTTTCTGCATATAACTTCCCCGCCATTTAATTTTCTACAATTTTTAACTCAATTTCTGCTTAGCTCAACTAGAACATTCCTCTAATTAAAGTTGCCTGACCAATCAATCCCTGTGGGATTCGACCTCACTCTATTGTGAGTTTTTACTTGACGACAATTCGGTATACTTACCAAAGGAAAATTCGTTGAGTGACAAGTTTCTGTGCATCACCACTTGAGTAACAAGGTGTGGCACGCCAGTGAACAAGGAGACAATGCAAAAGCTGGGCGTGCCACTTGGTATCGAAGGCGTGGCATGCCAGCTCAAGAACTCCCACTAAGGTGTGCCACTTGAGTGATGAGGCGTGGCACACTAGCACCTAAGTAGGCCAAAAAAAGCTGGCGTGCCACTTTGTATCGAAGGCGTGGCACGCCAGCTCAATTATCTTACTTTGGCATGCCACTTGAACATCCAGGCGTGGCATGCCAACCTCTGGGACCATGGCAAAGGAAAGGCGTGACACGCCAGTCTCATGGCGTGGCACGCTGGTAGTGTTTTCCAGAGGAGGAATTAAAGTGCCAGGGGACTCAGGCGTGCCACTTGGGAGATGAGGCGTGGCACGCCAGCAAGAAGATAAAGTAAATGAAGGGCATGACACGCCAGTCTTATGGCATGGCACGCTGGTAGTATTATCCAGAGAGGAAGAAGAGGGGCCAATGAACTCAGGTGTGCCACTTGGATGACGAGGCGTGGCACGCCGGCAAGGGGGTGAAGCTTTAAGAAGGGCGTGGCATGCTAGACCCTGGGCATGCCACGCTGGTACAAATCTCCAGAAGTATAGAGATAAGGGAAGTGACCTTGTGCGTGCCACTTTGGCTCGAAGGCGTGGCACACCAGGTTACTTTGCCATTCAAAATCTCCTGGGTGTGCCACTTAGGCTCGAAGGCATGGCACGCCAGGGGTGAAACAGAGGACGGCGTGCCACTTGAATGGAGAAGCGTGGCACGCCAAATCAGAAACAAAAGGAGCGTGACACGCCAGAGAAGCACCAGTCACACGCTAGCTGGAAGATCACGTTTGTTGAGTTTCTTTTCTCTCCAAATTGTAATTTTCTTTTCACTTTTGTAATTTTCTTTTATTTTCTAGATCTAGGAGTAGTATAAATAGCCTTAGAAGTATTGGAAAAGGGGTTAGCAAGTCACAGAGTTTAGTTTTGGGATTTCACTTTTTAGTTTTCACACTTCATCTCTTCCATCTTTTGTACTTTCTCTCTGAGCTATGAGTAGCTAAATTCCCTCTCATTGAGAGAGGGAGGTCTATTGTACTTGATGGATTAATGATAGTGAATTTCTTCTTCTCTTCTTCTTCAATTAACTTAGAAAAGAGATTGAATTCAAAATGGGTTTCATGGGAACCTTTGAAAAGGAAACATGAAACCATGCTAGACATCCCTTCTCACACTTGAGTAGAATCTGGGTTTTGGTGTTTGGATATGGTGACATACAATCCTCCCTTTACCTGGACCTATGATGATGTGTGGTATAATCAAGGACCAAGCATATCTCTTTTCATGAGCAATTAGACCAAGGAATTGGCTATTGATCAAGATCTGAGAGATTGAGTCACTAAGGGATTGGGGCTCAATCAATCATGATTGCCAAGAGGTCAATGAGTTGCATGATTGAAGAGGATATGAGCTGAATTTAATCCAAAGAGAAAATATCTCCTGATCTCAATGAATTTCCCCATTCTTATCTCTCCCATTCTTTTATAGCTTTACTTACATTCTGCAAAATCCCATTCCCCTTTACATTCCTGTTATTTCCATTTCTGCATTTTATTACTTTCTTTTATTCCTTTGCCATTTATGTTTCTGCCATTTATAATTCTGCACTTACAACTTATTCTGTTGAGCTTGACTAATTCACCAATTAATTAAAATTGCTCAAATCTACCAATCTTTGTGGATACGATCCCACTCCACTTTAGGTTAATACTTGACGATAATTTTGGTGCATTTTCCAAGAGTGGATTCATCAATATTATTGGGAAAGGGTAGTGAATTCCGCCCATCAACGTCATTTAAATGAAGCGCGCGCGTCAATTGAAAATCTGGATTCCCAAGCCACGCGAACAGAGAGTTGTGCGCGCGCGCAGCTGGCTTCGTGCGAATCGCACAAAACCAAGGGCTCGCAGACGCGTGCCTGACACTAACGCGTCATTATGAAATTTTCGCGCCCCACGCATACGCGTGCCGTACGTGTACGCGTCGCCTGCACCGCACAACTACACTAGTTCGCCTCCCAGTTTTAATTTTCTTTCCCTTTCTCCCAATCCTAATTCTCTCTTATTCTTTTATCCTTTTCTTTTTCTTTCATCATAATATTTGTCTCTTTCTATTTTCAGTTCTTCTTTGCTCGAGGACAAGCAAACCTTTAAGTTTGGTGTTGACGCTTCGCTTAAGGGTTTTCTGTTTATTCCTATGGCACCAAAAGGTAGGCGAATCAACTTCACTGAGGAGCACAACTTGAAGAAAAAAGCGACCGCTAGGATAACTAAGGTGATTGAGTTCCTTTTATTTTTTAATCCTCCCCTCTTTTTTCTATGTTATGTTCCGACTTTCTGCTATGTTGCTTTGTTTGTTGCATGATCCTTTATTAGTTAGAATCCTACGTCTAGTTTTGTTTTCCCTCAATGGCTTTAATTCTGAAAAGATGTCTCATGTATTACTCACTGAGCTTGAATCCAAATAAAAAAATACAGGAGTGATATATTGCATGACAAATTGAGTTAATTTTAAGAGTAGTCTTATTTACTTAAATGTGGTGGTATTAATTGTAATTCTGAATGCATGACATGAATAGTGCATATTTAAATTTGAATCAAAGAATGTTGATATATAAGAAACAGGAATTTAGAGAATTATTATAATTTCTCTGAAATTAATGAAAGTTTAATCCTTGAAGCAAAAGAAACAGCAAAAGAAAAATAAAAGCAAGGTGCAAGGCTCTGAGCATCAATGACTAGGGAGGTCAGACATGATTAAAAGCTCAAAGAGTTATTTCCCTAGTCACATACTTGTGGTGTTCTTATGTCAAGTAATCGTTGAGACAAAACATTTATAGTCGAGATCAATTGCAGAGTACGCCAAATACTTTGAGCACCACTGTCTGGGGATAAATTAAAAAAAATTAATAAATAAAAAATTAAAATTATTTAGAACTTAAAGAGAGTTCCCCAGTTAAGTGCTTGTTGTGTTTTTGTGTCAAGTAAAGCTTGAGACAAAACATTTAAAGTCACGGCTAGGCCCAAGGTGCAAAGCACCAAAGAAAAATTGATGTGTTCAAGGATTAAATTAAGTTACAAAAGATCAGAGAATTCATAATATTATCCGGATTCTAATTCCGAATGACAGTGACATCTGGTACACGAAATCGTGATTCACACTTTTCACAACTCCGCATAGCTGACCAGCAAGTGCACTGGGTCGTCCAAGTAATACCTTACTTGAGTAAGGGTCGATCCACGGAGATTGTCGGCTTGAAGCAAGCTATGGCCATCTTGCAAATCTCAGTCAGGCGGATTCAAATGGTTATAAGGTTTTGATAATTAAAAGAGAAATAAAACATAAAATAGGATAGAGATACTTTTGCTATTCATTGGTGAAAATTTCAGATAAGCGTATAGAGATGCTTTGTTCCCTCTAATCCTCTGCTTTCCTATTGTCCTCATCCAATCTTTCGTACTCCCTTCCATGGCAAGCTGTATGTTGGAGGATCACCGTTGTCAATGGCTACCATCCGTCCTCTCAGTGAAAACATGTCCGCTACGATTTCCTGCATGGCTAATCAGCTGTAGGTTCTCAATCGTGTCGGAATAAGATCCATCGATCCTTTTGCACACTGTCATTGTGCCCAACAGTCACAAGTTTGAAGCGCGTCACAGTCATCCCATCCCAGATCCTACTCAAAATACCACAGACAAGGTTTAGACTTTCTGGATCTTAAGAATGCTGCAAATTGATTCTAGCTTATACCATGGAAGACTTTGATCTCACAGAATGGAAGGCTTCATTGTTAAGAGAGTCAACTATGCGTTGTGAACCAGGAGGCCAAGAGATACGCACTCAAGCTCTTGCAGATAGAACAGAGGTGGTTGTCAGGCACGCGTTCATAAGGGAGGATGATGATGAGTGTCACGGATCATCACATCCATCAGGTTGAAGCATGAGTGAATATCTTAGAACAAGAATAAGCGTGATTTGAATAGAAAAACAATAGTACTTTGCATTGATTCATGAGGAACAGCAGAGCTCCACACCTTAATCTATAAGGTGTAGAAACTCCATCATTGAAAATACATAAGTGATGAAGGTCCAGCCATGGCCGAATGGCCAGCCCCCAAAACATGATAAAGAGATCAAAAGTGATCCAAAAATAGTCTCAAAAATGATCTAAGGATGTGAATACAATAGTAAAAGGTGCTATTTATACTAAACTAGTAAACTAGGTTTATAGAAAATGAGTAACTAAATGTAGATAGTGCAGAAATCAACTTCCGGGTCCCACTTGGTGTGTGTTTGGGCTGAGCATTGAAGCTTTCGCGTGCATAGGCTCTTCTTGGAGTTTAAACGCCAATTTTGGTGCCAGTTTGAGCATTTAACTCCAGCTTTGGTGCCAAATCTGGCGTATAGGGTCTCTAACCGACGTTTGGATGCCAGTTTGGGCCATCAAATCTCAGAAAAAGTATGGACTATTAAACATTGCTGGAAAGCCCAAGATATCTACTTTCCAACGCAATTGAGATCATGCTAATTGGGCTTCTGTAGCTCCAGAAAATCCACTTCGAGTGCAGGGAGGTCAGAATCCAACAGCATCTTCAGTCCTTTCTCAGCCTCTAAATCACATTTTTGCTCAGGTCCCTCAATTTCAGCCAGAAAATACCTGAAATCACAGAAAAACACACAACCTCATAGTAAAGTCCAGAAATGTGATTTTTGCATAAAAACTAATAAAAATATACTAAAAAGTAACTAAAACATATTAAAAACTATGTAAAAACAATGCCAAAAAGTGTATAAACTCATTTGCTGAGAGGATGATGGGAAAGGCTTGCTATTGCCAAACCTGTTTCTCCCACCATTATTGTTATTGAAGCCTTGTTGAGGCTTCTGTTGATCCTTCCATGAGAAATTTGGGTGATTCCTCCATGAAGGATTATCGGTGTTTCCATAGTATTCTCCCATGTAATTCACCTCTTCCATTGCAGGATTCTCAGGGTCATAAGCCTCTCCTTCAGAGAAGGCTTATTTAATACTGCCGGATGCAGCTTGTAATTCAGTCAGATTCTGAGAAATCATATTGACTTGCTGAGTCAATATTTTGTTCTTAGCCAATATGGCATTCAGAGTATCAATCTCAAGAACTCCTTTTCTCTGAGTCACCCCATTATTCATAGGATTTCTCTCAGAAGTGTACATGAACTGGTTATTTGCAATAATTTCAATGAGTTCCTGGGCTTCTACAGGCATTTTTAGATGAAGAGATCCACCAGCAGAGTGGTCTAATGACATCTTGGATAACTCAGACAGACCATCATAGAATATACATATGATGCTCCATTCTCGAAACATGTCAGAAGGACACCTTTTGGTTATTGCTTATATCTTTCCCAAGCTTCATAGAGGGATTCACCTTCCTTTTGTCTGAAGGTTTGGACATCCACTCTGAGCTTACTCATATTTTGAGGTGGAAAGAATTTGGTCAAAAAAGCATTGACCAGCTTGTCCCAAAAGTTCAGGCTTTCTCTAGGTTGGGAGTCCAACCATGTCCTAGCTCTGTCTCTCACAGCAAAGGGGAAAAGCATAAGTCTGTAGACCTCGAGATCAACCCCATTGGTCTTAACAGTATCACAGATCTGCAAGAATTTAGATAAAAATTGATGAGGATCTTCTGATGGAAGTCCATGAAAGTTGCAGTTCTGCTGCATTAGAGAAACTAATTGAGGCTTAAGTTCAAAGTTGTTTGCTCCAATGGCAGGAATTGAGATGCTTCTTCCATAGAAGTTGGAAGTTGGTGCAGCATAGTCACCCAGCATCTTCCATGCATTGTTGGCATTGTTGTTATTTTTGGCTGCCATATCTTCTTCTTTTTCGAAAATTTATGTCAGGTCTTCTCCAGAGATTTGTGCTTTAGCTTCTCTTAGCTTCCTCTTCAGAGTCCTTTCAGGTTCAGGATCAGCTTCAACAAGAATGCCTTTATCTTTGTTCCTACTCATATGAAAGAGAAGAAAACAAAGAAAGTATGGAATCCTCTATGTCACAGTATAGGGATTCATTGATGTGTCAGAGGAAAAGAAGAATAGAAGGATGAGGTAGATAGAGGAATTCAAAATTATAGAGAGGGAGGGGGTCCGAATTATTAAAGGAGGATAAGTGTTAGTAATTAAATAGAAAGAGATGGGAGAGAGAAGAAATTCGAATATTGAATAAAAGAAAAAGGAAAAATATTTTTGTTTTTATTTTAAAAATTAGTTAGTGTTCGAAAATTAAGAAAGGAATAGAATAAAATTAGAAGTTAAAACAATTAGTTAATTAAAAAGATTTTTGAAAAAGTTGTTAGTGATTTTCGAAAATTGAGAAGTGAAAAAGGTAGTTAGGTGGTTATGAAAAAGATAAGAAAGAGTAAGTTTTGAAAAGATAAGAGGTTAGAAGAAGATTTTGAAATTAAAATTTGAAAAAGATGTTATTTGAAAAAGATATGATTTAAAAAGATATGATTAAACAAGATTTGATTTTCAAAATTAAAATTGATGACTTGACTAACAAGAAACTAAAAGATATGATTCTAGAATTTAAAGATTGAACCTTTCTTAACAAGAAAGTAACAAACTTAAAATTTTTTGAATCAAATCCTTAATTGTTAGCAAGATTTTCGAAAATATGAAATAAGAATAAGAAAAAGATTTTGAAAATCAACTTCTAAAATTTTTGACAATATTAAAAAGAAAAATGAAAAAGATTTGAATTTTTTTTTTTGAAAAAAGTTTGATTGATAAGAGAGGATATGAAAAAAGATAGGATTTTGAAAAATTAGTTTTAAAACTTGAAAAATTGAAAAAGATTTGAATTGAAAATAAAATTACTTCCTTGGTGTTATCCTGGCGTTAAACACCCAGAATGGTATCCATTCTGGCGTTTAACGCCCACTTGGCTACCTCCTTGGGCATTAAACGCCTAGCCAGGTACCCTGGCTAGCGTTTAAACGCCAGAATCCTTCTTTACTAGGCATTTTTAACGCTCAGCTTTTTCTCTGTGATTCCTCTGCTGTATGTTCTGAATCTTCAATTCTCTGTATTATTGACTTGAAAAGACATAATTTTGAATTTTTTGAATTTTTAATGATGAGAGAAAAAGCAACAGAATGAAATTAAACATGAAAAACTAAGATCAAAACAAAGAATGCATGCAAGAACACTTCGAATGTCAAGATGAACATCAAGAACACTATGAAGATCATGATGAACATCAAGAAAAAAATTTTTAAGAAAAGAAAGACATGCAAGACACCAAACTTAGATATTTTCATACTAGAGACACTAACAAATTGAGAATGCACATGAGAAACAACAACAGACACAAAACAAGAGAATTTAAAGATCAGACAAAGAAAATCATCAAGAACAACTTGAAGATCAATGAAGAACACAAGAACATACTTTTGAAAAATGCAAGAAGAATAAAGACATGCAATTGACACCAAACTTAAAATTTGACTATAGACTCAAACGAGAAACACAAATATTTTTTATTTTGTGATTTTATAAAAAAAATTTTCTTTTTTTCGACATTTTGTTTTTGAAAAAGAAAATAAAGAAATTCAAAATTTTTAAAACAAATTCCAGGAATCGTGCAATGTTAGTCTAAAGCTTTAGTCTAAAAAGTTTAGACATGGCTAGCCAAGCTTCAGCAAGACATTACATACAACAGCCAAAATGATGGGAATCAACTAGCTCCTGTGATGATAAAAGCATCATCTGAAACTCTAGAATTCATTCTTAAAAATTATTAAGAACAAAACAAAGTAAATAAAAAAAAAGAAAATTACCTAATCTGAGCAACAAGATGAACTGTCAGTTGTCCAAACTCGAACAATCTCCGGCAACGGCGCCAAAAACTTGGTACACGAAATTGTGATTCACACTTTTCACAACTCCGCATAGCTGACCAGAAAGTACACTGGGTCGCCCAAGTAATACCTTACGTGAGTAAGGGTCGATCCCACGGAGATTGTCGGCTTGAAGCAAGCTATGGTCATCTTGTAAATCTCAGTCAGGCGGATTCAAATGGTTATACGGTTTTGATAATTAAAAGAGAAATAAAACATAAAATAGGATAGAGATATTTATGCAATTCATTGGTGGGAATTTCAGATAAGCGTATAGAGATGCTTTGTTCCCTCTGAGCCTCTGCTTTCCTATTGTCTTCATCCAATCTTGCATACTCCCTTCCATGGCAAGTTGTATGTTGGAGGATCACCGTTGTCAATGGCTACCATCCGTCCTCTCAGTGAAACATGTCCGCTATGGTTTCCCGCATGGCTAATCAGATGTCGGTTCTTGATCGTGTCGGAATAAGATCCATCGATCCTTTTGCACACTGTCACTACGCCCAACAGTCATGAGTTTGAAGCACACCACAGTCATCCCATCCCAAATCCTACTCGGAATACCACAGACAAGGTTTAGACTTTCCGGATCTCAAGAATGCTGCCAATTGGTTCTAGCTTATACCACGAAGACTCTGATCTCACAGAATGGAAGGATCTGTTATCAGGAGAGGCAACCATGTGTTGTGAACCAGGAGGCCAAGAGATACACACTCAAGCTCTTACAGATAGAACGGAGGTGGTTGTCAGGCACGCCTTCATAAGGGAGGATGATGATGAGTGTCACGGATCATCACATCCATCAGGTTGAAGTACGAGTGAATATCTTAGAACAAGAATAAGTGTGAATTGAATAGAAAAATAATAGTACTTTGTATTGATTCATGAGGAACAGCAGAGCTCCACACCTTAATCTATGAGGTGTAGAAACTCCACCGTTGAAAATACATAAGTCATGAAGGTCCAGGCATGGCCGAATGGCCAGCCCCCAAAACGTTATCAAGAGATCAAAAGTGATCCAAAGATAGTCTCAAAAATGATCTAAAGATGTGAATACAATAGTAAAAGGTGCTATTTATACTAAACTAGTAAACTAGGTTTACAGAAAATGAGTAACTAAGTGTAGATACTGCAGAAATCCACTTCCGGGGCCCACTTGGTGTGTGTTTGGGCTGAGCATTGAAGCTTTCACGTGCATAGGCTCTTCTTGGAGTTTAAACGCCAATTTTGGTGCCAGTTTGGGCATTTAACTCCAGCTTTCATGCCAGTTCTGGCGTTTTACGCTAGAAAAGGATCTCTAACCGGCGTTTGGACACCAGTTTAGGCCATCAAATCTCAAGAAACGTATGGACTATTATACGTTGCTGGAAAGTCCAAGATGTCTACTTTCCAACGCATTTGAGAGCGCACCAATTGGGCTTTTGTAGCTGCAGAAAATTCACTTCGAGTGCAGGGAGGTAAGAATCCAACAGCATCTTCAGTCCTTTCTCAGCCTCTGAATCAGATTTTTGCTCAGGTCCCTCAATTTCAGCCAGAAAATGCCTGAAATCACAGAAAAACACACAAACTCATAGTAAAGTCAAGAAATGTGATTTTTTCATAAAAACTAATAAAAATATACTAAAAGGTAACTAAAACATATTAAAAACTATGTAAAAATAATGCCAAAAAGCGTATAAATTATCTGCTCATCAACATCCTTCTGATTCAAAGGAGAGTGAGATGCCAAAACTATTTAGTATTGCAGTTGTAAACCCCACTATAAAAAGAGACATGAAATTAATCGAACTCTCATTCTCATGCAAATTCACATCCTAAACCTATGTTAGTTATGGTTGCTTGAGGACAAGCAACAATTCAGTTTGGTGTTGTGATGCGTGAGCATCTTTCCTATCTTTTCCTAGTGAATTTGCACCTAATTTGTTGAGTTTAATAAGAATTAATTATCTTTTAGCCAATATGGATGCTACTTTGAGTCTTTTGTAATTTTGTTTATTTTAGGTAGCATTCGGCTGGATTTGATGGAGTTTCTACAGCACAAGAACAAAAGGAGATGGCAACGAGGAGCGACGCGTACGCGTGACTGACGCGTGCGCGTGATTTGGAGCTTTCCATGGCGACGCGTGCATGTGACTGACGCGTACGTGTGATTTGAAGATTTGCTCAGTAATGCGTACACGTGACCGACGCGTCCGCATGACTTGCGAAAAAGACCATCGACGCGTACGCGTGACTGACGCGTACGCGTGACATGTGCCACATGCAGAAAATGCAGAAAAAATGATGGGGGCGATTTCTGTGCTGTTTTGACCCAGTTTTCAGTCCAGAAAACACATATTAGAAGCTGCAGAATGGACACAACATGTGGTCTCCACCCATCAACTGAAAACCTGTTGATTATTCTGATTTAAAATCAAATCTTATTTTTAGGAAAAGATATTATTTTTAATTTTTAATAATTAAAATTTAAATTTATTAGGATTAGTTATAAAAAGGGATTTCATTAGTTAACTTATGAAGGCGATCAGATTAGAACTCTGTACATTTTTACCAGAATCCTTATTTTCTTCTCTGAACCATGAGAAACTAATCCTCCATTGTTAAGGTTAGGAGCTCTGTCTATTTGTATGGATTGATTTTATTACTTTTTCTATTTTAACTCATGTATGGATTTATAATTTAAGAATTGTTTTCGCTCTTTATCTTATGAATTTGGGTGGAACGGAAGTATGACCCTCTTTCTATTTGAGTTCTTGTAAAACTTGGAAAAGCTCTTTACTTGAACAACAGATTGAAAACATATTCTCCTAAATTTTAGTTATTTGGATTTAATAGGATACATGACATATAATCCTCTTATTTTTGGGTAATTAGAATTTTTGTGGCATATAAATTGGAATTTGAATTTCACCCTCTAGTTGGAATTAATTGACCAAGGCATTGGCAGTTGATGAATTTTAGAGGAGACTAGAAAGGTCTAAGGAATTAGGATCTAGTCACATATAGTTTGCCATAAATTAAATCCTACATGATTAAAATAGTTAGTAAGAAATGTTAATTCGGAAAAATAGATAACTCTGAAGCCTTAACTGTTTCTCCATATTTATTTTCAACTTGTTTACTTGCGTGCCTGCCTTCTGATATTTTCAACTTAAACCTTTTGAACATCTCAAAACCGTTTTCTACTTGCCTAACTAAGTAAATCATTTAACCATTGTTGCTTGGTCCATCAATCCTCGTGGGATCGACCCTCACTCACATGAGGTATTACTTGGTACGACCTGGTGCACTTGCCGGTTAGTCTGTGGTTGTAAAACACCGCACCAGGGGTCCACCATATTCATCATCTTGGTACGAACCCTGGAATAGCTCTTGACCATAGTAATTGTGTGGAGGTTGGTTGTCACGAAAGGGTCCACCATAAGTACTGTCTTGGTATGCATCACAGAATGGTTGTTGGTGATAGCGTATTAGAGGGGGTTGTTGCCAAGAGGGTTGATCAAATCCTGGTGGCTCCTCCCATCTTTGATTCTTCCAACTTTGATGCCTATTCTTATTATAGCTTCCATTCCTTACAACAACATTGGAACCAAACTTAAAGCCAGAGGGATGATAATTCATAGTAGTTAATAAAAATTAAAAACACAAAAAAAAGAAAAACAAAAACAAATAAACAAGCAAAAGCAAATATTTTCAATAACCAATAATAAGGTACACGTTTGCAATTCCGATCCCCGACAATGGCGCCATTTTGATGAACAGATTCTTGCGTGGTCTAGAATTTCACAAATAAGTTCTCGTTGAAAGTATAGCTTCTAAACCAACAAGAATTCCTTCGTACAAAATATTGTTTGTCACAAGTAACAAACCCCTAATAAATAATAACCAAAGTATTTAAATCTCGGGTCATCTCTCAAGAAATTGCAGGAAAGTGTGCTTATAATTGATTTTGGAAAAGTGTGTTTCAGGGTTTTTTTTTTTAGATAAGAAGCAAGAATAGTAAATGGAAAAAGGAATAAACTAATAACTAGAAAAGCTCTTGGTAAGGTATGAGAACTGGAAATCATATTCTAGTTATCCTTATCAATTGTGATGTGAATTGTTCATTGCTCTCACTTAGTTAACCCTCAACGAATGAAGGAAAGTCAGCTGGACTAATCAATTTGATTCCTCAAGTCCTAGTCAGCTCTTAAGCAAAGACTATCTTTAGTGGAATCTAAATCAATCAGCAACTTTCAATTATCAATTAACAAAGGAGTTTGATAACTCAAGTGTCACCAATTACTCCACCAAAGCCAAAAGGAGAAAAATCTACTCTAACAACCTTCTAATCCTTTTGCCCAGCACTTGGCAGGTATAAAATAAAAGCATAGAAAAGCAATAATAGAATATTAAATCCAAACAAATACAAAAAACTTCAAATTGCATTAAATATAAAATCAAATCTAACATAAGAGTAGAAGAGAAAATAAATTAAAGGAACATTGAACCTGAATTTGAGAAGAAACAAAACCCAAACTAAGATAAATCCTAAACCCTAAAACTTAGAGAGAGGAGAGAGCCTCTCTCTCTAGAATCTACATCTAAAACATAAAATTGTTAGTTAAAAAGTTGTCTGAATGAATGAATGAATGGATTCCCCCACTCTGTAGCCTCTAATCTGTATTTTCTGGACCAAAAAATAGGTCAAAAACAGCCCTGAAATCGCCCCCAGCGATTTCTAATATGTCCAGCACGTGCGCATGTCACGCGTATGCGTGGATTGAACTTTTGCCAGGTCACGCGTACGCGTGATCCACGCGTGTGCGTCACCCATCATCCAGGCATCTATGGCAAATTATATATCGTTGCAAAGTCCCAGATGTTGGCTTTCCAACGCAACTAAAACCGTCTCATTTGGACCTCTGTAGCTCAAGTTAAGACCGTTTGAGTGTGAAGAGGTCAGGGCTGACAACTTTGCAGTTCCTTCAGCTTCTTGTATTCCTTCCACTTTTGGATGCTTCCTTTCCATCCTCGAAGCCATTCCTGCCCTATAATCTCTGAAAACACTTAACACACATATCCAAGCATCGAATGGTAATAAGAGAGGATTAAAACTAGATAATTAAGACCAAAGAAACATATTTTCAATCATAGCACAAAATCAGGAAGGAAAATTAAAACATGCGAATTCTATGAATAAGTGTGAGAATAGTGGATAAAATCCACTCAATTAAGTACAAAATGTACCATGAAATAGTGGTGCATCAAAAACCTACTAAATCATAAAAAAAACTCAACAAAACATACTAAAAACACTAAGAAAATAACATAAACAAGTGTATAAAATATCCGCTCTTCAGAACACCAAACTTAAACTGTTGCTTATTCTCAAGCAACCAAAAATAAGTAGAACTAAAAAGAAGAGAGAGAATGGTGCACGAAATTGTGATCTTTGACAATGGCACCAAAAACTTGGTACACGCGATCGTAATCTCAATACTTTCCTCACAACTTCGCACAACTAACCAGCAAGTGCACTGGGTCGTCCAAGTAATACCTTACGTGAGTAAGGGTCGATCCCACGGAGATTGTCGGCTTGAAGCAAGCTATGGTCATCTTGTAAATCTCAGTCAGGCAGATTCAAATGATTATGAAGCTTTGATAATTAAAAGATAAATAAACATAAAATAAAGATAGAGATACTTATGTAATTCATTGGTGGGAATTTCAGATAAGCGTATGTAGATGCGTTATTCCTTCTGAATCTCTGCTTTCCTACTGTCTTCATTCAATCATTCATACTCCTTTCCATGGCAAGTTGTATGTAGAGGTATCACCGTTGTCAATGGCTACCGTCCATCCTCTCAGTGAAAATGGTCCAGCTACGGGTTACGTAGGGCTAATCATCTGTCGGTTCTCACTTGTGTTGAAATAGGATCCAGTAATCTTTTTACGTCTATCACTACGCCTAACAGTCATGAGTTTCAAGCTCGCCACAGTCATCCCATCCCAGATCCTACTCGGAATACCACAAACAAGGTTTAGACTTTCCGGATCTCAAGAATACTGTGAATTAGTTCTAGCTTATACCACAAAGACTCTGATCTCACGGAATGGAAAGCTCTGTTGTCATGAGAGGCAACCATGAGCCATGGACCAGGAATCCAAGAGATATACATTCAAGCTTGTTTTCATGTAGAACGGAAGTGGTTGTCAGGCACGCGTTCATAGGTTGAGAATGATGATGAGTGTCATATAATCATCATATTCATCAGGTTCTTATGTACAAATGAATATCTTAGAACAATAATAAGCCTTAATTGAATAGAAAAACAGTAGTAATTGCATTAATACTCGAGGTACAGTAGAGATCCACACCTTAATCTATGGTGTGTAGAAACTCCACCATTGAAAATACATAAGTGATAAAGGTCCAGGCATGGCCGAATGGCCAGCCCCCAAAAGTGATCAAAAGATCAAAAGATGATCTCAGGATAATCCAAAGATTCAAAAATTCAAAGATATGAGTACAATAGTAAAAAGTCCTATATATACTAAACTAGTTACTAGGGTTACATAAATAAGTAAATGGTGCAGAAATCCAATTCCAGGCCCACTTGGTGTGTGCTTGGGCTGAGCATTGAAGCTTTCATGTGTAGAGACTTTTCTTGGAGTTAAACGCCAGTTTTTATGCCAATTTCGGTGTTTAACTCCAGCTTCTATCCTGTTTCTGGCGTTTAACGCCAGAATAGGGCAGGAAATTGGTGTTTAAACGCCAGTTTGCGTCGTCAAAACTCGGGCAAAGTATGGACTATTATATATTGCTGGAAAGTCCTGGACGTCTACTTTCCAACGCAATTAAAAGCGCGCCAATTAAGGCTTCTGTAGCTCCAGAAAATCCATTTCGAGTGCAGGGAGTTCAGAATCCAACACCATCAGCAATCCTTTTTCAGCCTCTTATCCACTGATGCTCAAAGCCTTGGATCCTCTTTACCCTTGCCTTTTGGTTTAAAGGGCTATTGGCTTTTTCTGCTTGCTTTTTCTTTTTTTCTTTTTTTTGCTATTTTTTTGCAATTTTTTCACTGCTTTTTCTTGCTTCAAGAATCAATTTCATGATTTTTCAGATTATCAATAACATTTCTCTTTGTTCATCATTCTTTCAAGAGCCAACAATTTTAACATTCATAAACTTCACTATCAAAAACATGCACTGTTCAAGCATTCATTCAGAATGCAAAAAGTATTGCCACCACATCAAAATAATTAAACTAATTTCAAGATAAAATTTGAAATCCAAATACTTCTTGTTCTTTTGTAATTAGGCACATTTTTCATTTAAGAGAGGTAAAGGATTCATGGAATTATTCATAGCTTTAATACATAGACACTAGATACTAATGATCATGTAGTGAAGACACAAACATGGATAGCACATAAAGCATCCAATCGAAAAAAAGAAAAATAAGAACAAGGAAATTAAAGAACGGGTCCACCTTAGTGATGGCGGCTAGTTCTTCCTCTTGAAGATCCAATGGAATGCTTGAGCTCCTTAATGTCTCTTCCTTGCCTTTGTTGCTCTATCCTTAGTGCTTTTGGTGTTCTTATCCTTAGTTGCTCCCAATAGTTGTGTGGAGGAAAATGAATCCCTTGAGTCATCTCAGGGATTTCTTGATGAGGGAATTCCTTATACTCTTGTTGAGGTTTATGGGGATACTGTGGGGTGCATAGATCCTGCGGGGTCAAGGACTTCTTATCCCTTCTCCATTTAGGCGTGCAAAAACACCCTTAGAGTGCAATTCTGGCGTTAAATACCAGGTTGTTGCCTGTTTCTGGAGTTTAACGCCAGCTTGGTGCCCTGTTCTGGCGTTAAACGCCATTCTGGTGCCCATTTCTGGCGTTAAACGCCCAGAATGGTGCCAGACTGGGCGTTTAGTGCCCATTCTACTACTCTTACTGGCGTTTAAATGCCAATAAGCTTATCCTCCAAGGTGTGCTATTCTTAATGCTATTTTTGAATTTGCTTTGATTTTTGCAGTTGTTTTGTGACTCCACATGATCATCAACCTAAAGAAAACATGAATTAACATAGATAAATAAAAATTGGGTTGCCTCCTAATAAGCGCTTCTTTAATGTCAATAGCTTGACAGTGGGCTCTCATTGAGCCTCACAGATATTCAGAGCATTGTTGGGGTCTCTCAACACCAAACTTAGAGTTTGGTTGTGACCTCCCAACACCAAACTTAGAGTTTGGTTGTGGCCTCCCAACACCAAACTTAGAGTTTGAATGTGGGGGCTTTGTTTGACTCTGTATTGAGAGAAGCTTTTCATGCTTCCTCTTCATGTGTACAGAAGGAGAACCTTGAGTCTTGAATACAAGGTAGTCCTCATTCAATTGAAGCACCGACTCTCCTCTGTCAACATCAATCACAGCTTTTGCTGTGGCTAGGAAGGGTCTACCAAGGATGATGGATTCATCCTCCTCCTTCCCAGTGTCTAGGATTATGAAATCAGCAGGGATGTAAAGGCCTTCAACCTTCACTAGCATGTCCTTTACTAGTCTATAAGCCTATTTTATTGATTTGTTTGCCATCTCTAGTGAGATTCTTGCAGCTTGTACCTCAAATATTCCTAGTTTCTCCATTACTGAGAGTGACATGAGGTTAATTCCTTACCCTAGGTCACACAGAGTCTTCTCTAAGGTCATGGTGCCTATGGTATAGGGTATTAAGAATTTTCCAGGATCCTGTTTCTTTTGAGGTAAAGTGTGCTGAACCCAGGTATTCAGTTCATTAATGAGCAATGGAGGTTCATCCTCCCAAGTCTCATTACCAAATAACTTGGCATTCAGCTTCATGATTCCTCCTAAATACTGGGCAACTTTCCCTTCAGCAATGTCTTTATCTTCTTCAGAAGATGAATAGTCATCAGAGCTCATTAATGGTAAAAGGAAAGTCAAAGGAATATCTATGGTCTCTATATGAGTCTCAGATTCCTTAGGTTCCTCAAATGGGAACTCCTTTTTGTCCAGAGGATGTCCCATAAGGTCTTCCTCACTGGGATTCACGTCCTCCTCCTCCTCTCTAGGTTTGGCACACCAAGTAAGGTTATGGCCTTGCACTCTCTTTTGGGTTCTCTTCTATATTGCTTAAGAGAGTACTAGGAGGAGTTTCAGTGACTCTTTTACTCAGCTGGCCCACTTGTGCCTACAAATTTCTAATGGAAGACCTTATTTCATTCATGAAACTAAGAGTGGACTTAGATAGATCAGAGACTATATTTGCTAAGCTAGATGGGTTCTACTCAGAATTCTCTGTCTGTTGCTAAGAGGTTGATGGAAAAGGCTGGCCATTGCTAAAACTGTTTCTTCCTGCATTATTAAAGCCTTGTTAAGGCTTTTGTTGATCCTTCCATGAGAAATTTGCATGATTTCTCCATGAGGGATTATAGGTGTTTCCATAGGCTTCACCCATGTAATTCACCTCTGCCATTGCAGGGTCCTCAAGATCATAAGCTTCTTATTCAGAAGATGCTTCTTTAGTACTGTTGGATGCATTTTGTAATTCATTCAGACTCTGAGAAATCATATTGACTTGCTGAGTCAATATTTTGTTCTGAGCCAATATGGCATTTAGAGCATCAATTTCAGGAACTCCCTTCTTCTGAGGCGTCCCATTATTCACAAGATTCCTCTCAGAGGTGTACATGAATTGGTTATTTGCAACCATTTCAATGAGTTCCTGAGCTTCTGTAGGCATTTTCTTCAGGTGAATAGATCCACCTGCAGAATAGTCCAATAACATCTTAGATAATTCAGACAAATCATTATAGAATATATCCAGGATGGTCCATTTTGAAAGCATGTCAGAAGGACACTTTTTTGTCAGTTTCTTATATCTTTCCCAAGCTTCATAGAGGGATTCACCTTCTTTCTGCCTGAAGGTTTGAACATCCACTCTAAGCTTGCTCAGCTTTTGAGGAGGAAAGAATTTGGCTAAGAAAGCCGTGACCAGCTTATCCCAAGAGTTCAGGCTATCTCTAGGTTGAGAGTCCAACCATATTCTAGCTCTGCCTCTTATAGCAAAAGGGAAAAGCATAAGCTTGTAGACCTCCGGGTCAACTCTATTGGTCTTAACAGTATCACAGATCTACAAGAATTCAGTTAAGAATTGAAAAGGATCTTCTGATGGAAGTCTATAAAACTTCCAATTCTGTTGCATCAGAGAAATTAATTGAGGCTTAAGATCAAAATTGTTTGCTCCAATGGCAGGGATTGAGATGCTTCTTCCATGGAAGTTGGAATTTGGTGCAGTGAAGTCACCAAGCATTGACGTGGCGAAAATTGGCGAGTTAAGAAATTATTAATAGAAATACGTTGCAAGTACAGTCCTTAACCAGCCGAAAATTCGCTTATCAATTTAGAAGGGTTGTCACAATATTGAAATTAAAATACTGGGAGTATGAATCCCAGGTCGTCTCCCAACGAGTTGCAGAAAGATGTGCTATTTTATCAATCAGGTGTTTTCAAAAATGGTTGAGTTGGTAAACAGGAAATTAATTTAGAGAATTTAATTAATTTTAAATAAAAGCCTTGACTGGGAGTAGATTAATTAATAATTGGGAGTTGCTCTTCTTAGTTATCCCTTACTAGGTAAAGGAAAGTCAAGCAAGTTAGAAAGCTGTTTCTAGTCACAAGTCCTAATCCTCTCCCTTGGGAAGGATTAGTGTCAATGATTAGAGGGTGATCCAACCATAAATCCAATTATAATTTCTCTCTTGAGTGATTCAACTCAAGGTTTCCTTTCAATGATCTCCCAATCAAGTTATGGAACTACTCACTCATCATAATTATAAAATTCACAGAATTAATGGGGAAAATAAAAGAAGACACAATAAATAATAATGAAAGCGATTAATTGAAAATAAAAATAGTCTATATTAATAACTTGTGAAAATAATCCAATGTCAACTTTGGAGGAATTAAGAATATGGAAGAATAAATGAAAAGTAAATAATAGACTATAGTAACTGGTACCGGAGGTAGACTCTTCTCAAAAGCTAAAGCCAAAACCTTCAAAATCCTAATTATGAATGTTCAAGTGAGTAAACCTAGGGGAAGAGTAAATTCAGATATAAAAACTAAAAATTATGCGGAATGAATGTTGTTCACTGTCTCTGCATGTTCCCTGGCTCTAATCTGTGTTTCTGGGCCAAAACCTGGGTTGAAATCCGGCCCAAAAACTCTGCCAGCGACTTCTGAAATTCTGCGGATCATGCACGCCACGCGGCCGCGTCATCCACGCTTTCGCGTTACTCAGCGTTTCTCATACCACGCGTGCGCGTCATCCACGCATTCGTGTCGTTCATGCAGCTTCCAATCCGCGCGGTCGCGTCAGACACGCGAGCGCATCATGGTAATTCCTTCTATTTCGCGCGGCCACGTGAGCCATGCGACCGCGTGACTTCTCGCTGGTCATCTCCTCAATTCCGTTTGTTCCTTCCATTTTTGCATGCTTCCTCTTCATTCCTTATGCCATTCCTGCCTTATGAAGCCTGAAACACTTAACATACAGATCACGGCATCGAATGGTACGAAGGAAGATAAAAATATACAACTAAAAGGTCCTTAGGAAGCAAGTTATTAATCATAGGATATTTTTAGGAAGGAATTGTAAATACATGCAAATCATATGAATAAGTGGGTGAAAAGCTTGATAAAACCACTCAATAAAACACAATATAAACCATAAAATAGTGGTTTATCAACCTCCCCACACTTAAACATTAGCATGTCCTCATGCTAAGTAGAAGGAGATAAATATGAATGAGCAGGAACATGCAAGACTCATGTAATGCAATGCAACCTATATGCATATGAATGCAACTATATGAGTTGGCCTACATGATTAAAAATAGATAAGTTCCCTAAGACAAAATATGGGGCAGATTTCACTAATTCAGAGCATATTGTAAAAGCAGATAAATTTGTAAGAAGATAGCTTGTGAAAGCAGGGAATACAAGACTGAGCTTTGAACTCTTACTGTTGGTGCATGTGCACTTTAATCATCTCTAGCATATGGGGTAATCACTCTATCCTTCTCTAATCATGCTTTCAAAAGATTTTGTTTTTCACCTAATCAATCAACAATTTTAAAATGCCAATGCAAACATCATGAGGTCTTTTCATAGTTGTAATGGGGCTAAGGTAAAGGTGAGGATACACATATGGCTAAGTGAGCTTATATATTGAATCTTTAATTAACCTAAGCTCCTACCTAACAAACATATACTCTATATAATTTCAATATTCATCTTAGCTACCCAGGATTTTCTTTTCACATTCCATATTCATGTATCAACCTTTATTTTAATTTTATCATATGTGCATTGATTATTAAATTATGACTTATCATTGGGGTGATTTTGTCCCCTTATTCACTAAAATAAAGAAAATATATTTTTTTTCAATGCACATAGATTTGTAATTTTTCTTTTATGGTTTCGCATGAATAGGTACCCAAATTCCCTTTATTTTATCATGACATATTCTCCTATTACCCTTTATTCCCACAATTTTCCCATACTCAATTAACACACAAATTCTATCTTAAGCTAACCAAAGATTCGATTGGGATTTTCAATTGTTTTTCGCTTAAGGCTAGTAATGTGGTACAATATAGAACGAATGTGATTAAAAACAGCTCAAAGTGGTTAACAAGGGTAATTAAAAAGGGTTGGCTTATTTGGGATATGTGAGTTAAACAAATAATGGCCTCAATCATATGCATGCACATAACACATTAAT
>NC_029780.3:44377685-44382713 GCF_000817695.3 Arachis duranensis
GCATTTGATTTGGGAAGTGCATGTGGTATAATCAGTGACCACACTTCATCTCTTCTCATGAGCAATTGACTAAGGAATTGGCTATTGATCAAGATTTGAGAGATTGAACCACAAGAAATTGTTGTTCAATCACTTAAGATTGCCAAGGAGATCAATGAGTGCATTGATTGAGGAAGA
This sequence comes from Arachis duranensis, assembly GCF_000817695.3. Lineage (NCBI taxonomy): Eukaryota > Viridiplantae > Streptophyta > Magnoliopsida > Fabales > Fabaceae > Arachis > Arachis duranensis. The sequence goes on from NC_029780.3 coordinate 44,377,863, forward strand.
GATGAAAATGAAATTGATCCGGAGAATGCAACATCTCCTAAGCCCAATGAACTCCCCATTTCTGATCTTACCCATTCTCTTTATTTTCTGCAATTTACTTTTATGAGCAATTTCCCCCATTCCCATTTACAATTCTGCTATTTACTTTCGGTCATTTACTTTCTTGCCATTTTAATTTCTGCAATTATCAACTCTATTCATGGATTCGCTCAACTAGATCATTCCTCTAATTAAAGTTGCTTGATCAATCAATCCCTGTGGGATTCGACCTCACTCTATTGTGAGTTTTTACTTGACGACAAATTCGGTATACTTGCCGAATGGGAATTTGTTGAGAGACAAGTTTTACCCCGATCAATAGCTTATCGATGCACATAGATTTGTAATTTTCTTTTATGGTTTCACATTAATAGGTACCCGAATTCCCTTTATCCTATTATGATATTTTTTCTATTACCCTTTATTCTCACAATTTTCCCATACTCAATTAACACACAAATTCTATCTTAAGCTAACTGGTGCACAAAATTGTGATCATCAATGGCGCCATCAACATGGTACGCTCAATTGCAATCTCAACTCTTTATCACAACTTTGCACAATTAACCAGCAAGTGCACTGGGTCGTCCAAGTAATAAACCTTACGCGAGTAAGGGTCGATCCCACAGTGATTGTTGGTATGAAGCAAGCTATGGTCATATTGTAAATCTCAGTCAGGCAGATTCAAATGGTTATACGTGATTTATGAATAAAGCATAAAATAAAGATAGAGATACTTATGCAATTTATTGGTGAGAATTTCAGATAAGCGTATGGAGATGCTTTGTCCCTTCCGTCTCTTTGCTTTCCTACTGTCTTCATCCAATCCTTCTTACTCCTTTCCATGACAAGCTGTATGTTGGGCATCACCGTTGTCAATGGCTACAGTCCTGTCCTCTCAGTGAAAATGTTCAATGCGCTCTGTCACAGCACGGCTATTCAGCTGTCGGTTCTCGATCATGTCGGAATAGAATCCAGTGATTCTTTTGTGTCTGTCACTAACGCCCCACAATCGTGAGTTTGAAGCTCGTCACAGTCATTCAATCCTCGAATCCTACTCAGAATACCATAGACAAGGTTTAGACCTTCCAATTCTCTTGAATGCCGCCATCAATTCTAGCTTATACCACGAAGATTTCGATTAAGGGATCCAAGAGATATCCACTCAATCTAAGGTAGAACGGAGGTGGTTGTCAGGCACACGTTCATTGGTGAGAATGATGATGAGTGTCACGGATCATCATATTCATCAAGTTGAGGAACAAGTGATATCTTAGAACAAGAATAAGCCGAATTGAATAGAAGAACAATAGTAATTGCATTAATACTCAAGGTACAGCAGAGCTCCACACCTTAATCTATGGTGTTTAGAAACTCCACCGTTGAAAATACATAAGAACAAGGTCTAGGCATGGCCGAATGGCCATCCTCCCAAAGAGGGTTCAATCATAAAAACATGATCAAAAGATGAAAATACAATAGCAAAAGTTCCTACTTATAGAGAACTAGTAGCTAGGGTTTACAGAAATGAGTAAATGACATAAAAATCCACTTCCGGGCCCACTTGGTGTGTGCTTGGGCTGAGCATTGAAGAATTTTCGTGTAGAGACTCTTATTGGAGTTAAACACCAGCTTTTGTGCCAGTTTGGGCGTTTAACTCCCATTCTTGTGCTAGTTCCGGCGTTTTACGCCAGAATTCTTGAGCTGACTTGGAACGCCTGTTTGGGCCATCAAATCTCGGGCAAAGTATGGACTATTATACATTGCTGGAAATCCCAGGATGTCTACTTTCCAACGCAGTTGAGAGCGCACCAATTGGGCTTCTATAGCTCCAGAAAATCCATTTGGAGTGCAGGGAGGTCAGAATCCAACAGCATCTGTAGTCCTTTTCAGCCTCTGAATCAAATTTTTGCTCAGGTCCCTCAATTTCAGCTAGAAAATACCTGAAATCATAGAAAAATACACAAACTCATAGTAAAGTCCAGAAAAGTGAATTTTAACTAAAAACTAATAAAAATATAATAAAAACTAACTAAAACATACTAAAAACATACTAAAAACAATGCCAAAAAGCGTATAAATTATCCGCTCATCACTAACCAAAGATTCAATTGGAATTTTCAATTGTTTTCTGCTTAAGGCTAGTAATGTGGTACAATATGGAACAAATGGGATTAAAAACAACTCAAAGTGGTTAACAAAGGTAGTTAAAAGGGTTAGCTTATTTGGGATATGTGAGTTAAACAAACAATGGCCTCAATCATATGCATGCACATAACACATTAATTTTGGACATATAGGATAAAACAAAATTCAGATTACAATCATAGAGAAGTAAACACACAAGAAAAAAATGTTTATGGTTAAATAGTGTAACCATGTATTTAGGCTCAAGGTCTCACGGGTTGTGTGTTCTTTTTAGCTCAAAAATTATGTTCCAATTTCAACTTCAAACAAAGTTAACATAAATATTTTGATTTAAATTAGTAAAATTTTGAAAAATATATGGTCTTAAAAGAAACTTATTGTCTTTTCAATCAGGTAGGACATGCGTGCAATTAACCTACTAATATGCAATCTATCCTATTCTAAAGAAGAAGAAATTGGTGTTAGGGGGAAAAGAATTACCTCCGGAAGTCAGGTACTGATCGACCTTCCCACACTTAAGGCTTTGCACCGTCCTCGGTGCCATCTGTCAGGAACAATGGTGGGCTGGTAGCAGTATCTCCACAGTCAGGACCGTCATGGCTCCCTGTGCTGGTAAAGGAAGTAGAGTCCGGAGTGCCTGGGTCTTCGTCAGGTCTGTGGTTGCCTGTGAGTAGCTCCTTGAGGTAATTGAAATGGCGGTGGTTGCGGCGCTCTCGGAGCTTTGCTTTCTTGTCTTGTTGGTCCAACCGCTTCAGTATTTGATGCAACAGCTGACTAGTAGATGGTGGAGGAACTACAGCATCCTCTATGGACTGGCTGGTAGTGGCAAGTGGTGGCCTAAGATATCTCCCGTTAGGGACGTACTGATCATCCCGTGGAAGTATGGCTTTGGTGTCTCCAGCTCTGTAGGAGACTCCGGCTGCTGAGATAAGATCAGAGACCAAGGTGGGGAAAGGTAGGTTGCCCACGATTTGCACGTGTCCCATAGCATTCCGATATGTCTCGGTAAATTTAGAGGCTGGTCGATGAGGATGCACCATAGTAGAACGGCCATGTCTGCGGTGAAGGAGGACTCATGAGTGCTCAGGAAGACGTAATGAGACATAATCTGTGCCCATACGTGAGCCTCTAAGGTTAGTGTGGAAGCCGAGATTCCCTTAGGATGGGAACGATAGTATCCGAAGATCCATTTGCTGCCAGGTTGAGCGATAACTCTGAGAATAGTGTCCCAGTCAAAGTTGTACGCCTGGCGCTTGAGTGCGGCTTCTTGAAAAGCGTCCAATCGTTCTGGAGTAGGGGGGAGATCTAAGGCTCGCTGAATTGCCTCTTCTGTAATGGGGACTTGCTTCTGACGTATATAAATAGACTGCAGGGTCGGCAGGTGGAAGTTGGAGTAGAACTCAACTACCCAAGAAAGATTAACCTATCGTGGCTGTCTCTGTAGGAATCCCCACTGTCTTTGTGCAATTTGCGGCTCAACAAAGTCGGCAATACGAGGCGGAAGGATAAGAAGGTGTTCATTGTTGTAATTCCGAGCTACCAGAAAAGAAAACATCTGCTCACAGTAGCAATTTGGAAATCGTGCAGTGTTCTTTGCTGGGAAGACTCTCTCCTTTTCATAAACCTTTATAATCCTTTTAATTCTTTTTGTTGAAGGCTAGACTGCAGTTGAAGAAGGCTCTGCCACTAATGCTCTTTTTGTTCCTTTCCTTGCTGTGGATTTGGGGGTAGCTTTCTCTTTGCCCTTTTTGGTGGCCATTCTGAAAAAAAGAAGAGAAAGTAAATTAAATTTAAAGAGATAGAGCAAGGAAGAGGATTATATGAGTGATAATCAATGCACGGTAAAGAGGAATGAAGTGAACACATGGTCATGACAACATGTGAATGATGAGCGGATAATTTATACGCTTTTTGGCATTATTTTTAGGTAGTTTTTAGTAAGTTCAAGCTACTTTTAGGGATGTTTTCATTAGTTTTTATGGTAAATTCACATTTCTGGACTTTACTATGTGTTTGTGTGTTTTTCTGTGATTTCAGGTAATTTCTGGCTGAAATTGAGGGACCTTAGCAAAACTCTGAGAAGGAGGCTAACAAAGGACTGCCGATGCTATTGGAATCTGATCTCCCTGCACTCGAAATAGATTTTTCTGGAGCTACTAAACTCCAAATGGCGCGCTCTCAACGTCGTTGGAAAGTAGACATCCAGAGCTTTCCAGCAATATATAATAGTCCATACTTTATTCGGGAATTGACGACGTAAATTGGCGCTCAACGCCAGTTCCATGTTGCTGTCTGGAGTAAAACGCCAGAAACACGTCACGACCCGAAGTTGAACCCCCAAAACATGTTACAACTTGGCGTTCAACTCCAATAAAAGCCTCAGCTCGTGGATAGACCAAGCTCAGCCCAAACATACACCAAGTGGGCCCCGGAAGTGGATTTATACATCAATTACTTACTCATGTAAACCTTAGTAGCTAGTTTATTATAAATAGGACTTTTTACTAGTGTATTAGACATCTCTGGACGCCTAGTCCTTAGACCATGGGGGCTGGCCATTCGGCCATGCCTGAACCTTTCACTTATGTATTTTCATCGGTGGAGTTTTTACACACCATAGATTAAGGGTGTGGAGCTCTGCTGTACCTCAAGTTTCAATACAAT
>NC_029780.3:44383045-44386480 GCF_000817695.3 Arachis duranensis
TATGAACGCGCGTGACTGACAACCACTTCCGTTCTACCTTAGGCCGGGCGCATATCTCTTAGATTCCCCAATAGAATCTTCATGATATAAGCTAGATAGATGGCGGCATTCATGGGAATCCGGAAAGTCTAACCTTCTTTGTGGTATTCCAAGTAGGATTCCGGGAATCCAGAAAGTCTAACCTTGTCTGTGGTATTCTGAGTAGGATTCTGGGATTGAATGACTGTGACGAGCTTCAAACTCCTGAAAGCTGGGCGTTAGTGACAGACGCAAAAGAATCAAGGGATTCTATTCCAACAGGATTGAGAACCGACAGATGATTAGCCGTGCTGTGACAGAGCATAGGACCATTTTCACTGAGAGGATGGGATGTAGCCATTGACAACGGTGATGCCTTACATACAGCTTGCCATGGAAAGGAGTAAGAAGAAATTGGATGAATGTAATAAGAAAGTAGAGATTCAAGAGGAGCACAGCATCTCCATACGCCTATCTGAAATTCCCACTATTGATTCACATAAGTATTTCTATCCTATTTTATTTTCTATTTATTATTAATTTTCGAACTTATCATAAACCAATTTAATCTGTCTAACTGAGATTTACAAGGTGACCATAGCTTGCTTCATACCAACAATCTCTGTGGAATCGACCCTTACTCACGTAAGGTATTACTTGGACGACCCAGTGCACTTGCTGGTTAGTTGAACAGAGTTGTGAGATTCTCTAACAGTGCTTGTAACTCTTTTGGTCCAACAACAACACTAAGCTGTTGGTGCCATTACCAGGGATTATTAAGATCCCAATTCATCATACCATGATCTCTTTGGGGTATTCTTGATAGAGCCAATATTTAAATTTCATACAAGTACAAAGAGACCAACTTTGAGGATCACAATTTCGTCCACCAACAGGTATGGATAATGATGTGAACACATGGTCATGACTACATGTGGCAAATCAACAATGGAAATATAGCAAGTGCATGTGAGGAAAATTGAATGCAAGGTGTTTATTGGCATGCCGGCAAAGGGCACGAGTAGCATAGATCAAGCATTCAATGTCCAAATTAGATTACCAAGTCTCTCAAATTAATAATATGTTTGTAAAAACAATTATATTTAAATTATAAAATAGAGAAGGGGTTATGTGAAAAGCAGGCATTTAGAGTAGTAGATTTAAAAGAAATCCAAAAATAGTGCAAAATGCCATATGGGCGTTTTCACAAACACATAGCATGCATGTTAAATAAGGTATAGAAAATATTAATTAGAACATGCAAGTAACCCTATAAAAATAATATATAATTATTTAAACAAATCCCAAACAATCCATAAGCAACATGTAAAAATAATGACCCAAAAAAATTCCAACACCAATAGGAGGAATAGGAAAAGAGAAAGAAAACATGGTTAGGGAAAGTAGAAGAGAAAGAAAAAGAAAACATGATAATAAAAAGAAGGATGAAAAAGTAAGGAGGAAAGAAGAGAGAAGAAGAACGTTGATAATGGGGGTGGAAGAGAGGGGGTGGAAGAGAGAAAGAGGGGAGGAAGAAGGAAAAGGGGAGAAAGAAATAAGATTGGGGGGAAAGAAAAGATAAAACAGGTTGGCAGATTTGAATGAGTTGGGCGGCGCAAACAGCGCGGACGCGTGGGCCACGCAGTCGCGTGGAAAGCCCTTAAGTGAGGTGACGCGGACAGGTCGGTTACGCAGACGCGTGACCGGATTTGCGCTAGTGGCGCGAGGGCAGCTTCGCGCTCGCACAACTCTCTGTTTAAATTGTGTTTTGCCAGAATTTGGGTGACGCGATCGCGTGGTTGATGCGATCGCGTGGATGGCCAGATGGAAATAATGGCGCGGACACGTAGGTCACTGATGCATTCGCATATTTGCCATTTTAACTAGTTAGTTTAGTTAGTTTTAGCTTAGGTTCATTCACTTTCTTTGAAATAAATGAGCAATTTTGTGAGTTTTCCTCCATGCATCCATGAACCAAGAATTAAGTGAAATTTGGCATAATTCATGCAAATAAATCAAGGAGTTTATATACAAGTTGATGTGAATGATTCCCTTGAAAATTATTGCATAAGATGGCAAAACTTTGAGGAAAGTTCTTTGGTTTATGTTAGGTGATGAAGCAAGAAGACAATGGAGCAAGAAAATATTGGAGAAAGGAAGAACAAGCAAGTTGGCAACTTGGAAATCAAGTTGGCAACTTGCTAGTGTGTGTCCAGCAGAGTTGGCAGCTTGACCTCCCCCTCTTCAAGGATGAATATCTTGAACCACAAGGATCCAATTGGCATGATTCCAATTGCGTTGAGAAGCTGACATCAAGAGCTTTCCAACGATATATAATAGTCCATAATATGGCGAGGAATGGAAGCTCAAATCAGAGGGAAACTCAAGCCCCAAGAGCAAGGAAATGAAGCATTGCAAGTTGCCAACTTGAGCAGCAAGTTGGCAACGCCAGGAGCCATCAGGGGAAGCCACCAGGGGAAGAGTAGCACGTTGCCAACGCCAACACCAAGTTGGCAACACCCAAGCCAAGTTGAAGAAGAGCCTGGCGTTGTTGCTGGCGTGTTTGCCAACAACTTGGGCAACAACGCCCAGGCAGCTTGAGGATGCTCTCTTCAAGAACGTATATCTTGAGCTAGAAAACTCCAATTGAGGTGAAATCAGTGGCATTAGAAAGAAGACATCAAGAGCTTTTCAACCATATATCACAATATGAAATTGGAGTTCATTTGAAGGTTCAAATGTTGGCTTCATTTAGAGCCTCAAACATGGAAAGTATTGTTTCTGGCTTGCTCACCAAGTTGGCAACGCCCAACCAAGTTGCCAACGCCCAAAATGAAGAAAGGAGCACCATGCACGTTGCCAACGCCAGGGAGAGGCACCATTCAAGTTGCCAATGCCAGGGAGAGGCACCAACCAGGTTGCCAACGCCCACAAGGCGCACCAACCACGTTGCCAACGCCTACAAGCCTTGCCATGGACGTTGCCAACGCCAGGAAGCATTGTTTAGAGCCTTGGAAAGGCTCGAGCATGTTGCCAACGTGCTGAAGAGAAGGAGTGTTCATCAACAACGCCAGGAAATGGTGATGCACGTTGCAAACTTGGAATATATGGGGCGTTATCCACAACAACTCCAACAAGGCAGCCTGACCATGTCCTCTTCAATGGAAGATATCTTGAGCTACAGAGATCCAAATTGAGTGCTTCCAGTTGCATTGGAAAGCTGACATTCAGAGCTTTCCAACCATATATAATAGTCTATGGTGGAGCACAAAATTGAAGCCAAACCAGAGTCATCTTTAGACCCTAAAAACAAGAACATGAAGTGAAATTCAAGGGAGCTAGAGATGAGCCTTGGATGTGGGATCGAGCACATTGCCAACGTGCATTAAGGGGGCGTGTTTTGCAACAACGCCAGCC
>NC_029780.3:44387407-44388069 GCF_000817695.3 Arachis duranensis
TTTTCCGCAAAAACACCATCAAGTTTTTGGCGCCGTTGCCGGGGATTGATTAGATCAACAATGATTAAGTGGGTGAGAAGTCTAGATCAAGCATTTTCTTTATTTTTGTTCTCTGTTCTAAGTTGAAACCAAGGTGTTTGTGTTTTTGCCTCACAAAGAAATTCTGTCTTTGTGACATGACTTTCAATTTTCAATGGTGTTGTGTTTTGCAAAATTCAAATGGAGTTCACCTCATCTTTTAGTCAAACAAACTTCATGGGATATTGCCCGCCATCACAATATAATTCAAGTCAGTATTCTAATTATGGTTGGGAATATCACCAGGAAGACACAAATTCTGAGCACTCCAATTCATGGAGATTTGCTTCAGAGACACAAGATGAGCAAGAGAATCATATGGGATACCAACCACCACCACAAAATGATTCATATCATTATCCTTATGGTGGATGGGAATATCAACAAGAAATGATGGATCATGAGCAATCAACCCAAATGGGATATGCCCCAAGGTCACATAATGATCAAGAAAGTTACATGGGGTATTTTCCACCACCACAAAATGATTCAAGTTACCATACTAATTGTGGTTGGAAAAATCAAGACCAAGGAATGATGGGGTTTGAGCAATCAAACCAAATGGGATGCTTCACAAGAACACG
>NC_029780.3:44388557-44390186 GCF_000817695.3 Arachis duranensis
AAATCTTGGGAAGAACAACAAACCTCTTCCATGAAAGAGCTATTAAAGCAAATGTTTAGTGTAAAAGAGGAAGTGGAAGAGCAAGAACATGAGGAAGACACTCGAGAAATCACACTCAACTGAAACAGAGAAGTGCAAAAAGGAAGGGCTCATAGAACCACCAATTCAAGAGGCTTTTGATGAAAAGAAGACTCCAACAATCACACAACCACCAAGACTTGGATTCAAGGAAGTGAAGGCAATTAACAAAAGCACCAAGAAGAGGATTGTGACCAAACTACCAAGGACAATATTCATGAAGAAAAAGGGGTCAACCACAAGCAATCCTCCCCCTGATCCAGTAAGCAAGCTCATTCAAGCCATTAACAAAAGAAAGCTTGCTGAGGAGAGGCCAAGACAGGGGACACTAGCTGAATCTTCTCCCCCCTTAAGGTCATTCCTATTAACAAACTGGAAGAAGAGGAAGAAAGTGAACAACATGTCAACCATAGGTATAATTTCTCTTCTCTGCTTTGTTTTTGTTCTTTGTTTTATTTAAATTCAATAAATTGGCATATGGTTATATTTTAAGTTTGGTGTTGCCTTGCAACAAATTGTTTTCAATCTTTTTGGATGATTGCATCAAATCAAAAATGAAAGTGACACACCAAGATTCTAAGTTCGGTGTGCCATTTATTTTCTATGCAATTTATTCAAGCAACACTACTTGTCTGCATAATCATAATGCCTCTGCAGTTTTAGTTTTCTCTTTTGATTTAACACTTTTGCATTCTACTTGCTTTAGTTATTTTTCTATCTTTAAACGCTTTCATTTAGTTTGCTTATTAACTGTTTTTGTTAATACATTACCAAGAGATCCTTATTCATGATAGATTCTTAGCTTGATGATTGTATTTAACATACAACAGTTTCATTTGCTTAGCTTTAATTCAAATAAATTGACATATGATTGCATTCTAAGTTTGGTGTTGCTATGCAACAAAATTTGTTTCTAATCTGTACTGGATACTTGCATTAATTCTAAGTGAAAGTGTCACACTAAGTTTGGTGTGCCACTTATCTTTTATGCAATGTATTGTGCTCACCTTAAGTTTGTAATCAAAATGTCTCTGTCTCTTGTGCCTTAATTGTTATCTTTAATTTTGTTTGCTTGAAACACATGTGCTACTAATGTTTCATTGTGTAAGACATTCATGATCTATCTTAGCCCCATAGCCATGGTTTTAATTGTTGCTTGAGGACAAGCAATCATTCTAAGTTTGGTGTGGGAAGGGAAAGAAAAGGAGGAAAAGGACAACAATAGAGAAGATAAATTACAAGGTTGTAAAGTTCTTTCTTTCTCTCATTTGTTTCCAGCACTTTAAATTGCATGATTGTCTTATTACCTTCTCTGTATACATGTGAGATATGAATGGGCATAGTTTGATTTCTAAATTGCAATATGCTGCTGTGGCATTATGACTACCAACTTGAGTTTTGTGAATACAAAAGCAATAAAGTATCATGATCTTAAACAAACAAGGAATTAAAGAAGAACTTGGCATGTGCATACAAGTATTGGAAGGCTAGTATGTTTGATTGTTGCTCAATTGCATTAGATTTGATTTAATTGAAGTTTTCATCTAGGAC
>NC_029780.3:44394043-44413117 GCF_000817695.3 Arachis duranensis
CTCACTCTTAGTGAGTCTTACTACTTGATACGATCCGGTATACTTGCCGGTTGTACGTGAAATCTCATTTTTACGTATCAGTCACGTGTTTGCGTGGCAGGACTTGTGCGACTAGCACAAGTGCAGCCCAAGTCCAGCTCCACTCTCGGCCATTCACCCTTGTTACGTCGAATTGCAAGGCCACGCATTCGCGTGGTCAACGCGGACGCGTGGGGAGGCCAAATTTCAAATGACGCAGTTGTGTCATCCACGCGGTCGCATGGATCAAATTGTGCCAAAGGCACGCCTCCAGCCACATTCTGGCGCAACTCTCTATCCAATTTTCTTTATTTCCAATGCTCATAGGACGCGGACGCGTCGGGGATGCTGGCGCGTCGCATGCGATTTCTCTCTCTTTTTTTTATGCAAATGCAGTATGCAGATGAGGTGCAAGATATAGGCAGTAGTACGGAGAAGAGTTATAGATGAGGGAAGATAAGGAGAAGAAGCGGAACGATCATACCGTGGTGGGTTGTCTCCCACCTAGCACTTTTCTTTAACGTCCTTAAGTTGGACGCTTCAGTAGCTCAGTTTTCAGTTGTGAGTGGATCCTCCAAGAGGAAGATATCAAATTCCTTGTTTTTCGTCACCTTCTCACCATGGTAGAGCTTCAAACGATGTCCATTAGCCTTGATGAGGTCAGAGCTTGAAGGGTGACTTAGGTGAAAAACTCCGTACGGCTCAGCCTTCTCAACTCTATATGGACCTTCCCACCTTGATCGCAGCTTGCCTGGCATGAGCCTCAATCTGGATTTGTAAAGGAGGACTAAATCCCCAGGTTGGAACTCCTTCCTCTTGATGTGTTGATCATGTACAGCTTTCATTTTTTCCTTGTACAGCCTTGAGTTCTCATAAGCTTCTAGGTGAAGGCTCTCCAATTCTTGCAATTGCAACTTCCTTTCAGCTCCCGCTTTCTCAAATCCCATGTTGCATTCCTTTACTACCCAAAAAGCTTTATGCTCCACTTCAACTGGAAGATGATAGGCCTTTCCATAGACTAAGCGAAAAGGACTCATCCCAATGGGTGTCTTGTATGCTGTTCTGTATGCTTAGAGTGCATCTTGTAGCCTGGTGCTCCAGTCTCTTCTATGAGGTTTGACTATCTTCTGCAATATGCGCTTTATCTCTTTGTTAGACACCTCAGCTTGCCCATTAGTTTGAGAATGGTAGGCTGTTGCTACTTTATGAATGATCCCATGCTTCTTCAATAATCCTGTTAGTCTCTTATTACAAAAAAGGATGCCTTGACCGCTCACGATTGCTCGTGGTGATCCAAAGCAACAAATAATGTGGTTTCTAAGAAAGGAAACAACAGTGTTAGCATCATCAGTACGGGTAGAAATTGCTTTCACCCATTTAGAAACATAATCTACAGCTAACAGTATATAAAGGTGGCCATTAGAATTTGGAAATGGACCCATGAAGTCAATGCCCCAAATATCAAAAAATTCACAGAAAAGCATAGTTTGTTGAGGCATTTCATCCCTCTGGGATATATTACCAAACCTTTGGCATGGGGGACAAGATTTACAAAATTCAGTAGCGTCTCTAAAAAGAGTAGGCCACCAAAATCCAAAGTCTAAGATTTTTCTAGCTATTCTTTGAGGGCCAAAAGGTCCTCCACTCTCAGATGAGTGACAGGCCTCTAAAATGGACTGGAATTCTGATTGAGGCACACACCTTCTAATTACCTGGTCAGCACCATATCTCCATAAATATGGGTCATCCCATATATAATATTTAGACTCGCTTTTCAGCTTGTCTCTTTGGTGCTTAGTAAAGTTTGGAGGAAAAGTGCGGCTAACTAGATAATTAGCGACAGGTGCATACCAAGGGACTACCTCAGATACTGCTTGTAGGTTATCAAATGGAAAATTATCAGCTATAGGAGTGGGGTCATCTTTAATGTGCTCAAGGCGACTCAAGTGGTCTGCCACTAGATTTTGGTTACCACTCCTATCCCTTATTTCTAAATCAAATTCTTGTAGTGGCAGTATCCAACGTATAAACCTTGGTTTGGATTCCTTTTTAGCTAATAAATACTTTAGAGCTGCGTGGTCTGAATACACTACTACTTTAGTACCAAGTAAATAGGCTCGGAATTTATCCAGAGCAAAAACAATAGCAAGAAGCTCTTTTTCAGTAGTAGTGTAGTTAGACTGAGCAGTGTCTAAAGTCTTAGATGCATAAGCAATGACAAAAGGGTCTTTACCTTCACATTGAGCCAGTGCTGCTCCTACTGCATGGTTGGAAGCATCGCACATGATTTTGAATGGCTGGCTCCAGTCAGGTCCTCTCACAATTGGAGCTTGAGTCAGGGCAGTCTTCAGCTTATCAAACGCCTGTTTGCAATCCTCGCTGAACTCGAACTCGATATCTTTCTGCAGTAACCTGGATAGGGGAAGTGCTACCTTACTAAAGTCCTTAATGAATCTTTGGTAAAATCCTGCATGGCCAAGGAACGAACGGACTTCCCTCACAGAGGGGAGGGTAAGGCAAACTAGAAATAACATCCACCTTTGCTAGATCTACAGAAATGCCAGTATTAGACACAACATGTCCTAGTACAATTCCTTGTCTTACCATAAAATGACATTTTTCAAAATTCAATACAAGGTTTGTACTGACACATCTATCTAGTACTCTAGATAATCCATCCAAGCAAAGGCTAAAAGAATCACCATAAACGCTAAAATCATCCATAAAAACCTCTATACAGTCCTCAAGAAGGTCAGAGAAAAGACTCATCATGCACCTTTGGAAAGTAGCTAGTGCATTGCACAAGCCAAAGGACATTCTCTTATAGGCATAAGTCCCAAAAAGACATGTAAAAGTAGTCTTTTCCTGATCTTCAGGGGCTATATGAATCTGGAAATAGCCTGTGTAACCATCTAAAAAGCAATAATGTGATTTACCTGACAGGCGATCCAGCATTTGATCAATGAATGGAAGAGGGTAGTGATCCTTACGAGTGGCTTGGTTGAGACGCCTATAATCAATGCAGACCCTCCAGGCATTCTGTACTCTAGTCGCTATGAGCTCTCCATGCTCATTCTTCACTGTAGTAACAAGATGAACCGTCAGTTGTCCAAACTCGAACAATCCCCGGCAACGGCGCCAAAAACTTGGTGAACGAAATTGTGATACACAATGGCGCCAACAACTTGGTCGCACAATTGTAATCTCACTTCTTTGTCACAACTTCGCACAACTAACCAGCAAGTGCACTGGGTCGTCCAAGTAATAAACCTTACGTGAGTAAGGGTCGATCCCACGGAGATTGTCGGCTTGAAGCAAGCTATGATCACCTTGTAAATCTCAGTCAGGCGGATTCAAATATGTTATGGAGTTTTAATATTTAAAAGATAAATAAAACATAAAGTAAAGATAGAGATACTTATGTAATTCATTGGTGAGAATTTTAGAAGTGCATAGAGATGCTTTCTTCCTGTTGAATCTCTGCTTTCCTACTGCCTTCATCCAATCCTTCATACTCCTTTCCATGGCAAGCTATATGTTCGGGTTTCACCGGCGTCAATGACTAATCATCTGTTGGTTCTCGAACATGTTGGAATAGAATCCAGTGATCCTTTTGCGTCTGTCACTACGCCCAACACTCGCGAGTTTGAAGCTTGTCACAGTCATCCTTTCCCAGATCCTACTCGGAATACCACAGACAAGGTTTAGACTTTCCGGATCTCAGGAATGGCTACCAATAATTCTAGCTTATACCACAAAGACTCCGATCTTTCGGAATGGAGGCTAAGAGATACACGCTAAATATTAAGTAGAACGGAAGTGGTTGTCAGTCACGCGTTCATAGGTGAGAATGATGATGAGTGTCACGGATCATCATATTCATCAGGTTGAAGTGTGAGTGAATATCATAGAACAAGAATAAGCTTGAATTGAATAGAAAATAATAGTAATTGCATTAATACTCGAGGAACAGCAGAGCTCCACACCTTAATCTATGGTGTGTAAAAACTCCACCGTTGAAAATACATAAGTGAAAATAGGGTAGTCATGGACGAATGTCCAGCCTTCCAAAATGTGAACAATGGTCCCAAGATTCCAAGATGAAAATACAATAGTAAAAGGTCCTATTTATAATGAAACTAGCTAATAGGGTTTACAGAAATAGGTAAATGATGCAGAAATCCACTTCCGGGCCCACTTGGTGTGTGCTTGGGCTGAGCATTGAGCTTTACACATGTAGAGGTCCTCCTTGGAGTCAAACACCAGCTTTGATGCCAGTTTGGGTGTTTAACTCCAACTTTTATGCCAGTTCTGGCATTTTGACACCAGAAAAGGGCAGGGAGCTGGCGTTTTGACGCCATTTTACGTCGTCAAAACTCTCGTAAAGTATAAACTATTATATATTTCTGGAAAGTTCTTGATGTCTTCTTTCCAGTGCAGTTGAGAGCGCACCATTTGGAGTTTTGTAGCTCTAGAAAATCCACTTCGAGTGCAGAGAGGTCAGAATCCAACAGCATCTGAAGTCCTTTGTCAGCCTCTTAATCAGATTTTTACTCAGGTCCCTCAATTTCAGCCAGAAAATACCTAAAATCACAAAAAATACACAAACTCATAGTAAAGTCTAAAAATATGAATTTTGCATAAAAACTAATAAAAACATCTCAAAAAGTAGCTAGATCCTACTAAAACTACCTAAAAACAATGCCAAAAAGCGTATAAATTATCCGCTCATCAAGGGGGTGTGAGGAGTTGGTGATGTCAGAAAGCTTCTTCCACATTAAGCTTCCAAATTTATTCAGATAAAGCATAATGATGGAATTTTCATAATATAACTCTCTTCTTCTTCTCTTCGTTGTTTTCATTACTTGTTACAAGTTATTCACAAAGAGATTCAAAAACCTACCACCATCTACACCGTCTCTTCCTCTAATTGGTAACCTCCACCACCTGAAAGCACCCGTCTTCCGTACCTTCTATGCCTTATCACAAAAATACGATCCCATTTTCTCATTCCATTTTGGTTCCCAACTCTCCGTGGTTGTTTTCTCTGCTTCCTTGGCCGAAGAATGTTTTACCAAAAACGACATCGTCCTTGCGAACCGTTTCCATTTCCCCAAGACCAAGCACCTAACCTACAACAACACCGTGGTTATAACTTCGCTGTACGGCAACCACTGGCGTAACCTCCGCCGCATCTGCTCCCTGGAAATCCTCTCTACTTAGCGTCTCAACTCTTTTACGAGAATCCGAAGGGACGAAACGGCGAGGTTGATCCGGAGCTTGAATCAGAGGGTTAGGCGAGGGTTTCACGAGAGTTGAAGTAAGATCGAAATTGATGAGAGTGACGGTAAGAGTTGAGAGTAAGAGAGTCCCGATCCAAGCTTTTTGCCAAGTTTGAGGGGTTATTGGGTTGGGGGCTGGGTTATTAGGATTTTTTAAAAAAAAATCTTTTGGCCACGCTTTTAAAGCGTGCAAAAGAGTACTAGGATATGGCCATGCTTTATAAGCGTTACCGTAATGAAACTCTGTCGCCACGCTTTCAAAACGTCCCAATTTCTCTCTATGGCCACGCTTTTGAAGTGTTGTAGAAAAAAATGTGGCCGTATCTCTAATCAATTGCCACTCTTACAAAAGCATGGCCATTGACCCTTTTTGCTACGCTTTTGAAGTGTGGCGAGAAAAAACGTAGCCAAATCTCTATTCAATCGCCACCCTCACAAAGGCATGGTCATTGGCCACTTTTGGCCACATTTTTAAAGTATGGCAAGAAAAAAGCGTGGCCATAGACCTTTTTTCTTGTTGTGCCGCCTCAACCAGAATCCCTGAGATACCTCAAGGAATGTATTTTCCTCTCCGTGACTATCGGGATCAATTGCATACCTTAGTTGGGGAGCTGAGCTCTAACGTGGAGCAGCTGAGAGTGGAGCATACTGAGCACGCCACTACCCTGCACAAAATAAGAGAAGATCAGAGAAGGATGATGGAGGAGCAGCTGAGGCAAAGGGGTGAAATAAAGGAGATCAAATGCTCCATTGGATTCACAAGAGGAAGCAGGAGCCACCGCCACTGAGGTTGTTGTGTTCCATTATATCTCTCTATTTTATTTCTATTTTTAGTTCACTTTAGTTTACTGTCTGTTTTCTTTTCTAAGTCATGATCACAAGTAATCTCTTTCTAATTTTATTTTCTATTTTATTTTTGTTATAAAATATCCATTGTATCACCACCATGCTTAAAAGAAAAATTTATTTGAAAAAGAAATAGTGAGATGCATAAATTTTAAGTTTATCTTAAATCATTCCAATTGTTTTGATGTGCTGGCCTTGTATTTATTTCTGAATGTATGAATTAACAGTGCATAATTGGTATTGAAATTGAGAATATTAGCTCTTGAAAGAACAAAGAATTTACAGAAGTATTATTGACTCTCTAAAAAATAAAAAACATTAATTTTTGAAGCATGAAAAAGAAGTAAAAAAAGAAAAAGAAAATGAAAAATAAAAAGAAGAGAAAAAGAAAAAGAATGTTCATAAAAGAAAAAATCAAAAGAGCAAGGATCTAAGGCTTTGAGCATCAATGGTTAGGAGGGCCAAAAATCAACCTAAAAAGTTCAAATGAGTTGCTATCCTTAACTAAATGCTTGTGGTGTGAAGGTGTCAAGTGAAAAGCTTGAGACTGAGTAGTTAAATTCATATTCCAAAGCAAAAGAGTACGCCTAAGAACTCTGGGCACCACTGACTGGGAATTTAAGCAAAGCTAAATTCGAAAACAAAGGGTTCCCCCAATTAAGTACCTGTGGCGTTTATGTATTTGGTGGTAATATAGGAAAATAAAATGCTTAGAGTCACAGCTAGGCTAAAAAAGGTGCAAAGCACCAAAAGAAAAAGCTGTGTTCGAGAATCAAGAAGAGCTAAACTAAGAGAATCAATAATATCATCTGGATTCCAATTCTAAGAGATGTCAATACTTCTGAACTTCAAAGGAAAGTGAGATGCCAAAACCGTTCAGAAGTAAAGAGTTGTTAGCCCCGCTCATCATTTGGAAATGAGCTTCATTGAAAACTTGAAAGCTTATTGTTCTCTGATGAGCAGATAATTTATACGCTTTTTGGCATTGTTTTTAGATAGTTTTTAGTATATTTTTATTAATTTTTAAGCAAAATTCACATTTCTGGACTTTACTATAAGTTTGTGTGTTTTTCTGTGATTTCAGGTATTTTCTAGCTGAAATTGAGGGACCTGAGCAAAAATCTGATTCAGAGGCTGAAAAAGGACTGTTGATGTTGTTGGATTTTGACCTCCCTACACTCGAAATGGATTTTCTGGAGCTACAGAAACCCAATTGGCGCATTCTTAGTTGTGTTGGAAAGTAGACATCCGGGGATTTCAGAAATATATAATAGTCTATACTTTGCCCGAGTTTTGATGACGCAAACTGGCATTTAAATGCCAACTTCCTACCCTTTTCTGGCGTTAAATGCCAGAAACAGGATAGAAGCTGGAGTTAAACGCCCAAACTGGCATAAAAACTAGCGTTTAACTCCAAGAAAAGTCTCTACACATGAAAGCTTCAATGCTCAGTCCAAGCACACACCAAGTGGGCCCAAAAGTGGATTTCTGCACCATTTACTAATTTCTGTAACCCTAGTAACTAGTTTAGTATAAATAGGACTTTTTACTATTGTACTCATATCTTTGGATTTTTGAATCTTTGGATTATCATGAGATCATCTTTTGATCTTTTGATCACTTTTGGGGGCTGGCCATTCGGCCATGCCTGGACCTTCATCACTTATGTATTTTCAACGGTGGAGTTTCTACACACCATAGATTAAGGTGTGGAGCTCTACCGTACCTCGAGTATTAATGCAATTACTACTATTTTTCTATTCAATTAAGGCTTATTCTTATTCTAAGATATTCATTCGTACACAAGAACCTGATGAATGTGATGATTATGTGACGCTCATCATCATTCTCAACCTATGAACGCATGCCTGACAACCACTTCCGTTCTACATGAAAATAAGCTTGAATGTATATCTCTTGGATTCCTGGTCCACAACGCATGGTTGCCTCTCCTGACAACAGAGGTTTCCATTCCGTGATATCAGAGTCTTCGTGGTATAAGCTAGAACTAATTAGCAGCATTCTTGAGATCTGGAAAGTCTAAACCTTGTCTGTGGTATTCCGAGTAGGATCTGGGATGGGATGACTGTGGCGAGCTTCAAACTCACGACTGTTGGGCGTAGTGATAGACGCAAAAGGATTACTGGATCCTATTCCAACACAAGTGAGAACTGACAGATGATTAGCCCTACGTAACCCGTAGCTAGACCATTTTTACTGAGAGGATGGACGGTAGCCATTGACAATGGTGATCCCCCTACATATAGCTTGCCATGGAAAGGAGTATGAATGATTGAATGAAGACAGTAGGAAAGCAGAGATTCAGAAGGAATAATGCATCTCCATATGCTTATCTGAAATTCCCACCAATGAATTACATAAGTATCTCTATCTTTATTTTATGTTTATTTATCTTTTAATTATCAAAGCTTCAGAACCATTTGAATTTTCCTGACTGAGATTTACAAGATGACCATAGCTTGCTCAAGCCGACAATCTCCGTGGGATCGACCCTTACTCACGTAAGGTATTACTTGGACGACCCAGTGCACTTGCTGGTTAGTTGTGCGAAGTTGTGAGGAAAGTATTGAGATTACGATTGCGTTTACCAAGTTTTTGGTGCCGTTGTCAGAGATCACAATTTCGTGCACCAAGTTTTTGGCGGCATTGTCGGGGTTTGTTCAAGTTTGGACAACTGACGATTCATCTTGTTGCTTAGATTAGGTAATTTTCTTTTTCTTTTGTTCTTCAAAATTTTTAAGAATGAATCATAGAGTTTGAGATGATGCTTTTATCATCGCAGGAGCTAGTTGATTCCCATCAATTTGGCTGTTGTATGTAATGTCTTGCTAAAGCTTGGCTAGCCATGTGTAATCTTTTTAGACTGAAGCTTTAGACTAACATTGCATGATTCTTGGAATTCCTATTAAAAATTTTGAGTTTCTTATTTTTCTTTTCCAAAAATAATTTTCGAAAAAAAATACAAAAAAAATCATAAAATCATAAAATCAAAAATATTTTGTGTTTCTTGTTTGAGTCTAAAGTCAAATTTTAAGTTTGGTGTCAATTGCATGTTTTAATTTTTATAAATTTTTTTTTTTGAAAATTCATGCATGTGTTCTTCATGATCTTCAAGTTGTTCTTGAGGATTTTCTTTTTTGATCTTCATATTTTCTTGTTTTGTGTCATTTGTTGTTTTTTATATGCATTTTTTGAATTCATAGTGTCTAAACATGAAAAATCTCTAAGTTTGGTGTCTTGCATGTTTTTCTTTTCTTGAAAATTTTTCAAAAATAAGTTCTTGATGTTCATCATGATCTTCAAAGTGTTTTTGGTGTTCATCTTGACATGCATAGTGTTCTTGCATGCATCATTTGTTTTAATCCAAGATTTTTATGTGTTGAGTCATTTTGTAGTTTTTCTCTTTCCTCATTAAACTCAAAAAATAAAAAATATCTTTTCCTTATTTCACTCATAAATTTCAAAATATTTGGGTTGACTTAGTCAAAAAATTTTAAATAAGTTATTTCTTGTTAGTCAAGTCAAGATTTCAATTTCAAAAAAATGCTATCTTTTCAAATTTTTTTTCAAAAATCAAACCTTTTTCATCTTTTCTTTCATGTTTTTTGAAAATTTTAAAAATTGTTTTTCAAAATCTTTTTCTTAATTTCATTTCAAATTTTCAGAAACTTTACTAACAATTAATGTGATTGATTGAAAATTTTCAAGTTTGTTACTTTCTTGTTAAGAAAGGTTCAACCTTTAAATTCTAGAATCATATCTTTTAGTTTCTTGTTAGTCAAATTAACTTTAATTTTCAAAATCAAATCTTTCTAAATTTCTTTTTCAAATCTTTTTCAAAATAAATTTCAATCATATCTTTTTAATCATATCTTTTCAAACATATCTTTTTCAAATCATATCTTTTTCAAAATCAATTTCAAAATCTTTTCTAACTTCTTATCTTTTCAAAATTAATTCTTATCTTTTTCAAAACTACCTAACTAATTTTCTCTCTATAATTTTTGAAAACACCCCATCCTTTTTCAAAATTCTTTCAATTAACTAATTATTTCAAATCTTAATTTCAATTTTATTTCTTCTCTTAATTTTCGAATTCTAACTAAATTTTAAAATAAAAACAAAAAAATTTTCCTTTTCCTTTTAATTATTTTCGAAAACTCTCTCTCTCTTCTCTTTCTATTTATTTATTTATTCACTAACACTTATCTTCTACTCATAATTTGAACCCTCTCTCCCTCTCTGTGTTCAAATTCTTCATCTCTTCTCTCTACATTATTCTTCTATTCTTCTCTTCTTATACTCACATAAAGGAATCTCTATACTGTGACATAGATGATTCCTCTTCCTTTTCTGTCCTCTTCTTTTTTCATATGAGCAGGAGCAAGGACAAGGACATTCTTGTTGAAGCAGATCCTGAACCTGAAAGGACTCTGAAGAAGAAGCTAAGAGAAGCTAAAGCACAACGATCCAGAGAAAACCTTATAGAGAATCTCGAAAAAGAAGTAATGGCCGAACCCAACAACAATAACAATGCAAGGAAGATGCTTGATAAACCACTATTTTATGGTTTATATTGTGTTTTATTGAGTGGTTTTATCAAGCTTTTCACCCACTTATTCATATGATTTGCATGTATTTACAATTCCTTTCTAAAAATATCCTATGATTAATAACTTGCTTCCTAAGGACCTTTTAGTTGTATATTTTTATCTTTCTTCATACCATTAGATGCCATGATCTGTATGTTAAGTATTTCAGGCTTCATAGGGCAGGAATGGCATAAGGAATAAAGATGAAGCATGCAAAAATGGAAGGAACACAAGGAATTGAGGAGATGACCAGTGAAAAGTCACGCGGTCGCATGGCTCACGCGGCCGCGCGAAATAGAAAGAATTACCGTGACGCGCTCGCGTGCCTGATGCGACCGTGTGGATTGGAAGCTGCATGAACGACATGAATGCGTGGACGACGCACACGCGTGGTACGAGAAATGCTGAGTGACGCGAACGCGTGGATGACGCGGCCGTGTGACGTGCGCAATCTGCAGAATTTCAGAAGTCGTTGGCAGAGTTTCTGGCATAAATTTCAACCCAGTTTTCTGCCCAAAAACACAGATTAGAGCCAGAAAACATGCAGAGACAGTGAACAATATTCATTCGGCATAATTTTTAGTTTTTATATCTAAATTTACTCCTCCCCTAGGTTTACTCACTTGAACATTCATAATTAGGATTTTGAAGGTTTTGGCTTTAGCTTTTGAGAAGAGTCTACCTCCGGTACCAGTTACTATAGTCTGTTATTTACTTTTAATTTATTCTTCCATATTCTTAATTCCTCCAAAGTTGACATTGGATTATTTTCACAAGTTATTAATATAGACTATTTTTATTTTCAATTAATCCCTTTCATTATTATTTATTATGTCTTTTTTTATTTTCCCCGTTAATTCTGTGAAGTTTATAATTATGATGAGTGAGTAGTTCCATAACTTGATTGGGAGATGATTAAAAGGAAACCTTGAGTTGAATCACTCAAGAGAGAAATTATAATTGGATTTATGGTTGGATCACCCTCTAATCATTGACACTAATCCTTCCCAAGGAAGAGGATTAGGACTTGTGACTAGAAATAGCTTTCCAACTTGCTTGACTTTCCTTTACCTAGTAAGGGATAACTAAGCAGAGCAACTCCCAATTATTAATTAATCTTGAGAGTACTTCAACAAGAATAAGGCTTCCAACTAATCTACTCCCAGTCAAGGCTTTTATTTAAAATTAATTAAATTCTCTAAATTAATTTCTTGTTTTCTAACTCAACCATTTCTGAAAACACCTGATTGATAAAATAGTACTTCTTTCTGTAACTCATTAGGAGACGACCTGCGATTCATACTCCCAGTATTTTAATTTCAATATTGTGACAACCCTTCTAAATTGATAAGCGGATTTTTGGCTGGTTAAAGACTGTACTTGCAACGTATTTCTATTAATAATTTCTTAACTCGCCAATTTTCGCCACGTCAATTTTTGGCGCCATTGCCGGGGAGTTGCAATAGTGTGCTAATTTATTGATTAGCATTTATTTAATTACAATTTCTTCTTTTTATTTTGTCACTATGAGCTGTACGTTTCTTTCGTTAAATGACGCGTTCACTTCCTGATCCAAGCTTGCTAGTAGTTGACCCTAAGATTGAAAGAACTATTTCACGTATAAGGCAAGCTCGGCGTCGGCGAGTCCTCTCTGAGGATGAACCTGAAACGTCATTGATGTGTGGAAAACGATCCAACACAAAACTCACCGGCAAGTGTACCGGGTCGCATCAAGTAATAATAACTCACATGAGTGAGGTCGATCCCACAGGGATTGAAGGATTGAGCAATTTTAGTTTAGTGGTTGATTTAGTCAAGCAAACAAAGATTGATTGGAGTGATTTGTAATTGACAAAAGTTAAGTTGCGTGAAATGTAAAGGGAGAGGGAAGAATTGCAGTAAATTAAAGTGCTGAATCTTAAAGAACAAGTAAATTAAATTGCAGAAACTTAGATTGCAAGAAAAGTAAATGACTAAAGCTTAAAATGTAAGAAATGTAAATTGCTTGAATTATAAAAGGAATTGGGAATTGGGATTGCAGAATTTAGACAAGAACAAGTAAATCTCATTAAACAGAAGAGTAGAAGAGGAATTGAATTGAAGTAGATCTCAAATAGTAAAGGTAGAATGCTTTGAAACGTAAAACAGAAAATGACTTGTGCTTAATTGCAGCAAAATAAAAGATGGTTAAAGATCTCAAGAGTGGAAGAGACTAGAAAACAAGTCTAGATCTTAAATCCTTCCTTGATCCAATAAGAACAATTGCAAAGGAGAATGGAAAAGTGAATTGCAGAAGAAAAGAAGAGATGAAGTAGAAAACAGAAATTGAAATTCAATTATGCAGAAAAAGTAAACAAGAGATCTCAAGGTGAGATTGAAACAAAAGTTCTTCAATTCTCCACCCAAGATGCAAAGCAAGAAAAATAAAAAGTGCTCAAGCAACAACAAGGAAGAAGAGAGATCAATTCCCCTTCCCAATTCTCTAAGATCTAAATTTAAAACTAAAAGCTCCAAAATGAAAAAGAAAATTTCAAAGTGAGTCTAGAGGTAAAAGTAAAAATGAAGGTGAAAACTTCTAAGTAAATCAAACTAGCCTCTATTTATACACTTTCTATTCTTGGATTTTAGAATTTGGATGGGCTTTTAATTTGGTGAAGAAATGAATTAAGTTGGATTTTTTTATTGAATTTCAGCCCAAGTTGCTCCCAAGAGGCTGCTTTGCTCTTGTAGAGAGCGGAGCAGTGGCTTATGATGGAGATCCTTGTTGCGCCAAGGCTTGGAGAGGCATCAGGAGATTGCCCTGCTCTTGTGGAGAGCGGAGCAGTGGCTTGTGCTCATGTCTTGCGCGCTCCAAGCCTCCCTGGCCGAGTCAATGTGCGCGCTCAAATCCACCTGGCCGTGTCATTGTTGCGCTCTGCTCTCCTTGGGAGCGGAGCATTGGTGCTTCCTAGGGGAGGTCCCAAGTTCGAAACTTGCTGGGTGGCTTTTTGGTGCAAATTTCCTTGGTTTCTTGTAGCGCCTTGCTCCTTGCTTCCTCAAGGTGCTGTGTTCGATCCTTGGAGGTGGCATTTTGGCCAACTGTGGCTTATTTTCCTTGTGAGTAGCGCTCCCCTTCCTCCCTTAGGTGCTTGGTTCGATCCTTGGGGAGAGCATTGGCAAACCTTTTTTTTTCTTTGAATTGTTTTGGATGGAGTCCGATAATGCTCTCAAGGAGAGTAGAGCAATGTTTTGCTCTTCCTTGTTTCTTGGCTTAAGTTTGTGCTCCGCTCTCAAGGGAGGGCAGAGCATTGAAGCTTTGCATGCTTGGTTCATTGTTGTGCTCCCTTAGAGAGCATTGTGCTCTTGGTGAGAGCAGTGTGCTTCCACCTTTCATGCACCACGCTTCCTCATTTTCTTTGCCACACTTTCTTCTTCATTGAGTCACGCTTCTTAAGCCACGCTTTCTTGTTTTCTTCTTTTCTTCACTTACAAATAATTAAAACAACCAATCAAAGTATCACCAAATTCACAAGGTTTATAAATCATTAAAAATCAATTAAATTTAGCTTAAACCTCATGATTTAGCATCAATTAAATGGTGGTTGTTTGATTCAAAGAAACCATGCATTTCCATTCCAAATTACTTACTTAGAATGCAAGAAAGTGCATAAAAACTAGTGAAACAAGTGAAATTAGCTTGAAAAATAGGCATATGATGACTTGTCATCAGTCATCTAAGGAAGAAACAAGCTCTCTCTCTACTGATCCAGTTGATTTACGTGCAGGTGACATGGCAGCACCTAGGAGAGTCACTATCCAGGAGGAAGGAGCCCCTGATTTTACACTACAACCATTCCAGGCACACCACCCAGCAGTGGCTGTGGATTTCGAAATAAAGTCTTCGCTACTCAACTTGATGCCCAAGTTTTATGACTTACCTGCTCAAGAGCCTATCATGCACCTTAGGGATTTTCAGACTGCTTGTTCTACTGTTAAGCGTGATGGCACTGATGAAACTTCCATTCTGTTAAAAGCCTTTCCATTCTCTCTTGAGAAAAAGGCAAGAGAGTGGTACCACACTCAACCCGGAATAACTGTTTCCAACTGGGATACGCTTAGAAGAGAATTTCTGGAGAAATTCTTTCCAGCTGAGGTTGCCGATAAACTGAGGAAAGACATGTCCATGATCGTTTAGGATGAATTTGAGACTTTCTATGAATACTTGGAACGCTTCAATAATCTTCTAGAAGCATGTCCCCACCATATGATTGACAAGATAGTGTTGCACGGCTACTTTACACAGGGTATGAAATCTCAAGATAGGACCACATTGGAAGGTGCTAGCAATGGGTCTATGAAAAAGTACAAGACTACGGAAGAAGCATGGCAATTGATCAGTGACTTAGCTGAATCTACTAGGAATCACAGGCAGAAATAAAGTCGGTCAAGAGCTGTTGCAGAGGTATCCACTAGCAAAGAGACAGCTGCTATAGTTCAGAGCTTATGTAAAATGACTAACTTGCTGAAGCAGATGCAGCTAAGTCAACAACAGGCTTAGCAATTTCAGCCTTCTCCACCACAGCACAGCTAGCAATTGGTTCTCCAAAGAGTATGTAGAATCTGTGTAGATTACAGTCATTACACTATTGAGTGTTCGCAACTCCAACCAGAAGACCACACTGTAGCAGCCACTCATAACTTCTATGACCGCCCTAATCAAGGGTACAATCAAGGTGGCGGCTATAACCATGGATGGCAGGATAACTCTAACCAAGGCTGGAGAGATAATTCTAACCAGGGTTGGAGGGACAATCATAACAGAGGAGGCAGAGATAACAATGGAAATCAGAGGTAGAATAACAATAACAACTTCAGGCAGCAGAATCAGAATCAGGCCTACAGAGCACCTCATCTAACACATCCTCAAGCATCTCAGTAGACCTCTCAGATCACTTATCCCTCTTCATCTCCTAATGATGAGTTACTACAATCTATTGATCGGAAGCAACAGGCCATGGAAAATAACTTTACTGCTACTCTGAATGGTCTAAATTCTACTTGCAAGTCCTTGTCTCACAGATTGGATCACTGAACAACCCCAACAACCAGTCCTCAAGCTCTGGTGGACTCCCTTCTCAACCATTATCCAATCCAAAGGATGGCATTAATGCCATCACCCTGAGGTCCGAAACCACATTGCAAGAGAGGAATCAGGAAGAGCCAAACCTACCTGAACATGCTTCAGCCAAAGAGGTCATGGAAATAGAAGATATTGAGGAAGAAAAGGGTATACAGGACATGGCTGAGGAAGAAGATGCTAAATCACAGGAAGAAGCACCAAGGGCGTAGACACTGTAGAGAACGCCATTCCTATTCCATTTCCACAACTTGCAAGGAAGCCCAGAAAGCAGTTGGAACCTGATCCCAAAATGGTAGAAATATTCAAAAAGGTTGAGGTAACTGTTCCCCTTTTTGATGTTATTCAACAAGTACCTAAATACACAAAGTTTCTAAAAGATTTATGCATACATAAAGACAAAATTAATGAATTAGAAACTATTCCTTTAGGTAGTTCTATATATGCTTTAATGGGAAATATACCTGAAAAATGTAGTGACCCAGGCCCATGCATGGTTAACTGTACCATTGGAGGTGTGATATTTTTGATTGCATGTGTGATTTAGGAGCGTGTGTTAGTATAATGCCTTTGTCTGTATATGATGTTTTGAGGCTCCCTCCCTTAAAAAGGTCAGCAGCTCATTTTGTGTTAGTAGATAAAAGTATTATTACAGTGGCTGGAGTTGCTGAAGATGTATTAGTGGGTATTAAAGGTCTCACTTTCCCCATTGATTTTTACATCCTGGAGATGCCCCAAAATGACTCAGAGAAGCCATCATCAATCCTACTCGGAAGACCTTTCTTGAAGACCTCGAAGTTCAAATTAGATGTTTTTGCAGGAACATACTCTTTTGAAATAGACGGCCGAGTAGTAAGCTTCAATATGAATGGAGTTATGAAGCACCCTCCAGAAGATCATTCTATCCTCCAGTATGACATCATAGATAAAACTGAAGCTGAAGTTCACCAGGAGGAGTTTGAAGAGAAGTACATAGGACAAGGTCCGAGGGTAGGGAATTCTGAGAACAATGAAAGTACTCTTCCACTGCCACCAACTCCAGACAATCCAGAGGCTGACCATAAACAGAAGTTAGAATTGAAACCCCTCCCTCCACACCTCAAATATGCTTACCTCGAGGACAAGCAGAAGTTTCCAGTTATCATTGCACGGGACCTCACTTCTCAACAGGAAGAGCAGTTACTTAGTGTGCTGAGGAGGCACAAGAAAGCAATTGGGTGGAGTTTGGCAGACATAGTAGGCATTGACCCTTAAGTTTGTGAGCACAAAATCTTTTTAGAAGAAGGATCAAGACCCGTTCGTCAACCCCAAAGAAGGATTCAGTGCAAAAAGTAGAGAAAAGGAGCTTGCTGGCGAAAAAATACCAGTAAGGGGTACTCTAGGCGTTAAACGCCAGAATGGATACCATTCTGGGCGTTTAACGCCAGTAAAGGTATTGGGCGTTAAACGCCAGAATGGGCACCATTTTGGGCGTTTAACGCCAGGTGCGCAGCATCCTGGGCGTTTAGCAAAATGCCCAGTGATAAAGGGGTTTCTGGTATTTAACGCCAGCCAGGGCACCTGGCTGGGCGTTAAACGCCCATAATGGCCACCAAGTGGGCGTTAAACGCCAGAATGGATACCATTCTGGGCGTTTGACGCCAGAAAGGAGCGTTAAACGCCAGAATGGATACCATTCTGGGCGTTTAACGCCAGAAAGGTAGGGGGAGGAGATTTTGTTTTCAACTTCAAATTTTTTCAAACTTTCTTGTTTTGATCCATAATTTTCTAAATATACACATTGCAAACTTTCATCATTCATCCTCAAAATTCGAACATTAAACAATTTTCTAAATCATTCTTCAAATCTCTTTCAAATCCTTTCCAAATCTTCTCCAAAAACTCAATTATCTTCTCAAATTCTTTCCATATCTTCTCAAATCTCCTCCAAAACTTTCGAAATCTCTCCCCCTCCCTTTATAAATAATGCTCGGCCATCCCCCTCTCCCCACCATTCGAATTTGCTCTCCTCCTCACTCTCCTCTTCCCTTTCTTTTGCTTGAGGACAAGCAAACCTCTAAGTTTGGTGTGCTTTTCCGTGATCACTAAGCCAAGATTTATCAAGATCATGGCTCCTAAGGGAAAACAAACCAATTCAAGAGGCAAGAAAGAGAATACTCCAAAGAATCTTTGGAGTCAAGAGAAGTTCTTAACCAAAGAACATGCAGACCATTACCACAAAATAATGGGTCTAAGGTCAGTGATCCCGGAAGTCAGATTCGAAACAGAGGATGGGAAGTTCTAACCAACCCTGAGACAAAGGTTGGAAGAAACATGGTTCAGGAATTCTACTCAAATCTGTGGCTGACAGATAAGCAGAGAATGACTGGAACTGCTTTTCATACCTACAGAACCATGGTCAGAGGGAGAATTATTTACTTCCATCTAGACAAAATAAGAGAGATCTTCAAATTGCCTCAACTGTAAGATGATCCTGAATCCTTTAATAGGAGAATGGTGAGAGCAGATAAGGGGTTGGATCAAGTTCTAGAGGACATATGCCTCCTTGGAACTAAGTGGACAACCAATTCAAAAGGTGTCCCAAACCAACTCAAGAGGGGAGATCTCAAACCAATTGCAAGAGGTTGGCTAGACTTCATTGGGCGTTCCATATTGCCCACTAGCAACCGTTCTGAGGTCACTATCAAGAGAGCAGTGATGATTCATTGCATTATACTGGGAAAAGAAGTGGAGGTTCATCATCTGATTGCTTGTGAGATCTACACAATTGCAAACAAAAACTCCACTGAAGCCAAACTGGCTTACCCAAGCTTAATCTCTTTGCTATGTAAAGATGCTGGGGTGAGGATGGGAGTAGATGAATTCATCCCAATTGAACACCCAATCACCAAGAAGTCAATGAAAGGACAAATGCAAGACAACTCTATCAAAAGGAGGGCGCAGGAGTTCCTCCCTGAACTTCCTAAAATTGACTATTGGACCCACCTAGAAGCATCTGTTGCCAAGCTGCAAGAAGCTATGGAACAAATTAAGGAAGAACAGCATAATCAAAACTGCATGCTATGCAAATTGCTGAAAGAACAAGAGAAGCAGGGGCGTGAGCTACAGAAGCTAAAGCGCCAGAAGCTCTCCCTTGAAGGGTCAAATACCCCACAAGTTGAGGGAGCATCCACTTCTCAAAATTAAGGTTGTTGAGTCC
>NC_029780.3:44413233-44439339 GCF_000817695.3 Arachis duranensis
TTGTTGGCTCTTGAAAGAATGATGGAAAAGGAGAAATGTTATTGAGGATCTAAAAAATCATCAAATTGATTCTTGAAGCAAGAAAAAGCAGTGTATTCAAACAAAAATGATCCAAGGCAAAAAGAGTGTGCTTAAGAACCCTGGACACCTCTAATTGGGGACTCTAGCAAAGCTGAGTCACAATCTACAAAGGTTCACCCAGTTATGTGTCTGTGGCATGTATGTATCCGGTGGTAATACTGGAAGACAGAGTGCTTTGGGCCATAGCCAAGACTCATAGAATAACTATGTTCAAGAATCATCACACTTAACTAGGAGAATCAATAACACTATCTGAATTCTGAGTTCCTATAGATGCCAATCATTCTAATCTTCAAAGGATAAAGTGAGATGCCAAAACTGTTCAGAAGCAAAAAGCTACTAGTCCCGCTCATCTAATTGGAGCTAAGTTTCATTGATATTTTTTAGTCTATAGTATGTTCTCTTCTTTTTATCCTAATTGATTTTTAGTTGCTTGGGGACAAGCAACAATTTAAGTTTGGTGTTGTGATGAGCGGATAATTTATATGCTTTTTGGCACTATTTTTAGTATGTTTTTAGTATGTTTTGGTTAGTTTTTAGTATGTTTTTATTAGTTTTTATTTAAAATTCAATTTTCTGGGATTTACTATGAGTTTGTGTGTTTTTCTGTGATTTCAGGTAATTTCTGGCTGAAATTGAGGGACCTGAGCAAAAATCTAATACAGAGGCTGAAAAAGGACTGCAGATGCTGTTGGATTCTGACCTCCCTGCACTCGAAGTGGATTTTCTGGAGCTACAGAAGCCTAATTGGCGTGCTCTCAATTGCGTTGGAAAGAAGACATCCTGGGATTTCTAGAAATGTATAATAGTCCATACTTTGCCCGAGATTTGATGGCCTAAACCAGTGTTGCAAATCAGCTTCAGAATTCCCGGCGTTTAACGCCGGAACTGGCACAAAAATTAGAGTTAAACGCCTAAACTGGCACAAAAGCTGGCGTTTAACTCCAGGAAAAGTCTCTACACATGAAAGCTTCAATGCTCAGCCCAAGCACACACCAAGTGGACCCCGGAAGTGGATTTTTACGTCATTTACTCATTTCTGTATACCCTAGGTTACTAGTTCACTATTAATAGGACCTTTTGACATTGTATCTTTACCTCATGACATTACACATTTCTTATTGTATCTTCTATGGCATGAGTCTCTAAACCCCATGATTGGGGGTGAGGAGCTCTGCTGTGTCTTGATGGATTAATGCAATTACTACTGTTTTTTTATTCAATCACGCTTGCTTCCATTCTAAGATATCACTTGTTCCTCAACTTGATGAATGTGATGATCTGTGACACTCATCATCATTCTCACCTATGAACGTGTGCCTGACAACCACCTCCATTCTACCTTAGACTAAGTGAATATCTCTTAGATTCCTTAATCAGAATCTTCGTGGTATAAGCTAGAATTGCTGGCAACATTCAAGAGAATCCGGAAGGTCTAAACCTTGTCTGTGGTATTCTGAGTAGGATTAAAGGATTAAATGACTGTGATGAGTTTCAAACTCCTGAAGGCTGGGCGTTAGTGATAGACGCAAAAGAATCACTGGATCCTATTCCATCCTGATTGAGAACCGACAGATGATTAGCCGTGCTATCACAGAGCGCATTGAACATTTTCACTGAGAGGATGGGAGGTAGCCATTGACAACGGTGAAACCCTACATACAGCTTACCATGCAAGGAGCCTTGCGTGCATGAAGAAGAAGACAGTAGGAAAGCAGAGATTCAGAAGATAGAGCATCTCCAAAACCTCAACATGTTCTCCATTACTGCAAAACAAGTATTTATTTCATGTTCTTTTACTTTTCACAATTAAACCTGAGAATTATTGATATCCTGACTAAGAGTTACAAGATAACCATAGCTTGCTTCAAGCCGACAATCTCCGTGGGATCGACCCTTACTCACGTAAGGTATTACTTGGACGACCCAGTGCACTTGCTGGTTAGTTGTGCGGAATTACAAGAGTGTGATTGCAATTTTGTGCACCAGGCCACTCTTAGTTTCATGACTGAAACAAGATCCTCCATTAGAAATTTGGAGGCACAAGTGGGCCAACTGAGTAAAAGGGTTACTGAAACTCCTCCTAGCACTCTTCCAAGCAATACAGAAGAGAATTCCAAAGGAGAGTGCAAGGCCATCGATATAATCAACATGGCCGAAACCTTAGAGGAGGAGGAGGACATGAATCCCAATGAGGAAAACCTCAGAGGACGTCCAATGGTCAGTACGAAATCCCCTAATGAGGAACCAAAGAAATCTGAGGCTCATACAGAGACCATAGAGATTCCCTTGGACCTCCTTTTACCATTCATGAGCTCTGATAACTATTCATCTTCTGAAGAGGATGAAGACATTATTGAAAGGCAAGTTGCCCAATATTTAGGAGCAATCATGAAGCTGAATGCCAAGCTATTTGGTAATGAGACTTGGGAGGAAGAGCCTCCCTTGCTCACCAATGAACTGAATACATTGGTTCAGCAAAATTTACCTCCAAAGAAACAGGATCCTGGTAAATTCTTAATACCCTATACCGTAGGCACCATGACCTTTGAAAAAGCTCTGTGTGACCTGGGGTCAGGGATAAACATGATGCCACTCTCTGTAATGGAGAAACTGGGAATCTATGTGGTATAGGCTGCCAAATTCTCATTAGAGATGGCAGATAAATCTATGAAAAAGGCTTATGGACTAGTAGAGGACGTGCTAGTGAAGGTTGAAGGCCTTTACTTCCCTGCTGATTTCATAATCATAGACACTAGGAGGGATGAGGATGAATCCATAATCCTTGGAAGATTCTTCCTAGCCACAACAAGAGCTGTAATTGATGTTGACAGAGGAGAGTTGATCCTTCATATGAATGAAGAATGCCTTGTAGTAAAGTCTCAAGGTTCCCCATCTGTAACCATGGAGAGTAAGCATGAAGAGCTTCTCCCAATATAGAGTCAAACAGAGCCCCCACATTCAAACTCTAAGTTTGGTGTTGGGAGGCCACAGCCAAACTCTAAGTTTGGTGTTGAGAGATCTCAACCATATTCTGATCATCTGTGAGACTCCATGAGAGCTCACTGTCAAGCTATTGACATTAAAGAAGCGCTTATTGGGAGGCAACCCAATTTTATTTTAATTTTATCTATATTATTTTGTTTTCTTTTAGGTTGATGATCATGTGAAGTCACAAAGACAATTACAAAAATTAAAAAAAATCAAAAAATAGCATTGAAAACAGCACACCCTGGAGGAAGGACTTACTGGCATTTAAACGCTAGTAAGGGTAGCAAAATGGGCATTTAAACGCCCAATCTAGCACCTTTCTGGGCATTTAAACGCCAGAATAGGGCACCAGACTGGCATTTAAACGCCAAAATAGGGCAACAAACTGGCGTTTAGATGCCAGAACAGGACGGAAATCTGGCGTTTAAACGCCAGAACAGGGCAGCAAACTGGCATTTAAACGCCATAATTGCACTCTAAGGCATTGTGAACGCCCAATTGGAGTAGAGATGAAGAATTCCTTGACCCTGCAGGATCTGTGGACGCCACAGGATCCCCACCAACCTCAACTCACTCTCTCTCCTCTTCACACCTTTCTACAATACTCTTCCCCAAATACCCTTCACCAATCACCTCCATATCTCTTCCCCAAATACCCTTCACCAATCACCTCCTTAACTCTTCTCCAAAAACCCCACCCACCTTCAAAATTCAAAACCAAACCATTCGACCACTCTCCCTATAAATACCCCCCTTCACCCCTTCATTTTCACACATCACAAACACCTTCTTCCCCTCTTGGCCGAACCTTATACACCCTCTATCTCCTCTATTTTCTTCTTCTTCTACGTCTTTCTTTCTTCTTTTGCTCGGGGACGAGCAAATATTTTAAGTTTGGTGTAGTAAAAGCATTGCTTTTTATTTTTCCATAACCATTTGTGGTACCTAAGGCCGGAGAAACCTCTAGAAAGAGGAAAGGGAAGGCAAAAGCTTCCACCTCCAAGTCATGGGAAATGGAAAAATTCATCTCAAAGGTCCATCAAGACCACTTCTATGAAGTTGTGGTCAAGAAAAAGTGATCCTTATGCAATTCAGCTGGAATTGTCATAGAGGAAGACATCCTCATTGAAGAGGACAAGCCCATCACTAAGAAAAGGATGGAGCAAACTAGAGAGCACATTCATGGCACTCAACAAGAGCATGAGGAAGTCTCTCATCAAGAAATCCCTGAGATGCCTCAAGGGATGCAATTTCCTCCACATAATTCTTGGGAGAAACTCAACACTTCTTTGGAAAGCTTGAGTTACAACATGGACCAATTAAGGGTGGAACACCAAGAGCACTCCATCATTCTCCATGAGATTAGAGAAGATCAAAGAGCTATGAGGGAGGAGCAACAAAGGCAAGGAAGAGACATAGAGGAGCTCAAGAGCACCATTGGTTCTTCAAGAGGAGGAAGACGTCACCTGCACTAAGGTGGACTCATTCCTTAATCTCCTTGTCTATTTATTTTCTGTTTTTCGGCTTTATGTTGTATGTTCTATCTATGTTTGTGTCTTCACTACATGATCATTAGTGTCTAGTGTCTATGTCTTAAAGCTATGAATAACTCCATGAATCCTTCACCTCTCTTACATGAAAAATGTGCTTAATTACAAAAGAACAAGAAGTACTTGGATTTCAAATTTTATCTTGAAACTAGTTTAATTATTTTGATGTGGTGGCAATACTTTTTGTTATCTGAATGAATGCTTGAACAGTGCATATTTTTTATCTTGTTGTTTATGAATGTTAAAGTTACTGGCTCTTGAAAGAATGATGAGCAAAGAGAAATGTTATTGATAATCTGAAAAATCATGAAATTGGTTCTTGAAGCAAGAAAAAGCAGTGAAAAAAAGAGAGAAAAGAAAAAAATGGCAAAAAAAGAAAAAGAAAAAGAAAAAAGCAAGCAGAAAAGCCAATAGCCCTTAAAACCAAAAGACAAGGGTAAAAAAAGATCCAAGGCTTTTAGCATTAATGGATAGGAGGGCCCAAAGAATAAAATTCAGGCCTAAGCGGCTAAATCAAGCTGTCCGTAACCATGTGCTTGTGTCATGAAGGTCCAAGTGAAAAGCTTGAGACTGAGTGGTTAAAGTCGTGATCCAAAGCAAAAGAGTGTGCTTAAGAACTCTGGACACCTCTAACTGGGGACTCTAGCAAAGATGAGTCACAATCTGAAAAGGTTCACCCAGTTATGTGTCTGTGGCATTTATGTATCCAGTGGTAATACTGGAAAACAAAGTGCTTAGGGTCACGGCCAAGACTCATAAAGTAGCTGTGTTCAAGAATCAACACACTGAACTAGGAGAATCAATAACACTATCTAAAATTCTGAGTTCCTATAGATGACAACCATTCTGAATTTTAAAGTAGAAAGTGAGATGCCAAAACTGTTCAGAAGCAAAAAGCTACAAGCCCCGCTCATCTAATTAGAACTAAGTTTCATTGATACTGTGGGATTCATTGTATATTCTCTTCTTTTTATCCTATTTTGTTTTCAATTGCTTGGGGACAAGCAACAATTTAAGTTTGGTGTTGTGATGAGCGGATAATTTATACGCTTTTTGGCATTGTTTTTAGGTAGTTTTTAGTAGGATCTAGTTACTTTTGGGATGTTTTTATTAGTATTTATGCAAAATTCATATTTCTAGACTTTACTATGAGTTTGTGTATTTTTCTGTGATTTCAGGTATTTTCTGGCTGAAATTGAGGGACCTGAGCAAAAATCTGATTCCGAGGATGACAAAGGACTGCAGATGCTGTTGGATTCTGACCTCCCTGCACTCGAAGTGGATTTTTTGGAGCTACAGAACTCCAAATGGCGCGCTCTCAACTGCGTTGGAAAGAATACATCCAGGGCATTCCAGCAATATATAATAGTTTATACTTTGCACGAGTTTTGATGATGTAAAATGGCATCAAAATGCCAGCTTCCTGCCATTTTCTGGCGTCAAAACGCCATAACTGGCATAAAAGTTAGAGTTAAAGGCCCAAACTAGCATCAAAGCTGGTGTTTAACTCCAAGGAAGACCTCTACATGTGTAAAGCTCAATGCTCAGTCCAAGCACACACCAAGTGGGCCCGGAAGTGGATTTCTGCATCATTTACCTATTTCTGTAAACCCTAGTAGCTAGTTTCATTATAAATAGGACCTTTTACTATTGTATTTTCATCTTGGAATCTTGGGACCATTGTTCACGTTTTGGAAGGCTGGCCATTCGGCCATGCCTACCCTATTTTCACTTATATATTTTCAACAGTGGAGTTTCTACACACCATGTGGTTCTCTGCTGTTCCTCGAGTATTAATGCAATTACTATTATTTTCTATTCAATTCAAGCTTATTCTTGTTCTAAGATATTCACTCGCACTTCAACCGGATGAATGTGATGATCCGTGACACTCATCACTATTCTCACCTATGAACGCGTACCTGACAACCACTTCTGTTCTACTTAAGATTGAGCGTGTATCTCTTAGCCTCCATTCCGAAAGATTGGAGTCTTCGTGGTATAAGCTAGAATTATTGGCAGCCATTTTTGAGATTCAGAAAGTCTAAATCTTGTCTGTGGTATTCCGAGTAGGATCTGGGAAGAGATGACTGTGATGAGCTTTAAACTCGTGACTGTAGGGCGTAGTGACAGACACAAAAGGATAGTAAATCCTATTCCTACATGATCGAGAACCGACAGATGATTAGCCGTGTAGTGACAGCGCATTTGGACCATTTTCACTGAGAGGACGGGAGGTAGCCATTGACGCCGGTGAAACCCAACATACAGCTTGCCATTGAAAGGAATATGAAGGATTGGATGAAGGCAGTAGGAAAGAAGATATTCAAAAGGAACAAAGCACCTATATGCACTTATCTGAAATTCTCACCAATGAATTACATAAGTATCTCTATCTTTACTTTTTGTTTTATTTATCTTTTTAATTATGAAAACTCTATCACCCAATTGAATCCGCCTGACTGAGATTTACAAGGTGACCATAGCTTGCTTCAAGCCGACAATATCTGTGGGATCGACCCTTACTCACGTAAGGTTTATTACTTGGACGACCCAGTGCACTTGCTGGTTAGTTGTGTGAAGTTGTGAAAAAGAGTTGAGATTACAATTGTGCGTACCAAGTTGTTGGCGCCATTGTGTATCACAATTTCGTGCACCATGACCCAGGCATTGGCGAAAAGTTCTTGCACCATTAATATTCCAACCTCCAGAATAGGATTGGTTAGGACTTCCCAATCTCTTCTCCATATTTCTTGTTGGATTTCTTGGTACTCATCCTTTTTTAGCATAAAGGGGACTTCGGGGATCACTCTTTTCTTCGCTACCACATCATAGAAGTGGTCTTCATGAGCCTTGGTGAGGAATCTCTTCATTTTCCAAGGTTCAAAAGAAGAAGCGGGAGCCTTTCCCTTTCTCTTTCTTGAGACTTCACTGACCTTGGGTGCCATACTTAGGAGTGGTAGAACTCAAAAAGCAAAGCTTTTGCAACATCAAACTTAAGAAGTTTGCTCGGTGTAGAAGGGAAGAAGAATAGAGTGTTTAGGTAAGAAGAATAGAGTGTTTAGGTGTGAAGATAATGAGAGGAATGAAGGGGTATTTATAGGGATGGGAGGGTTAGGGTTTGGTTATGAGGGAGGGAAGAATGGGTGGGAATAGTTTGAATTTGAAGCGAGTGGGATTGGTGGGAATTGAGTGATAGAGATTATGATGGGTGTTAGGAAGAGGAAAAGGTCATGTGGGTGTGATTGGTGACGGTTTTATGGGGAAGAGAGAAAGTGGAGTGTGGGTTTCAAGGTTTAGAAAAAGGAGGACATAAAAGAAAGGTGGGGTAGTTTGAGATTTTGTGGGACCCACTTAGCTGAGAAGGTTGCAAAAATCAAGCTGCCTGCCCCCTACCTGGCGTTCAACGCCAGGAATGAGCATTGAACTCCCAAAGGGGGTAAAAGGATGGGGCTGGCTGCCTCTCATAGGACGTTGAATGCCCAAAATACCCCCTTTCGAGCATTGAAGACTTCTCTCCCTTTGGGGTGTTGAACGCCCATGATGCTCCCTTCTTGGCATTGAACGCCAGCTCCTCGTCCCTTTGGGGCATTGAAGGCCCAAGCCCCTCCTTGTCTGGAGTTCAACGCCAGCAGGTGGGTTACTGCATAGTGTTCTATTTTTAGCTCTGCATGTCTCTGTCACTGTTCTAAGTGTTGTACATGATCGCAAAGCTTAAAATAATTGAAAAGGAAATAAATACTCCATACTAATAGTTGGGTTGCCTCCCAACAGGCGCTTCTTTACCATCACTAGCTTGATGGACAGTGATGAGCGGATAATTTATACGCTTTTTGGCATTGTTCTTACATAGCTTTTAGTATATTTTTATTAGTTTTTATTCCGAGGGTTACCTGAAACTTTAGGTCGATCTCGGATGAGATCTTCCGTGCTGGTCGGAACGGCTGTATCCGATTTATTAGACTTGATAGTGGTGCTGATTCCTTCATTCCCGGAGGGTGGGGGTACCTGCAAGGGACTCCGATGCTTAAGTTAGCAAGGGTATTAAGCAGGTATTGAGTAGAATCAGAGTATGAGTTATACCTGGGTGCTCCAGTGTATTTATAATGGTGTAGAGCGACCTTCAAAGATAAGATAATTTAGTTATCTTATCTTATCTTTATCTTTTGAGTAGGGTGACCTTATCTTTCAAGGGAACCGCCTTTCTCCCTATAGGCTTGGACTGCCTTGGGCTTCGGTGCACGGTCCTCTATTTGGGCCCTTCTTTGGGCTTTCTGGTGACTTGGCCGAGCTCTTTGAGAAGAGGTCGATTTGTCTTGACCTGAAGAGGTCGGTCGCTTTGTCTGTAGACATCCCGGATCGGACAACTCAACCCTGGGTATGAATAGTGCCCCTGCTCGAGCTCGGTCTTCCTCTTGAGGTCGAGTCTTTAGTTTTAGGACTTCGATCCTTCTTGGGCGAAACTAAACTCGAGCATTTCGTCAATTTTATCTTTGTAGAGTTCTTTTTTGAATGCGAAATGTTTCTGTTCCGTTTCCTGTTTTTTGGCATTTCTTCTTACAACGTTTGTTTGGCGATCGTAAGTGCTTTCTTTTGCTTTCGACGGCAATTTCTGGCTTCTTCATCTTCAACCTTCTTC
Organism: Arachis duranensis; assembly: GCF_000817695.3. Lineage (NCBI taxonomy): Eukaryota > Viridiplantae > Streptophyta > Magnoliopsida > Fabales > Fabaceae > Arachis > Arachis duranensis. The sequence goes on from NC_029780.3 coordinate 44,422,495, forward strand.
CGCATTCTTCTCCCTAGGTTGGTTTTGCTTTTTTCTTTCATCGTCTATTTTGCTGCTCTGTATTTGATTTTGAAGTTTTGATTTTGACTGAATGCATGTTGGAAAGCTTGAATCTTTGTATATTATCACGCTCGGTTTATCACTGTGATGCATGCTTTCTGGTTTTCCTTTTGACCTTATGTATGCTTCTTGGGTGTATTTTCCTGGTTTGGCTCTTTAGGGCTTCGTATGCTTACTGCTGATTTCTGAACTGTTGTTTTTTTAGGAAGGTTGCTCCTTTTAATGGCTTTTGTTCTGTTGACTACTTTTCTTTGATGGAGATTGCTCCGTAAAAAAACTTTTTCTTTTGGCGGTTCGTTTGATCTTCTTCGTGTTTATTTTTCTTTTTGGGATGTTGCTTTCTGGGAAAGGGTTTCTCTTTGTTCTTGCTGTGAGTTTTTGTTGGGTCGTTAGCCTAGTAGATTTTCCTGGATCTTTGTTCCCTGATTGCCTCCAAAGGATGCCCCTGGGCCTTCTTGGTGTGGGTCATGGGGTTTCTTTTTGCTGTTTGTGCCATGTTTGGACTGTGCTGGCTGAGTTGTTTTGATTTCGTCCGAGATGTTTTTAGTAATCCACTCTCCTTTTCTTGTTTGTAGGACTAGTTGGTTGTGTCTTCTCGCAAAAATATTGTAGAGACGTCTTCTAAGGTTCCTGAGGGTATGTCCGATTGGCTGGACTCCCTTGTTTTGATGTGTGTTTCTGTGGTCAATACTAAATTCTGTGTGGAGCTTTGGAAACATCACCGTCTCTGTAAGAGTAGGGATCATGAGAAAAATTATGAGTTGGTGGCACCTGACTTTGAGGAAAGGGTTTGCTTCCCTGTCCTGACCCAGGGGGAGCGCCTTTTCTTTTATGCTTATGACTATTTCTTCAGCCAGTTGGACATCACCTTTCCCTTTACCTCGTTTGAGACTGATTTGTTATGGTCGTGTAATGTAGCTCCGTCCCAACTTCATCCAAACTTCTGGGGCTTTATTAAGATTTTTCAACTTCTTTGTCAAGAACTGAATGTTATCCCTTCTCAAACTCTTTTCCTTTATTTGTTTGTTTTAACTAAGCCCAGAATTTCTTCAAAAGAGAAAGCCTCGTGGGTTTCTTTTAGATCTGCACAAGGACATAAGGTTTTTACCATGTTTGACGAGTCTTTTAGGGACTTCAAGAATTATTTTTTCAAGGTTCGAGCTGTTGAGGGAGCTCGTCCCTTTTCTCTGGAAGCGAATGGGGAGCCATCCTTCCCTTTACATTGGTAGCAGAATGTAGTAGTATCCCGTTATACGTGGGAGATGCTTGATGAGGTCGAACAGGCTTTTGTGACGGTTTTAGATGATCTTTGGGGGGAAACTCCTCATTTAGATACCAAAAAATATTTGGGAGACCCCTCCCCCGTCCGAGATATATTGGGTATTACTTGATGTATACTATTTCTTGTTTTTTGCTTTTCTCCTTTCTTCCCAGTGTGTAAAACTGTTGTTTTTCATTTTTCAGAGATGGCCAAGAATAATGATGCAATGAAGGCCTTCAAAAAGGCGAGGAAAGCCACTGCAGCTCAAAATACCTCGGCCTGGGTAGATGGGGAAGGGTCCTCTCAGGTCCTATTGAAGCCGTCTGTGCCGAGTTCTCCTAGCCCGAGGAGAATGATCCCTACTCCTCGGGTTCGATTAGTGGATCCCCCACAATCTTCTACTGCTGCTGTGGTTTCTTCTTCGGCCATTCCTCCTCCTAAAAGACCTCGAACGTTGAACCTTTCAATCTGGATGCCCCGGATTTTGACCCCATTAGCTTTGTCAACCAGCAGATCGCCCCTTATGGTGCCCTCTCTATGGATGATGTTTCTCTGCTTCATCACTTAGATTTTATAACTCGAAGTAGTGTTAAGATGGCTCATATGGGAGCTGCTCTGTATCGGACTGCTCAAACTCTTCCTCTGCATGCTACCAAAGCCTTTATGGAGGAAGCTAAGTGAGAGTTCGATCGGATGAAGGGTCTGAAGGAGGAGCTTGAAGCGGAGGTGACTAAATTGAAGAAGGAGCTGGAAGGGGAGAAGGCCAGCTCTCTTGCCTTGGCAGCCTCTGTGCAGTTGGCTGAGGATGTGGCATTGAAGCACAAAGACAGCTATGTCACAACTTACCGAGAAGTGATGCGTCTCAGAGGGGAGTTAGAGTCGGTCCGGGTTGATTATTCTGAGCTCCAGGGTCACCTTGTGGGCAGCGTAACTGCTGCTTATGAGAACCTGAAGGAGCAGGTTCGGGTTATTGCCCCGGAAGCCGACCTTCCTTTATTTAGTTTGGATAATGTTGTGAAGGATGGTAAGATCGTCCCCGATGATCTTGATGATGACGACATTAAGCCTCCCTCTGAGCCTGTTGCCAAAGCTTCTGTTGTGTCTGCTTCTTCAGCTCCTGTTCGTCCCGAATTAGATCCTGATTGCCAGATTTTGAATCGGGATGACAGGACAGTGGACGCAGTGCCTCTCCAGACTTGCCTTCCTTCACCCCGTACTGATGCTGCCAAGAAGCCTTTGGGTGTTTAATTGTTTTCTGTAATTACTTGTGTAGATAGCCTGGTTTGTGGGCTTTTGAACTCTTTATTTTGCTGACTTTCGACACTTTTTTAGTTGCTGGTTTAGCAACTTTATTTTGATAAACAAAGTAGTTTCCAGGCTTTGTGGGCTGAACTTGGTGGCCTCTGAAGCTAGCTATTATTATAACTTCATGTTTTTATATCATGTCTGTCTGCACTTGTATTGGTATCTTCGTAGGCTTTGAGAGTGTTTGGAACTCTGTCTGACATGATCAGCTTGATTTCTATTCCTGATGCTATTTTCAGCAATTTATTTTTTTTGAACTATGTTTAGGTCTTCATTAGGAATTATAATGTTGAGGTTGCCGACTTCTTCATGTCAGTTTTTGTCCGAAGAGTTGTTAGTGACCCTCTTTTAGGGGTTACTTTTGTAGAGTTATGTTTCGAGCTGGCTTCGTCTCGTCGGGCCACGTCGAGTTACTTTGTAATCCTCTTTCTTGGACCTGGTTTAGGTCTCTTTCAGGGATTACCTTTGTACCTTTATATTTTGGGCCGACTTTGTCATGTCGGGCCCTGTTGAGTTACTTGGTAATCCTCTTTCTTGGACCTTGTTTAGGGATTATCTTTGTAGCTTTACGTTTTGGGCCGACTTCGTCATGTCGGGCCCTATCGAGTTACTTGGTAATCCTCTTTCTTGGACCTTGTTCAGGTCTCTTTCAGGGATTACCTTCGTAACTTTATATTTTGGGCCGACTTTGTCACGTCGGGCCCTGTCGAGTTACTTGGTAATCCTCTTTCTTGGACCTTGTTCAGGTCTCTTTCAGGGATTACCTTCGTAACTTTATATTTTGGGCCGACTTTATCACGTCGGGCCCTGTCGAGTTACTTGGTAATCCTCTTTCTTGGACCTTGTTCAGGTCTCTTTCAGGGATTACCTTCGTAACTTTATATTTTGGGCCGACTTTGTCACGTCGGGCCCTGTCGATTTACTTGGTAATCCTCTTTCTTGGACCTTATTCAAGTCTCTTTCAAGGATTACCTTCGTAACTTTCTATTTTGGGCCAACTTTGTCACGTCGGGCCCTGTCGAGTTACTTGGTAATCCTCTTTCTTGGACCTTGTTCAAGTCTCTTTTAGAGATTACCTTCGTAATTTTATCGTGGGAGTCCGACTTCAACATGCCGAACTCTTCTAAGTTATAGTAATCCTCTTTTATAGGGCTGGCTAGACCTCTTTCCAGGACTTTACTTATAACTTTGGTTGTTGTGGCTGGTCTGACTTTTTTATGCCGGCCAGTCTTTCAAGTTATTTTATAGCAATCCATTTTATTAGGACCTCGTCAGGTCCTTTCTATGGATCACTTTCTATAACTTCTTGCATTATTCTGCTTTCATCTTTGCCAATTTCGTAGAGTTTGGATTTTAACCCTCGTTTGGTCGACCTTTTAATGAATTTGGTTTTCATCTTTGGTCTTTATCGCGATCGCGCAGTGAATTTGATTTTCACTTTCCGTCGATCTGTATCTTTATAATCGGACGATGAACGTTTCGGAATAATGTGGCTTGAGCGTTTGTAGAAAATCTGAATAGATTTTATTAAAAGAAAATGCAAATATATACATGCGAGGATTAATTTCCTAAGTCGGGTGATTTGTAGGTCTTGGCTTGGCGCCTCGTTAAAAAACTCTTTCAGGAAAAAGAGTGCGCCTTGTCCAAGGTCCTTTATCATCCCTAGCTATAGTACCTTCTTAGGTTGCAGGCGTGCCATGACCTAGGAAGCTCTCGCCCGTCGAGTTCGGAAAGCATGTAGTAGCCCTTTCCCAGCACTTCTATGACTCGGTAGGGTCCCTTCCAGTTTGCTGCTAGCTTTCCTTCTCCAGGTCGAGTTGTTCCGATATCGTTTTGAATTAGGATTAGGTCGTCCTCTGCAAAGGCCTGCTGTATTACCTTTTGATTGTATCTGGAAGCCATTCGTCATTTCAATGCCTCTTCCTTTATCCGAGCTCTTTCTCGGATTTTTGGAAGTAGGTCGAGCTCCTCCCTTTGAAGTTGGGAGTTGGCTTCTTCGTTGTAGTGGATCACTCTGGGTGATCCTTCCTCGACCTCCACTGGGATCATTGCCTCCATTCCGTAAGCTAATTGGAAAGGTGACTCCTTTGTGGTGGAATGTGGAGTTGTCCGATATGCCCATAGGACTTGCGGGAGCTCTTCAGCCCAGGCTCCCTTTGCATCTTGTAATCTTTGTTTTAACCCGGCTAATATGACTTTGTTGGCAGCTTCAGCTTGTCCATTGGCTTGGGGGTGTTCAACAGAGGAAAATTGTTATTTTATATTCAAGTCGGCCGCTAGCTTTCTGAAGCCTGCATCTGTGAACTGAGTACCATTGTCTGTAGTGATGGAGTATGGAACCCCAAACCTTGTGACGATGTTTCTATATAGGAATTTTCAACTTCTTTGAGCAGTGGCGTTAGCTAGGGGTTATGCATCAATCCATTTTGTGAAGTAGTCTATTCCCACTATGAGGAATTTGACTTGTCCCGATCCTTGAGGAAATAGTCTGAGAAGATCGAGTCCCTATTTTGCGAATGGCCAAGGTGAGGTCACGCTGATGAGTTCTTCTGGCGGGGCGATGTGAAAGTTGGCATGTTTCTGACATGATGAACATGTCTTTACAAATTCTATGGCTTCTTTTTATAGAGTTGGCCAATAAAATCCTGCCCGAAGTACTTTTTTGGTAAGTGCCTGTGCTCCGAGGTGATTGCCACAAATGCCACTGTATATTTCTTCGAGGACTTCCTTTGTATTGGAACTCGGTACGCATTTTAGTAGTGGTATTAAAATTCCTCTTTTGTATAGAGTATTATTGATGATAGTGTAGTATTGTGCTTCCCGTTTCAACCTCTTTGCCTCCTTTTCTTCTGTGGGGAGTGCTTCTGTTTTAAGGTAGTTTATTATGGGAGTCATCCATCCTTGATCCTGTCCTATTATAGTCATGACTTTTTCTTCTTCTGAGATTGATGGATTTTGTAGAATTTCTTGGATGAGGCTTCTATTATTGCCCCCTGGTTTGGTGCTGGCTAGTTTTGAGAGTGCGTCAGCTCGGGTATTCTGTTCTCGGGGTATGTGACGGATCTCATATTCTCCGAGTTGTCCGAGCTGTTCCTTGGTTTTGTCCAAGTACTTTTTCATAGTGGGGTCTTTGGCTTGGTAGCTTCCTGCTATTTGTGAAGTAATTACCTGTGAGTTGCTGAAGATGATAAGTTTTTGAGCTCCAACCTCCCTGGCCAACTTCAAACCAGCTAGTAGTGCCTCATATTCCGCTTGATTGTTTGAGGCAGGGAACCCAAATTCAAGGGAGAGTTCGATTTGGGTTCCCTGGTTGCTTTCAATTATCACACCTGCGTCGCTTCCCGTTTTATTTGAGGAACTATCCACATAGAGATTTCATTCTGTGGGGATTTCTGGTGTGTCTGTGAATTCCGCAATGAAGTCAGCCAGATATTGCGATTTGATGGCTGTTCGAGCTTTGTATTGAAGATCGAATTCGGACAGCTCGACTGCCCATTACAAGATTCTGCCCGCCAAGTCTGTTTTTTGTAAGATTCCTTTTATGGGCTGGTTGGTCCGAACTTTAATGGTGTGGGCTTGAAAGTATGGGCGAAGTCGTCGTGATGTTAGTATGAGAGCATAAGCAAATTTTTCTATTTTCTGATAGTTTAGCTCAGATCCTTGTAATGCTTTGCTGGTGAAGTATACGGGCTGTTGCCCGCTGTCATCTTCTCAGACTAGTGCTGAGGCTACCGGTCGACTTCCTACTGCAAGGTATAATATGAGTGGTTCTCCTTCCCGTGGCCGAGTTAGGATAGGTGGCTATCCCAGTAACCTTTTGAAATCTTGGAAGGCCTGCTCGCACTCCGTTGTCCATTCGAACTTCTTTCCTTTTCTTAGAGTAGCGTAGAAGGGAAGAGATCTTATTGCCGATCTGGCTAGAAATATGGACAAGGCTACTAACCTCCCATTGAGTTGTTGTACTTCTTTGGCATAAGTTAGACTCTTCATGTCAAGTATGGCCCGGCACTTATCCGGATTCGCTTCAATTCCTCTCTGGGTGAGCATAAAACCCAGGAATTTGCCAGCTTCTACTGCGAAGGTGCATTTTGCGTGATTGAGTTGCATGCCATGTCGTCTTATAGTGTCGAACACCTGGGTCAGGTCGGACAATAGCGCTTCTTCAATTTGTGTCTTTATTAGCATGTTGTCTACGTAGACTTCCATAATTTTTCCGATGTGATCCGAAAAGACCTTGTTCATTAATCTCTGATAAGTAGCTCCCGCATTTTTAAGACCGAAAGGCATGACGATGTAGCAGTAGTTTGCTTTTGGGGTTAAGAAGTGTTCATACCCTGGGTCGAGCTGTCCGACCCGGAATGTTCTACAGACAAAGCGACCGACCTCTTCAGGTCAGGATAACCCGACCTCTTTTCAAAGAGCTCGGCCAAGTCATAGGAAAGCCCAACAAAGGGCCCAAATAGAGGAACACGTCCCAAATCCAAGGGCAGCCCAAGCCCGTAGAGATAAAGGCGGTTCCCTTGAGGATAAGATGACCTCACTTGAAGATAAGATAAAGATAAGATAAGATAACTAACTTATCTTATCTAAGAAGGTCATTCTACGCCATTATAAATACACTGGAGCACCCAGGTATAACTCATACTCTGATTCTATTCAATACCTGTTTAATACCCTTGCTAACTTAAGCATCGGAGTCCCTTGCAGGTACCCCCCACCCTCTAGGGACGAAGGATCAGCACCATCAGCAAGTCGGACACAACAGCCCCGACTAGCACAGAAGATCTCGTCTAAGATCGACCTACAGTTTCAGGTAACCCTCGGAACAAGAAGGAAGTTTTTCTTGGTCAGGTGGATACATTGGGATTTGGTTGTATCCCGAATATGCGCCCATGAACGAGAGGTATTTATATCCAAAGGAGGCATCGACCAGTGCGTCGATACTTGGGAGTGGATAAGGATCTTTTGGGCAGGTTTTGTTGAGGTCAGTGTAGTCGGTGCACATTCGCCACTTCCCGTTTGATTTTTTCACCAAGACGATGTTAGCAAGCCACAGTGGGTATTTGACTTCTCTTATGAAACCTGCCTCCAGTAGAGCTTGTATCTGCTCTTCTACAGCTTGAGAGCGTTCTAGTCCTAGCTTTCTATGCCTCTGTTGTACCGGCCGAGATCCTGGGTAGACTACTAGCTTGTGTCACATTAACTTGGGATCTATGCCTGGCATGTCTGCAGCCTTCTATGCAAAGAGGTCAACGTTATCTCGTAGAAACTATATGAGTGTTTTTTTTACAGCTCCTTTTAGGAGTGTGCCGATATTGGTCGTTTGGTCTGGGGTATTCCCGATCTGGATTTTCTCTATTTCACCTTCAGGTTGTGGGCGGAGTTCTTCCCGCCTCTGAACTCCACCGAGCTCGATTGTGTGGACTTCTTTTCCTCCACTTCTGAGGTCTAAACTTTTATTGTAACAGCGGCGTGTTGTCTTCTGATCTACTTTTATTGAAGCTATCCCTTCTGAGGTTGGGAATTTCATGCATAGATGTGGAGTTGAAACTATTGCACCGAGCTGATTAAATGTTGTCCGGCCTATTAAGGCATTATAGGCTGAGCCTACGTCGACCACGATGTAATCTATCTTGAGTGTTCTTGACTGGTTTTCCTTTCCAAAGGTTGTGTGCAATGAGATGTATCCCAGCGGTTGAACCGGGGCGTCTCCTAGTCCGAACAGGCTGTTCGGATATGCTCTAAGTTCTTTCTCTTCTAAGCCGAGTTTGCCGAATGCGGTTTTGAACAAGATGTCAGCGGAACTCCCTTGGTCTATCAATGTGTGATGGAGGTTTGCATTTGCCAGTATAACAGTGATAACCATGGGATCATCGTGTCCTAAGATTATACCTGATGCATCTTCTTTGGTGAAGGTAATTGGGGGAATGTCGGGTGCTTCCTCCTTTCCTTCGACATGATATACCTCTTTAAGATATCTTTTGTGAGATGATTTGGAGACTCCTCCTCCTGCAAATCCTCCGTGTATCATGTGGACATGTCTTTCCGGTGTACGGGGTGACTTCTCGGTTCATCCGATATCTTCTTTCATTCTTTTTTTTCTTTGTTCATCTTTTCGGGTGGCCAGAAACCGATCTAGCTTCCCCTCTCTTACTAGTTTTTCGATGATGTTTTTTAAGTCAAAACATTCATTGGTGGAATCTCTGCGGATTCGATGGTATACACAATATTTAGCTCGATTTCCTCCTCCTTTTTTTGCCTTTGAGTGGTCGAGCTGGGCGTATCTTTTCAGTGTTGCATACTTCTCTGTAGACGTCCACGAGAGACACCCGAAGGCGGGTGTAATTGTGATATTTTTATTTTTTCTCCATGTCGATCTTCCTTCTTTTTGGATTCTTTGTCTTTATCCCGGGAGGTGAGTCCAGATTTCGAGGTCTCTCCTAGTCGAGAGTTTTCCTCTATGTTGATATATTTTTCTGCTCGTTCTTGTACTTCGTTCAGAGATGTGGGGTGCTTTTTTGATATAGATTGGCTAAAAGGTCCCTCTCGCAACCCGTTGATGAGGCCCATGATGGCAGCCTCTGTTGGCAAGTTCTGTATGTCTAGGCATATTTTGTTGAATCTTTCCATGTAGTTGCGGAGAGTTTCCCGTTCTCCTTGCCTGATTCCCAATAGACTTGGAGCGTGCTTAGCCTTATCTTTTTGGATGGAAAATCTAGCCGAAAACTTCTTAGCTATGTCATCAAAACTTAAGATGGACCTAGGAGGTAGATTGTCGAACCATCGGATTGCCGTCTTTGTTAAAGTAGTTGGAAAGGCTTTGCAACGAACTGCATCTGAGGCGTCAGTGAGGTACATTCTACTTCTGAAGTTGCTGAGGTGATGGTCGGGATCCGTAGTGCCGTCGTATAGTGTCATATCTGGAGCTTTGAAGTCTTTAGGGATTTTGGTCTTCATAATCTCCCTAGTAAATAGATCTTGTTCCTTGTGGGAGCTGTCCTCGTGAGGGGATCGGTTGGCTTTGGTCTTGAGATCGGCTTCGAGTTTTAGGAATTTGTCCTCCAATTCCCAGCGTTGCCTTATTTCCTTTTGTAAGTCTTTCTCAGCTTCTTGTTGACGTAGAGCGCCTTCCTCAAGTAGTTTTAGACGGTCTTGAAGTATCTACATGGCTCCCAAGTTTGAATTCTTTTTGTTGTTAAGCTGAGGAGTATTCTCTGGGGTAATGTCCGCATTTTTATGCGGTGTTCTATCCTTCAGGTTTGAATTATGATCGTTATCATGGTTGTCCGCCATGGTGATGGGATGACTTCCAGGTTCCCCGGCAACAGCGCCAACGTTCCAAGGGTTACCTGAAACTGTAGGTCAATCTCGGATGAGATCTTCCGTGCTGGTCAGAACGGTTGTATCCGATTTGTTGGACTTGGTGGTGCTGATTCCTTCGTCCCCGGAGGGTAGGGGGTACCTGCAAGGGACTCCGATGCTTAAGTTAGAAAGGGTATTAAGCAGGTATTGAGTAGAATCAGAGTATGAGTTATACCTGGGTGCTCCAGTGTATTTATAATGGTGTAGAGCGACCATCAAAGATAAGATAAGTTAGTTATCTTACATAACTTTATCTTTTGAGTAGGGTCACCTTATCTTTCAAGGGAACCGCCTTTCTCCCTGTAGGCTTGGACTGCCTTGGGCTTTGGTGCGCGGTCCTCTATTTGGGCCCTTCTTTGGGCTTTCCTGGTGACATGGCTGAGCTCTTTGAGAAGAGGTCGGTTTGTCCTGACCTGAAGAGGTCGGTCGCTTTGTCTGTAGACATCCCGGGTCGGACACCTCGACCATGGGTATGAACAGTTTTTATGCAAAAATCATATTTCTGGACTTTACTATGAGTTTGTGTTTCTGTAATTTCAGGTATTTTCTGGCTGAAATTAAGGGACCTGAGCGAAAGTCTGATTCAGAAGCTGAGAAAGGACTGCAAATGCTGTTGGATTCTTACCCTCCTGCACTCGAAGTGGATTTTCTGGAGTTACAAAAGCCCAATTGGCACGCTCTTAATTGTGTTGGAAAGTAGATATCTTGGACTTTCCAGCAATGTATAATAGTCCATACTTTGTCCGAGATTTAATGGCCGAAACTGGCGTTAAAATGCCCACCAGAGACCCTTTTCTGGCGTCACTACAAGAAAAATACCCATTCAGCCACACTTTTTTAAGCTACATTTGAAAAGCGTAGCCTATTCTATGAATAGGCTACGCTTTTCTCAGTGATGCCTTTTTATAAGAGAAAAAGAAACACAATTTTGGCATCATTTAAAAAGTGTAGCCTTAGGTATTATAAAAATCACTTATAAAGCGTAGCCGAATGTTGATATTTATGGATCTACTTTTTATATCTAAGGGAGCGCTTTTAAAGTGTAGCCTATTTATTAAGTTTTGGGTGCACTTTAAAAGTGATGCCTAATGTATCTAGAGTAAAAAACTTGACACTTAATCAATTTTATTCCTCAGTTCCCGAAAACAAAACTCACACACTTAGTGAAATTTTTGTCCTTCCAAAACTCACACTTAGCCTTCATCTCGATCCCCTTTTAGAAACCCTGTCACCATCGAAGAAACCCTCCAAAACTCACCGTCACGAAGAAACCCTCTCGCTACAGAAACCCTCTCACTCATCACTAACCGTCGCTCCTCTTCGCCCTCCTCCTTGTCGCCGCGCCGCCCTCACCATCCTCATCTTTGTGCTTCTCATCGTCCTTCCCCTTTCAATCCGATCGAGTAACCCTCATCTCTGCGCTATATACTGAGCTTAATGAAAATTTTTTCTTTGATTCGTCACCAATTCACGCTACCTGCACAAACTCGCGCGCCTTCTCCTTCGATTCATCGCCGCTGCTCATCTCTTCTTCAAGGGTTTTCACCTTCGATTTGTCGTCGCTCATCTCTTCTTCACCGTTGCCATTCATCACCGCACTCACCAAGTAAGCATTCTGTGCCTCGTTCTTTTCTTCTCGATCATTCTCTAACTCACTCTCTCTCACTCGCATTCTCTATGCAGTGTCAAAGAAACTGTGTGCTCTCTAGCGACCTCTTCTCTGCTCTACTATGAAGCATCAAGGTTTCCAATGAGGCAAAGCATCGATCCCTAACAAGCGAGGTAAGCGCCCGATGATGATGATGGTTCAGTGAAATTTGGGAGGTTTTGGGATGGTTCTGTGAAATTTGAGAGGTTTTGGATTTTGGTTTTAGGGGTTTAATTGGGAGCTTTAGTTTCTGTATTATGCGTTGTTTATTTGTGGACTGCCAGATCAAACTAAAATCACAATGTAAATTTCACCATGTGTCAATTGAATTATTATTCTTATTTTTGTTATTGTTCTTGTTGATTTTTTCTTGTATAAGTTTCACTTTTAAAGAGAGCAGAGTATTCTCAAGAGAGGATTATTCTTATGCTTTTAAATTGCTTTGTTGTTGAATCAATATCTCGAAGTACCTGTGAATTTTAAGATGTATTTTGGGAACCCAAGCTTGATTTGAGACATATGCAGAGATTATTGCAGTCAATTGAGTGTTCTAATTTCTGCTGAAATAGGAGAATATATATTGTAGAATTTAGATGGACACTTTCATATGGTAATATTATGACACTTATGCAGCTAATTTTTTAACTGTCAGTACTCTGCTTCAATTTCTGTCGTGCTGTCTGACTCAACTAGCGCAAGCTGAATGGATCTTGTGTTTGTCGGTCTTCTTCCTTCTCTGTTTTCTTTTTTTTTTTGTCCTTTTCATTTTCTCGTTAAGGAAGAACTTGATTTTCCAAAGAGTGAAGGATCTTTAGCTGGTAGCATTAACATTCTTTCCCCTGCTGGTTGCTGCATTGGATTACTATTCTTTTTGCTTTTCCTCCAAATCTGACCCCAGTTTGTTCTAAACCTATGCTCTGTATTTATTTCTGTTAAATGTATTGTTAAATTGCCTTGTTTAAACAACCATCAGAGTTCCTCAAGTTGAATCCTCTTGCTTTAATTCCTATTCTGGTGGATGGCGATTTTATTCTTGCTGAATCCTTAGCCATTATTATGGTTGGTCCTCCAACTCATGATTTTAATTTCCCTGTTTCTCTTATATATTCTTATTTATATTCAATTATTCATGTTCTCTATGTATGCAGTATTTGGACGATAAGTATCCTCAATACCCTTTGCTGCCTCATGACGTTCCCAAAAGAGCACTCAATTTTCAGGTACACCTGCTGCATAATCTTAAGCTCTAGTCCTTTTTGTTACTCGGCTTTCTAATCATCTTATCCACTCTCCACAGGTTGCACATATTGTTTTGCAGGATAACTTCATTGAGAAAAAGGTTGGCCCTCATGAAAAACTTCCTTGGGCACAAAGTGTCATTAGAAAGGGCTTCACAGGTGACACTTCACTGAATACCATTAAGATATATTCTGGTTTGTTACTTCCAAACCAATTATTCATTTGAGTGGTTTTTTTTCTTGCCTTAATTAAATGTTGCATATTTTTCATTATTTTAAGCACTTGAAAAGCTATTGAAAGATCATGCAGGGAGATATGCCACTGGAGATGAAATTTTTCTGGTACTTGCAATTCATATGACAATGCTCAGTTACTATTATTATACCATGTGTGTTTGTATGCGTATTTTTATACTTAAATTTAGCTGCAGCACTTTATGTATCTTTGGGGGACTAGGCATATGACTGATTATAGGAATCAATTCCTTTTTGTGATAATAACAACTATTATTATAATATTTTTGTACTTAAATTTATGCAGCACTTAAATTTTTATACAAGCATGTTTACTCATCTTAATTGGATGTGGCAACCCTTTTTAATGAACAACTATTATTATAATATTAGTATTCCTTTGAAAGCATGTCTTTGGAATGTGAACTTGGATTTTTACCTTAGCAACTTGTAAGGCATCTTTCTAAGTATAATAATTGGATGATCAATTCTTTCTCACCCTGTTTGTCCATGTATTTTGCGATCTTGTTCTGTTTGATTGGCCTTTATGGTTAACAAAACCGAACCAACTGCCGAACCTACGGTTACTAGGATCATTATGGTTGAGCCGGCATAAACACCCCTTTTGACTAAGTAGCATTCACCATTCAACCAACCTATCCTATAAGGCTGCCTCTTACTCATGCTTGTGGCAGTTATCAATAAGATCATTGCAATCCCAAAGCTAAGCCTGCCAACCATCACATCATTCAAATTTTATTACTGCATTAGGGGCAAAGCTTTTTTGTTCTTCTATTGTGTACAATTGAATTTGTGCTATAGAGTTCCTGTTCTTATTATGTAATTTGTATTAATGGAATTCAAAACAGTGTAGGGGAATTTGAGTTTTGAAATACCTTTAATTCTTATTATTAGTCTTCAATATGTAGTGCAAGATCACTTGGAGGATTTTAATTGGTGTTGCCGTGGAAAATGTAATCCGACAGCCCATTCCAAAGGTAAGCAGCACTGTATTTCTCAAAATTTGGAGGTGAAAAAGTTTCTGATTAATGCACTAGTTTATGGAGTTTTATTCATTAATTTGTCTTCAATTTTTTAAGCCTTTTGCTTCAATTTACTTGTGTAACTTGATGTATTCTTGAATTGTGTTTTGGGTTCTAATTCGCCATAAATAGATTAAGCCAGGGGATTCATGTTTGGTCCGTCAATTGCATTGGGGATATTGGTGCAAAATTGATATATCTGTCTCAATTCATTTTTAATTTTACAATTTAGGTTGATAATTCTCACTTTACTCTTTGAAGCAACGCCGTTTTCCCCACTTGAAATTAAGCTGATTGGCATGATTTTGAGAATTTAGCATTCAGCTTTAATGAGAATAATAAAAAACTAACAAGCTGAGACCTGACCTACTGTACCAATTTCAATATGATAATGCCTGAATTCAAAAGGAAAAGAAAGAAAATAGAAAACAAGTACTTTAGTAGCACAAAGAGTCAATTTTGAAAGTTTGACACATTGTAATTTAATCTTATATATTGATGGGTAAATTACTTTAATTAGTAAGAATCTCTAATTCACAAATGTTTGTGTTTTGACTGCTGGAATCAGACTATTTCGTGAACAATATTGTATGACAAGAACAGTATTGTATGGCAATGACTTCTCAGCTTTCCGAGGCAAAAAAACGAGAGCGGGCCTTTACGAATAGAGGACGCAGGAGAAGCCAAGAATTTGCTTCAATATATATTCAATTCAGTCGCAGATGTTAGATGCTCTATTTGATATTAATTTGTTTTTTTCTCTTCTATCAGAAGATTAATAACTTTTATTAGAAGATACTTATGTAGGATACAATATTTTAATTTTTTATAGTTTATTAGTAGTAAATCCTAAGTGGTCTAATGTATATTTTGATATGGGTATGTTTAATTTAGTGTGAGATGTATGAATACTCATTTATGATCATCCTAATATTTTTAGTTCATTATAAATATATTTTGTTAAAGGATAATTTTTATTATTTAAAGAATATTGTATGGTATTTTTATGTATTTATTTTTATTTTATAATTTTTAACTAATTTAATTAAAAAAATAGGATTATACACATAATCATATTACTAAATATTAGGTTTTAGAAAAAAAAATTATTAGAATATATATATATAGAAAAATAAAAAAAAAACAATGAGGGACCTAAGGCTACACTTTTATAGAGTAGCTATGGTTATACAGAAAATTAAAAAAATAATAATAAGGGACCTAAGGCTACGCTTATAAAAAGTAGCTATGATATACAATGTGGCTACGCTTTACAAGTGATGCAGTAGCGTTGAAAAGCGTAGTCTATTCTGGAAAAATGAAAGCTGAAAAGCGTAGCCTTTGGTCTTAGATAGCATCACTTGAAAAGCGTAGTCTATTCCCAAACGCCAAAAGCGTAGCCCTTGGTGCAGAAAAGCGTAGCCTTTGAGAATAGGCAACGGCCGAATAGGAATCACTCCAAAAAGCGTAGCCGTAGCCCAAAAAGCGTAGCCGTAGCCTAAGGCATCATTTTTTTTCACTTTTGGCTACACTTTTCAAGTGTACTTGAATGGGTGTTTTTCTTGTAGTGCGTAAAACACCAGAACTGGCACCAGAACTGGAGTTAAACACCCAAACTGGCATCCAAGCTGGCGTTTAACTTCAAGAATGGCCTATACATGTGAAAGCTTCAAAACTCAGTCCAAACACACACCAAGTGGGCCCCGAAAGTAGATTTCTGCACTATCTGCACTTAGTTACTTATTTTCTGTAAATCCTAGTAACTAGTTTAGTATAAATAGAACTTTTTACTATTGTATTATGGAGGTTATGCCATTTTTCACATTTGGGAGGCTGGCCATTCGGCCATGCCTAGACCTTTTTTCTCTTATGTATTTTCTAACGGTGGAGTGATGAGCGGATAATTTATACGCTTTTTGGCATTGTTTTTAGATAGTTTTTAGTAAGTTTGAGCTACTTTTAGGGATGTTTTCATTAGTTTTTATGTTAAATTCACATTTCTGGACTTTACTATGAGTTTGTGTGTTTTTCTGTGATTTCAGGTAAATTCTGGCTGAAATTGAGGGACTTGAGCAAAACTCTGAAAAAGGTTGACAAAAGGACTGCTGATGCTGTTGGAATCTGACCTCCCTGCACTCGAAATGGATTTTCTGGAGCTACAGAACTTCAAATGGCACGCTCTCAACGGCTTTGGAAAGTAGACATCCAGAGATTTCCAGCAATATATAATAGTCCATACTTTATTCGGAAATTGATGACGTAACTTGGCGTTGAACGCCAAGTACATGCTGCTGTCTGGAGTTAAACGCCAGAAAAACGTCATGATCTGGAGTTGAACGCCCAAAACATATCATAACTTGGAGTTCAACTCCAAGAAAAGCCTCAGCTCGTGGATAGATCAAGCTCAGCCCAAGCATACACCAAGTGGGCCCCGGAAGTGGATTTATGCATCAATTACTTACTCATGTAAACCCTAGTAGCTAGTCTAGTATAAATAGGATAAGTTACTATTGTATTAGACAATCTTTTGACAGTTTAATCTCTTGACTGTTTAGCCTTTGATTATTCGGTCTCTTGATCACTCAAGGGGGGCTGGCCATTCGGCCATGCCTGAACCTTTTACTTATGTGTTTTCAACAGTGGAGTTTCTGCACACCATAGATTAAGGGTGTGGAGCTCTGCTGTACCTCAAGT
>NC_029780.3:44439445-44441230 GCF_000817695.3 Arachis duranensis
ACATGATGAATGTGATGATAAGTAACCCTCATTATCATTCTCACTTATGAACGTGCGTGATTGACAACCTCTTCCGTTCTACATGAAACAGAGCTTGAATGCGTATCTCTTAGATTCCCCAACAGAATCTTCGTGGTATAAGCTAGATGGATGGTAGCATTTATGAGGATCCGGAAAGTCTAACCTTGTCTGTGGTATTCCGAGTAGGATCCTGGGAATCCGAAAAGTCTAACCTTGTCTGTGGTATTCCGAGTAGGATCCTGGGAATCCGGAAAGTCTTTCCAAAAATGTTTTTCGAAAAAAATTAATAAAAATACAAAAAAATTAGAAAATCATAAAAGTCAAAAATATTTTGTGTTTCTTGTTTGAGTCTTGTGTCAATTTTGAAGTTTTGTGTCAATTGCATGCTTTAAAATTTTTCTTGCATTTTTCAAAAATTTCATGCATTCATAGTGTTCTTCATGATCTTCAAGAAATCTTATCTTGTAGTTTCTTGTTAGTTAAGTCATTTCAAAAATTAGATCTTTTTATCTTTTATCTTATCTTTTTCAAAAAATTTTTATCTTTTTCAAAATTTGATTTCAAAATATCTTATCTAACTTCTTATCTTCTTATCTTTTTAAAAATTTGATTTCAAATCTTTTTCAATCAACTAACTAACTTTTTGTTTATTTCTTATCTTTTTCAAAACCACCTAACTACTCTTCTCTCTCTAATTTTCGAAAATATCTCATCCCTTTTTTTTAAATTTCTTTTTGATTAATTAATTGTTTTAAATTTTAATTTTAATCTTATCTTATCTCTAATTTTCGAAAATTACTAACTCCCTTTTCAAAAATTATTTTCGAAATATCCCTTCTCTTTTCTTCTTCTATTATTTAATTACTAACACTTCTCTTCACCTCTCTTCATCCAAAAATCCGAATCCATCCTTCTTCATTCTTCTACCCTCTTCTTCTTCTACTAACATAAAGGAATCTCTATACTGTGACATAGAGGATTCCTCTTCCTTTTCTTGTTTTCTTCTCTTTCATATGAGCAGGAACAGGAAAAAAGGTACTCTTGTTGAAATTGATCCAGAACCTGAAAGGACTCTGAAGAGGAGATTAAGAGAAGCTAAATTAAATTATTCTAAAGGTAACCTTTCAGAAATTTTCGAACAAGAGAAGGAGATGGCAGCCGAAAATAATAATAATGCAAGGAGAATGCTTGGTGACTTCACAAAGCCAACGTCCAAGTTTGATGGAAGAAGCATCTCCATTCCTGCCATTGGAGCCAATAACTTTGAGCTGAAACCTCAGCTAGTTGCCTTAATGCAACAAAACTGCAAGTTTTATGGACTTCCATCTGAAGATCCTTATCAGTTTTTAACTGAGTTCTTGCAGATCTGTGAGACTGTAAAGACGAATGGAGTTGATCCTGAAGTCTACAGACTCATGCTTTTCCCTTTTGCTGTAAGAGACAGAGCTAGAATATGGTTGGATTCACAACCTAAGGATAGCCTGGACTCCTGGGATAAGCTGGTCACTGCCTTCTTGGATAAATTCTTTCCTCCTCAAAAGCTGAGCAAGCTAAGAGTGGATGTTCAAACCTTCAAATAAAAAGATGGTGAATCCCTCTATGAAGCTTGGGAAAGATACAAGCAGCTGACCAAAAGATGTCTATCTAACATGTTTTCAGAATGGACCATATTAGATATATTCTATTATGGTCTCTCTGAATTTTCGAAAATGTCACTGGACCATTCTGCAGGTGGATCTATTCACCTGAAGAAAACGCCTGAAA
>NC_029780.3:44441321-44441791 GCF_000817695.3 Arachis duranensis
GAGAGGAATTCCGTGAATAATGGGATACCTCAGAAGAAAGGAGTTCTTGAAATTGATGCTCTGAATGTCATATTGGCTCAGAACAAAGTGTTGACTCAACAGGTCAACATGATCTCTCAAAATCAGAATGGATGGCAACATGCATCCAACAGTATTAAAGAGGCAGCTTCTGAAGAAGCTTATGATCCTGAGAACCCTGCCATGGCAGAGGTTAATTACATGGGTGAACCTTATGGAAACAACTATAACTCATCATGGAGAAATCATCCAAATTTCTCATGGAAGGATCAACAAAAGCCTCAACAAGGCTTTAACAATGGTGGACGCACTAGGCTAGGCAATACCAAGCCATATCCATCATCTTCTCAGCAACAGACAGAGAATTCTGAACAAAACACTTCTAATTTAGCCAATATAGTCTCTGATCTGTCAAAGGCCACTTTCAGTTTCATGAATGAAACAAGATCCTC
>NC_029780.3:44442747-44443916 GCF_000817695.3 Arachis duranensis
TTTATTTTATTGTTATTTTGTGTTTTATTAGGTACATGATCATGAGGAGTCACGAAAAAATCATAAAAATTAAAAACAGAGGCAAAAACAGAAGAAAAAAATTTTCACACCCTGGAGGACGCACAGACTGGCGTTCAACACCAGTAAGATGCATCTGGCTGGCGTTCAACGCCAGAACAGAGCATCATTCTGGCGCTGAACGCCAGAAACAAGCAACATTCTGGCACTGAATGCCAGAAATGTGCCCAGAGAAGAAAAGTTAGCGCTGAACGCCAGTAACAAGCATGAAACTGGCGTTCAACGCCAGAAACATGCTTTACATGGGCGTTGAACGCCCAGAACGTGCACCAATGGGCGTTTAAACGCCAGAATGGTGTGCAAAGGCATTTTACATGCCTATTTGGTGCAGGACCTGTGGACCCCACAGGATCCCCACCTACTATATTCCCACCTTACCTCCTAATCCTAATCACACTCTCCTATTCCCCATGTCACACTTCCCAACAACTTTCACCAATCACCTCAATTCATCTTCCCAATCAACACCTTCACCACTCACATCCATCCACTCTTCCCCATAAACCCCACCTACCTTCAAAAAATTCAAAATCAATTTCCCACCCATTCCCACCCAACATGGCCGAACATACACCCTCCCCTCTCCCTATAAATACCCTTCCATTCTCCTTCATTTTCACACAACACAAACCCTCTTCTCCCACTTAGCCGAACCTACATCTCTCCCTCTCTACCATATTTCTTCTTCTTCTTCTTCTCTTCTTTTCTCTATTGCTCGAGGACGAGCAATATTTTAAGTTTGGTGTGTGGTCAAAGCACAATCTTTTTTGTTTTTCACTACCATCAATGGCACCTAAGGCCGGAAAAGGAAAAGGGAAGACAAAAGCTTCCACTTCCGAGTCATGGGAGATGGAAAGATTCATCTCAAAAAGCCATCAAGACCACTTCTATGATGTTGTGGCAAAGAAGAAGGTGATCCCTGAGGTCCCTTTCAAGCTCAAGAAAAATGAGTATCCGGAGATCCGACATGAGATCCAAAGAAAAGGTTGGGAAGTCCTAACCAACCCCATGCAACAAGTCGGAATTTTAATGGTTCAAGAGTTCTATGCCAATGCATGGATCACTAGGAACCATGATCAAAGTATGAACCC
>NC_029780.3:44446707-44467033 GCF_000817695.3 Arachis duranensis
GTGGTATAAGCTAGATAGATGGCGGCATTCATGAGGATTCGGAAAGTCTAACCTTGTCTGTGGTATTCCGAGTAGGATTCCGGTAATGAATGACTGTCACGTGCTTCAAACTTGCAAGTGCTGGGCGTTAGTGACAGACGCAAAAGAATCAAGGGATTCTATTCCAGTAGGAGCGGGAACCAACCAGTGATTAGCCGTACTGTGAGAGAGTGCGTGAGCATTAGTTTTCACTGCGAGGATGGGATGTAGTCATCAGCCATGTGTGATGCCTCCAGACGATTAGCCGTGCAGTGACAGCGCATAGGACCATTTTCCCGAGAGGATTGAAAGTAGCCACCGATGATGGTGATGCCCTACATACAGCTTGCCATGGAAAGGAGTAAGAAGGATTGAAGAAAGAGTGAGTAGTGAAGTAGAGTTTCAAGAGGAGCACAGCACCTCCATACGCCTATCTGAAACTTCCACTATTGAATTACATAAGTATTTCTATCCCTTTTTATTTTCTTTTTATTATTAATTTTCGAAAACCCATAAACCAATTTAATCTGCCTAACTGAGATTTACAAGGTGACCATAGCTTGCTTCATACCAACAATCTCTGTGGGATCGACCCTTACTCACGTAAGGTTTATTACTTGGACGACCCAGTACACTTGCTGGTTAGTTGAACGGAGTTGTGAATTCAACTGGTGCCATAATAATGATTTCATACAAGTACAGAAGAATATGGATCACAATTTCGTCCACCATGGAGTTTCTACACTTCATAGATTAAGGTGTGGAGCTCTGCTGTTCTTCATGATTTAATTCAAGTACTATTGTTTCTCTTTCAATTCACGCTTAATTCTTCTCCAAGATATACTCTCGTTCTTAATTCAGTTAGTCAGAATGAAGGGGTGACCCGTGACAATCACCCACTATCTTTGTTACTCGCTTAGCCAAGATCCATGTGCCTGACAACCACAAGCGATCTACATGATGTTCAACGTAGTCATTGGACGACAGCCGGAGTATAATCTCTTGGGTTTCTGATCCATGATGACAATTCATCATATGCTTATTTTCCAAGCTAATTTCACTTGTTTCACTAGTTTTTATGCACTTTCTTGCATTATAAGTAAGTAATTTGGAGTGAAATTGTATGGTTTATTTGAATCAATCAACCACCCTTTAATTGACACAAAATCATGAAGTTTAAGCTAAAATTAAATGGTTTTTAAATGAATTTTAGGCTTTGTGAATTTTGTGATACTTTGATTGGTTATTTTGATTACTTGTAGGTGAAGAAAAAAAAAACAAGAAAGCGTGGCCTAAGAAGCGTGGCCCAAGGAAGAGAAAAGTGTGGCAAAAGCAACAAAGAAGCGTGGCATATCAAGGGAGGAAGTTATAGCGCTCTCCCCAAGAGGACAATGCTCTCCAAGGGAGCACAACAATGAACCAAGGAAGCAAGGCTTGGATGCTGCGCTCTCCTTGAGAGCTGAGCACTATTTTTGAACCAAGAAAGAAGGGGAGAGATATAGTGTTGCGCTCTTCTCAAGAGCATTATCGGGCTCCTCCCAAAAATTAGATTTCTTTTTTATTAATTTTAAATTTTTTATATTTTATTTGAATGTAAATAAGAGTATTTTTTAGTTGATGTTTATATTTTAAATTTTGATGGAGATTAACTTAAAAGTAAAAATTGTCAAGTAGAAAGTCGGTATTGCTGAATTCATATTTTGTTAGCAATGTTTGTTTAATATGACTATAAATCTACTTTTGTGCCTGCAAAATAACTCTACCTACGAAATTAACTGAAAATAGACAAAAATGTAAATAATATATTCTTTACAAAATAAAAAATTAATAATTTTTTATATAAAAAAGTCCTTTATCTCATTGTCTAAAGATAATGTTATTCTCACTTCTGCAACCTAAAATAAGATACCGATATTAAGATACATAGAGGAAAAGATATAAAGTAGGGGGTTACAGGCTCTAACCAACGCGTATCATCTATCGTGGAGAATATATCCTCTCAAATTTTGTTTTTAATTGTTTGATCAAATGTGATTTTTTATTATGCACACTTCAATGGTAAGAGAAGATATATATGTTTTTTTTTTATACAATATCCCGCAACTCAACAAGTCAAGAACTAGTCCATTACATATTTAAATTTTATTTAAAAATTTATTGTTGACCAATGAATTACTACATACATAAGGCAGAATTTGAATCCCTGATACTTAATTAAACGGACAAATAAACTCATTACTTGATCAACCCAAATTGAATGTTGAGATTGACAAAACAATTGAAGAAACATATTGAGAGGATCGTTCCCCCATTCTGCGGTCAAAAGACTTTAAGCATTGGCATAATTAAATAGTAGTTAATAATACCATATAGCATATATTTTTTTAATTGAATTTGTTCTGTTGAATATTACCAAATTAACAAACAAACTAGCATTTGCTTTTTTAACTCACAATTAAGAGAGCCACATTATAACGAAAATCACTTTCTTAAGACTGGATCATTTTATTTTTGGTTGACACCTACGAAACTCAATTGTAATCAAAGAATATTAATGATGTTACAATGGAAACTGGGAAGAATAACAAAAATATTTTAATTACACTTGCCACTAGAGTAAACACTACGTGTACTTTACAACAAAATCTAAACATCCACCAAGCTTGAGCATAATTAAGTTACATGAACCAATTGTCATGGGACTTTTCCAAAACTGACTTGAATTTTATCTGGGTGTTTTCTACGGCTAAATATCGCACTTTGTCGCGAATCTTTGCACAGCCAGTCCCGAGTCCAAACGAAAGTAACGATTGTCCACGGCAATTTCACTAGTCCTTACAATACAGATCAAGGATGCACATTTTTTGCAATATCATATTCTTCAATGCCCTTCAAAAATGATCTGATAGCAAGATGTTCGGAAGCGTATGTCATGAAAGATGCTAATATTATTACCCCGGCAACAATCAAACCTAACCTGTTTACAAATAAGAATCAATAAAAAGAGGAAAACCAAAGATAGACTGAGGGCAATTTATTTTTCATGAATAAAATTAGAATTACAGGACAGAAATGTGGGTAAATAATCCACTTCAAGCTTAATGCAAATTAAAGAAAGCAGCAAACTACAGCACAAACGATAGAAATTGAGAATCCCTTGTCTAGGAATACACACTATCATTTTTGAACAGTTACTAGTCTCCCTTTACTGCAAGAAAAGAACAGCGAAGAAATGCACCTCTTTCTAACGACCACTTCAGTTGAATGTGATAAAAGTGAGAAGAAATGAAAATCATGAGCCACAAAATAAGTAAAAAGATTACTACTTTAGATGGTAATAACCTTACAGTAATGTTCCTCCTTTTATTTCTTAATAATGGTAATGAATGATATATATTACGGGTTTCACATTTCAAGCCTATTGGATGTACGTAATTTATTCAACAAACCAAATAATATAACAGATGTTAGTTTGAGAATTACTCCCTCTGTCCAAAAATACAAGTCACTTTTGGGTTAGACACATCACTTTGTGATGTATCTATGTGTCTAAAAATACATTCTCCAAACTAAGTCATATTCTTATTTCAATTTTGACATTTTATAATTACCTAATAGACAATGATAACGAAAACACAATGGGAACAAAAACTATTTTCAAAAATATAAAGATGGAAGATGAAAACTAACCGAAAAAATAAATTAAAATTCAATAACTAGGCTAGTCATGTTCCTTCCAAATTTAGATTCAGCAGTAAGATATCTTTATTAGTAAATTGTAATGAAAACCTTACCTTAAAAACAAAGCAGTTACCCCAAAAAGAAAAGGCATCGATGGACCAGCAATAGCCAAGATGGTCATCCCTAATCCATAGAACCATGTGGCACCGTCACACGATGACATATGTCGCTGATTGCCTGTGAATATAGATGAGTTCAAATCAATGATAACAATGAAATAGATAAGAATGAGTACCTTGAGGACACAGCTAATCACATGAACGACGATGACAACCCAAAATAAGATTCAGTGCCAAAGAATATACCTTTTCCCAAATCGCCATCAGAAACTTCGGCATGAGATGACGAAGAAGGCAGTCGTGATGCGATGGTCTTTCCCCAGTTAGAAATCAAATGGAGATAACCTCCAAATAATATAATGAAGATTGTGAATGTCCATTCGTACATCAAAAGCAAACCAGTCCATGGAGTCACTTGTCGAGGTACTAACAAGAAAGCTAGTCCAAGAGACACCACTGTAGCCATAAAGCAGACACAGACTGAAATGCCACCCAAGTAAGCAGGAACTTTGTACTGAGCACCATTGAAGAATTGTTTAACATAATAAAAAAAATTAACATATAAGTAAACATACATAAGGATTATAATTGGGCACATCTAAACAAGGACTGGGTTCCTCTTACGTGAGACCATCATGTGACCAATTTATCAGATGAGAAAAACAGATCATGTGGAGCATCCAAATTTTTTATGCCTACTCATAGGGTCCACATGAAAGGCTCAAATGACAGGATCCGAATACCAAAAACTAACACAATAGATTAGAGAAAAAAACTGACCTCATGGGTGGAACTGATGGTTGAAGTAGAAATGCTAATATATGCAACTGATCCACCTGATTTAATTTTATGACAATGGTGTCTGACATGATCAAATAGTGAAGTTCTACAAAAGGAACCAAAGCAACATGGATTCTGCAGAAAGATTCAAGATTCTAAGACTAATCTGAATTCCTAAAGCTAGGAGAGTGGTAACAAACTATGATGACTAACCTTCTGATATGAACGATAGCAACAAAAGAGTACAACACATATTGGAAATAGAAAAAGAAACTTCACAATAAGACTATCTTTAGGATTTTGGCCCCCTCTAGTTCCAGGAAGGGATTCCTCAAGCTTTTCCCTTATGTTCTGCACCATCAATGGCAAAAAAAAAAAGCAAATATTTCAGCATGCTTTTTTCGTAAGAAAAATGATCAAAATGATTAATCTACCTGCCACACATCAACAGGTTTCACAAGCCAAGATGCCCACCAATCCCAAGGCTTGATAGGGCCGAGCGTATAGTGAATCACCCGGAGTTCATTCTCATCTACCATCCACTGAATATATTTGACTGTAATAAGATGGCTATACCAAAAGATGAAATGCAAAGGAACTTAAGCATTTAACTACATATATTTTGATGTGTATGAAATATTCTAGCATCTAATTCGAGCCAAGTGTTAAATATTTAAAATAATAACACATAAGAACCTGAGGTATTCAATTCTTAATAAAAGCATGTTCATCCACCTCTTAAATGCTGTAAAATTCAAAAAAATGAACAAGAATATTTTGAATTGGTCAAAAGCAAGTGTTCCTTACAGACCATACATGCAGGAAACCAAGTTTCTAGCAAGAAGTGAAACAAGATGAAAAATGTCAAGACATGAAGACAAAGGAAAACCTAAGAATTATTAGTGGATCATTATAAAGAATTCCTATATCATTTATTAATATCATTCACTACAATGCATAGCGAATAAAGTGCTGCTTCAGCATTTATTCTAATTTCCATCATTAACTCCAAGACATAGCAAAAGAAATCCCTCTAAACACAATGAAAACTCTTCAGTTATTTTAGTGGAGGCAGTTTCATGTGTTCAAGAAATTTTCGGATTTAAAATTAAATAAAAGAGTTCACATCTTCCTTTAAATTATTCAGACAGGCATTAAATTTTATAATTTCATTTAAAATGATAATATTTTATTCACAAAAATGATAATATTAATCATCAAACAAGTAGACGAGTAGAACTCTTTTAGACCAGTTAGGCTTTGATCCAATAAGGGCAAATGGTGTTTATGTTGTCATCTTATGCAGTAATATTTCACTATTCCTCATTACTTGAAAGGAAAAGTACTATCCTCATTACCTATATTCTAGTACCTTATTAGCCAACATGTAAAGACCTACGTCTGCATTATAAACAGTGGAAAGTCGCTCCATTTCAGGAACTTTTCTATTATTCAATGACTCTGAAGGCATATTTGGCTCAAAAACATGTGCATTAGGAAATT
Organism: Arachis duranensis; assembly: GCF_000817695.3. Classification (NCBI taxonomy): domain Eukaryota; kingdom Viridiplantae; phylum Streptophyta; class Magnoliopsida; order Fabales; family Fabaceae; genus Arachis; species Arachis duranensis. Next base: position 44,452,809 of record NC_029780.3, read on the forward strand.
CCGAGTAATACGAATTGAGAAATCCCTGATCTCCTGTACAAATAAAACAACAATTTAAGAAAAATGTTCAACCTAAGGATCAAAGCCACATATATTCTTCGGAGTTCGAAAAAGAAATAATGAAAACAAACAAAACAAAAATCATTGTTTACATTAGCAAAACAAAAAACTTTTACCTCCAGTATAAGATGGCAGAGTATTCACTTTGTTCATCATGTCATTAAAGAGTGAGATAGACGGTTCTACCACCATGACACCTGAATTCATCCTCTCAGAATGCTTCAAGTTACCACAAAATCTTGCACATTTGAAAAGTTCTTCAATATTTTTAACCACAATTGTGTCCGCATCAAGATATACAACTACAATAATGTATCAAACATGCATAAACCTGAGGAGTTTCATCATATTAATATAAATGAAAATTTTACAATAACCTCCATAGTTTGCAAAACCAACACCAATGGGAATATCGACAACAATAACAACAATTATGCTACCTTTCTTGTAGTCAGTCATGTTAAATATTTTTAGCTTTGTATATACACCCCAAAATCTCGATGGACGTATTTTATTTGGATTTGATAGTAAACTAATCTTCTCAACTATCCACCCATCAGCCTACAAAAAATAATCAATTATAAACACCTGATACACCAAACTCCAAATATAAAAACTTAACACATGGACACAGAGAATAAAATTTTTATGCACTCAAAATGTAAGAAAACTTTACTCTCTCCTAATTACAAAAAACTAGAAAACTATATATGTACTCCTTACCTTCACAAATAAATTTCCTTTTAGCAGCTTATAAAAAATATATTAAGAAAGTATTTAAGTTAAAGGACACTAAAAAAATTATATTGTTGAGTGACAGAAATTATACATAAACTATCTCACTATAAACATTGTAGGGCACAATGGTGTATCCATGTAGTCAACCTGAGATAAGGCTTTGTTGTTGTTTGTTTTTGTTGAGTGACAAAAATGTCTTAGTAAATTGTGCAATAATTATTAGAAATTGGAAAGAACTAAATATCTAAGATGAAATATATTATTGGACTGGACAAAAATGTTACAATTAATGTCAAATGAAGCATAATGCAGACATTTAATGTCAAAATTTCGATAGCATCAATCTCGACCATCGTGAGCAGCAATATTTTCCTTCCTCTAATAACAACATAAATGCGAATCGTAGTGAAAGCAAATTATAAAGGATAGTGTTACCTGGAGGAGGTTGCAAGCATAATCAGAGACTCCATCTGAGACCAAAACAACCATGTCCTTCTTGGATCCCGTGTCACGAATCGATTTCCCGAGAACTCGAACGCCAAGCAAAAATTCGTCACCGTACAACAGAGTAGCGTATGCCTCGTTCGTCTTGCGATGTCCATCGGAAGCTCCCAATCGAACGAAGAGTAACAGAATTAACAAACACAACCACAGCGTATTGAGTGCTTTCATGGTAAGACGATTTTCGCTGGTGGCAAAATTCTCTGAGAAAATGTCGAAATACTTTTTTCTCTAAATTTTCTCGAGAAAAAAAAAGGTTTCTCGTCTCTGGAGTTCTTAAGCGAAGTTCAAACGGTTGGAATGAAATTTTCTTCTTTTTGGATGCACTTATTTCTGAACCATTGATTCATATTACGATTTTAAATTAATATTCATTTTTTTATGGACTGTCATTGTAAAAATAATTTTAATGTATATATATTATATACAACAAATGATTTTTCCTTAGATGGAAAGATAACATATTTTTTGCAATTTGTAGAGGGACTGATTTATATTTTGTAATTACTAGAATATTTTGCACATTAAATTAAACAAAATTCATTAGCATGAGAAACGTTACCTATTTCGCATGCCTAGTCTAAATCTAAAAAAAATAAAAAAGTTTACGTAATCAACTCTCATCCTACTTTTTTATATGTTAGAAAAATTTTCGAAAATATAAAAAAGAGAACATTCGAAGGCATACAATAAAAAAATCTAAAAAATAGGAAAAAAACACACAAAATTATATTGTTCGGTTTGTCGGTTCTTGAACGGGTCGAAAATGATGCATATGCAGGGAATAGGGGATCTTGATTCAGATCGTTCGTGCGAGATTGGACCTCCTGAGCTAACATTGGAGAGAAAGGGATGGAGCTTCACGATCTTCCGGGTTGTTGGAGTGATGAGGGGGGAGCCACCTGCAAAAACGACATCGACGCTCAAGTCAGAATCCGTACAAGGTGGCAGAAAAGGTGACATACCTTGGAGGAGGGGTAGGACCCTCCTCTTATATAGTCTGCACCTAGGAAATTTTCTTCCCCATCAGTCATGTACCTTGCTGGAGGGGAGGAAGTGTCTTGGGTTTCCTCTCGGATCAGATTTTGCATACCCGTCGAGTCAGCCGGCCGAGCCGGGACATTGGACCAGTTGGGCCGGGCTGGAATAGTGCCCCCAATGTGCCAGCTATGATTGTGAGTGCCGTTGTTGGCGCGTTCTATTCTACTCTCTTCGGTTGGATCCTTACCGGGTCAGCCACTCGTGATAGGGGTGTGCCCCCTACGCGAGAGTGGGTTTTACTGTTTCGAGGGAATGTCATTCGTCGCCTCGTTCTTCGCGCCTGTCATTCAATGTCATTATGGCTTATTTGAAAGCTTGGGAAAAAGTCCACTTTACCCCTAACCTTTGCGCTTCTCTGCGGCAGTTATTCTTTTGTTTCTAGTTTTTCTTCCTTATTTTCGCGTTCCCTTTCCTCATTTTTGAATCATTCCTATGCTGCTTCTTCTATTTTCCTTTCGAGCTTTCTGGATTTTCCTGCATTGGTTAGCCTCTGATTCCTCAGATGTTTCTGAAATCACTTGATAACTTCCTTCTTGGTAAGCATCTTCTTTTTTAATGAGCGATTACTGTCGTTTCTGTTACTGTTGTTTTACTGTTGCCATCCTTTGCATTTTGTATCTTTTAGGCTATACATGTGTTTTGTTTGAATCATGCTGCTATTAGTGTGGTATATAGCATTAATTGCGGTTTTCCCGGCTTCCTGACCTATAAATTTGACTTTGAATGGTGCCCCCACTATAGATATGGCGCAACTTTTCCTTCCGAGGCCCCGTGTTGACAGAGATGCCTGGGTCACCTCAGACATGAAGGACACACCCTCACAAATAACCGTAGAGGAGCTCATGGAGTTCCGCCATGCCGATCGATTGTGCGGGGGAGGTCCCGAGGAGGAACGCTATGAAGTGTTCGTTCCAGCAGGCCACGAGCGAATATGTCATCTTAACTTGAACACCCCCCGAATTGCCAACTGGATTTGGATGTAAAAGGCAATGTTTACCATCCTGGGTGGTTCGCATCCCCTTCTCCCCCTTCCAAATGGCATTTCTAAACTAGTGCGACGTGGCACCGTCACAGCTGCACCCGAATAGTTGGGCCGCCATCCGATGTTTCGAGATGGTTTGTGAATACCTGGAGTTTCTAACCTCTGTAAAAGTGTTTTTATGGCACTTTGTTTTGGCAAACCCTTCCAAAAAGGGAAGGCATAAGAACGGGTTTATGTCCTTCTGGACTGCCCAGGGTAGGCGATTCTTCGGGGGTGTTCGAAGATTCGTTTCATGGCTTCAAAGACAAGTTCTTTAAGGTATGGCCTGCCAAAGGCCAGCACCCCTCATGGTTAATGGTGCACGAAATTGTGATCTCAATGGCGCCAACAACTTGGTACGCACAATTGTAATCTCAACTCTTTTTCACAACTTCGCACAACTAACCAGCAAGTGCACTAGGTCGTCCAAGTAATAAACCTTACGTGAGTAAGGGTCGATCCCACGGAGATTGTCGGCTTGAAGCAAGCTATGGTCATCTTGTAAATCTCAGTCAGGCAAATTCAAATGGTTATGAAGTTTTGATAATTAAAAGATAAATAATCATAAAATAAAGATAGAGATGCTTATGTAATTCATTGGTAGGAATTTCAGATAAGCGTATGGAGATGCATTGTTCCTTCTGAATCTCTGCTTTCCTACTGCCTTCATCCAATCCTTCATACTCCTTTCTATGGCAAGCTGTATGTTGGGTGTCACTGTTGTCAATGGCTGCTTTCCATCCTCTCAGTGAAAATGGTCCTCTACCGTTTCTGTACGGCTAATCAACTGTCAGATTTCTCATCTCGGATGAAAAGTACCATGCACAGATATCGTATGGCTAATCAGCTGTTGGTTCTCGATCATGTAGGAATAGGATTTACTATCCTTTTGTGTCTGTCACTACGCCCTACAGTCGTGAGTTTGAAGCTCGTCACAGTCATCCCATCCCAGATCCTACTCGGAATACCATAGACAAGGTTTAGACTTTTTGGATCTCAGGAATGCTGCCAATGGATTCTAGCCTATACCACAAAGATTCTAATCTGGAATTCAGATGCCCCATTGTCAGAGGGGAGTCGATGTGAATCGTTGATTAGAAACCCAAGAGATATACATTCAAGCTTGTTTGCATGTAGAACGGAAGTGTTTGTTAGACACGCGTTCATAGGTTGAGAATGATGATGAGCGCCACATAATCATCACATTCATCATGTTCTTGTGTGCGAATGAATATCTTAGAACAAGAATAAGCATGAATTGAATAGAAGAACAATAGTACTTTGCATTAATACTCGAGGAACAACAGAGCTCCACACCTTAATCTATGGTGTGTAGAAACTCCACCGTTGAAAATACATAAGTGAAAAGAGGGTAGGTATGGCCGAATGGCCAACCTCCCAAAATGTGAACAATGGTCCAAAGATATTCCAAAAGATCCCTAATACAATAGTAAAAAGTTCTATTTATACTAAACTAGTTACTAGGATTACAGAAATAAGTAAATAATGCAGAAATCTACTTCCGGGCCTACTTGGTGTGTGCTTGGGCTGAGCATTGAAGTTTTCACGTGTAGAGGCCTTCTTTGGAGTTAAACTCCAGTTTGTAACTTGTTTCTGGCGTTTAACGCCAGAATAGGGCAGAAAGGCGTTGAATGCTAGTTTGCATCGTCTAAACTCAGGCAAAGTATGAACTATTATATATTGCTAGAAAGCCTTGGATGTCTACTTTTCAACGCAATTGAGAGCGCTCCATTTGGATTTTTGTAGCTCTAAAAAATCTATTTCGAGTGCAGGAAGGTCAGAATCCAACAGCATCTGCAATCCTTCTTCAGCCTCTGTATCAGATTTTTACTCAGGTCCCTCAGTTTCAGCCAGAAAATACCTAAAATCACAGAAAAACACACAAACTCATAGTAAAGTCCAGAAATGTGAATTTTGCTTAAAAACTAATAAAAATATACCAAAAAGTGGCTAGATCCTACTAAAAACTATATGAAAACAATGCCAAAAAACGTATAAATTATCCGCTCATTAGTTAACCTTGGAAGGGGAGCGATGGATTCCGACCTACTGGAGCTTTGGGGCTGGGTCCAATGCTTTTACCAAAGTAACGTACAAAGGGCTAACCCAGCGGGATAAGAACATAGCTGGCGTGTTGTTGGCCGTATTTAATAAAAATAATATCAACCCACATCTTTTAATGGGTGACCAAGAGATAGGTAGGAGCTATGTAGGTGAGTGGTTGATGAATGGGATTTTTGATGGTTTAGAATTTCACTAATGAAATCTCGTTGTAAAGTATAGTTTCTAAACCAATCAATAATCCTTTCATACAAAAACTTGTTTGTCACTAGTACAAACCCCTAAAATTTATAAACTGAAGTATTGAACCTCGGGTCGTTCTCCCTAGGAATTACAATAAAGTGTCTTGTTATTGGTTGTGAGTTATTTTGGGGTTTTTTTGAGATTTTAGACAAAAAATATAAATGGCAAAGAAAATAAACTAACAACTAACAAAGCTCTTGCCAAGATATCAAAGCTCTTGGCAAGATATGAGAACTAGAAATCCTATCCTAGTTATCCTCCTCAATTGTGACCACAAATTATTCATTGCTACCACTTAGTTAACCTCTAACTATGGAGGAAAGTCAAGTGGATGAATCAATTTGATTCCTCAAGTCCTAATCAACTCCTAAAGGAAAGACTAGCTTTAGAGGCATTCAAATCAATTAGCAACTTCTAATTATCAATCAACAAAGGAATTAGATAACTCAAGAGTCACTAATTACTCAACCAAAGCCAAGAGGAACAAAATCTATACTAAAACCAAAAGAAGCATTTTGTCAAACATATAAGAGGTACAGAAGGAAAGCACATGAAATCTACAACAAGAATGAAATCTAACAACAATTATTGAAAGGAATTAACAACAACAATCAAAAGAAACGCAATTATTATGAATTACCTTGAATTGAATTGAAAGAAAATGGAAGGAACAATAGTAGATCTACAACAAAGTATAAGAACATCATAAAGGAAATTACAACAAAAGAATAGAAGAATGATGAATGTAACAACAAGGAATTGAGAAGAAGAAGTGGAAGAAGATATGAATTAAACCCTAGATCTAAGAACTAAGCCTAATCCTAATCCTAATCCTAGAGAGAAGTGAGAGCTTCTCTCACTAAAACTAACTAAAACTAATCCTAATGAGTGTGAATGATGCTAAGTGTTGATTCCCTTCAATCCTTGGTACTTTAAATGCATTTTGGCACCAAAGTTGGTTGCAATTTGGGCCCCACAGCTCTCAAAAATTGCTGGGCATGTTTTCTATTTAAAAAATCACGTGCGGCCTTCGGCACGGATGCGCACGGTACGCGTACGCGTCCCTGGCCGATTTCGCAAGGTGCGCGCGAGCGCCTAGTGCGCGTGCGCGTCCTTGGCCGGGATCAATTATTTGGCTTTTTATGCTTCTCTCCACTTGCATGCTTCCTTCCTTGCTCCTTTGATCCATTCCAAGCCTATTTCATCCTAAGATTACTAGCAAACACATCAAGGCACCTTATGGAATCAAGAGAGAATTAAAATTATCAAATTAGAGGCCTAGAAAGCATGTTTTTACAATTAAGCACAAATAAGGGAGAGATCACAAAATCATGCTAATTCATTAGCTAAATGTGAGAAATGGTTAGCAAAATACTCTAAATTCAACACAAGATAAACCCTAAAAATGGGGTTTATCAGTGGTCGGTTGGTTCTAGTGTTGCCCCCTCCCCCCATATTTTTTTAACGAGCTAACGAGTTGTTGTGTGTCTTTACTGCAGTGTCCATGGCTGCCGAGAAGACCGGACTTGAAGATTTAATGGCCCAATTTCTTCCCGGGCATAGTGAGGACAGCTCCGCAACCCATACTTTCGAGCACCCGTCCTCCCCTACTACTGAAGTGCAATCAGCTCCACCTCCCTCTCCGGGACCTACCAGCCCCAGCGCAACGGCCGCCCCCGAGTAGCAGCGATGTGGTCCCTCTTAAGGTAGAGCCGACCAAGGGAGGTCCCGACGTGGCGATAGTCGAGAACCCCTGCAAGCGAAAGCCGACCTCCAGCCCTGTAGGGTCGCTCACTGTTATGGAGAAAAATTTTGATACTGGGGGTTTTATCGACTCGTAGTGCATGCTGGGCACTAATGACTTCTTTCATGATGTGGATCTTGGCGCCCAGGCTTGGTGGATCTACCAGTATATGTTGAGAGCTACGACCATCGCAAGGAGGGCAGTGCCCATCTTGACCTAAGCCGGGGCGCTGGACGGGAAGTACTGTCAGTCCTTGCAAGGGATCGAGAGCTTGATGTTCGAGGTCGGGATCTTGAAGGAGAAATCAGCCGAGTTGGAGGGGAAGTTAAAAAACTTCCGACGAAGCAGTGGCCCTCCTTATCGACCGGGAGATGACATTGGAGAGTCAGCTCAACTCTGCTCGTGGCGAAACCGTTGCGGCCCAGGCTAATATTGCTGCCTTGGAGGCCAAGCTTGAGGAGGCCGTGAAGTCGGTGAAGGATGGCAAGGATGAGGTCGTGGGGCTGAAGGGGGAGGTTTCCGGTTTAAAGAAGAACAAGGAGACAGTGAGGAATGCACGCGAGGTGATCTCTGGGACTGAGGAAGTGATCAAGGCCCAGGTCAAGCTGCTTTCTCCCAACTTTAACACCACCGCAATTGAGCTTTCAAAACTATTCGGGATGGGCAGATTGTTGACATCCCGAAAAAGTGATGTATATTTACTTTGAATGTTTTGGGCCGTGTTGGCTTTATAATGTGTTGTTCTGAACACTGGTATTTGTGTAAAAACTATTTACCATTTTGTTGATAATTAGCGAAGCCGATTCATGGCTTTCATGTTAAAGAGTTCGAATTGTGGCTTTTACTTTTGTAGCCGTTTAGTGTAGCGTTCACGGTATCATTGGCTCCTAGGGTGATCAGTTTCGTGAGGCCATAATTGTGCCAAACTGGTTAGTTGACAAACTAAATAAAAATAAAGATAAAAATAGAGATAAAAGTAGAATAAAATGAAATAGAGAAACTCGAAACATGTTAAGCAATGACAAAAATTAACAAAATAATTCAACACGAAGTAAAACGGGTGTTACTGAATCGGGGAAACAGGTGGTCGTCCTGGATTCTAGGGGTAGAACCTCGTCAAATTTGCTACATTCCATGTTTTGGGTACCTCTTTCCCGTCTAGACATTCCAGCTTGTAAGCCTCGTTGCCGACCACTTCCTTTACTCTATATGGGCCTTCCCAATTAGCAGCAAGTTTCCCTTCCCCTGGGGTTGGGAGGCATACGTTGTTGCGTTGTAGGACCAGGACATTTGGCTCAAAACTCCTCCTTAGCACTTTGGCGTTGTAACGTAGGGCTATCCTTTGCTTCAGTGCCATCTCAGACAAGTGCGCCATCTCCCTGTTCTACTTGATTGAAAAATAATAAGTTTTCTTTTAAAACCCTATTTTTGAAAATTTCACTAATTTAAATTGAAATCTTTTTGTTAAAACTTGTTTGAAGTTGTATTTGGAACATAAAATGATAGCTAAGAACACACAACTCTATGAGATTTGAGCTTAATTACATGGTTACATTATTTAACCATAATATTTTATTCTTGTGTGTTTTCTTCTCTATAATTGTAATTTTTATTTTGTTCCATCCTATATGTCCAATGTTTAGTGTATTTAAATGTATGCATATGATTGAGGCCATTATTTATTTTTGCTCACTTATCCCAAATAGCCCACTCTTCTATTTATCTTTGTTAGCCACTTGAGTCTTTTAACCCCCATTTGTTCTGTATTTTACCACATCACTAGCCTTAAGCAGAAAAACAATTAATTACCCCAATGAATCTTTAGTTAGCTTAAGTCAAAGATTGTGTGTCAATTAAGTGTGGGAAAACTGTGGGAACATGGGTTGATAGGAATATGTTATATTTCTACTTTATTTAAATATTGGGGATTTGAGTACCTACTCATGTGAGACCAGAAAAAATTAAAAATCCATGTGCATTGATATGTTATGTTTACTTTTATATTTTTAATTAAAAAAAAAGAAATATATATATATAATATAAATAAATAAATAAGGGGACAAAATTACCTCAATGTTAAGTTAATAAAAGATCAATGCATATGTGATACAAATTAAAAGAAAAGTTGATACATGAGTATATGATGCAAAAGTGCAAATTTTGGGTAGCTAGGCATGATTTAAGAAGTTATATAGAGTGTGTGTGTGTGTTTATGTGAGAGCCTTTGTTAGTCAAGGATTCAATTTATAGTTCACTTAGCCATACATATGTCCTTACCCTTACCTTGGCCCCATTACAACCTTGAAAAGACCTCATGATGTTTGCATTGGTACATTAAACACGTGTTGATTGGTTAGGTGAAGAACAAAGTTTAGAAAGGATGACTAGAGAAGAGTAGAGTGATTACCCTATACACTAGAGTGACTAGAGTGCATATACACTATCAGTGAGGGTTCTGCTTGATTTTATGTTTCCTGCTTTTATGAGCTATCTTCTTACAAGTTTACTTGTCTTTTATTATATGATTTGAATTAGTGGAATTTGATTTATGTTTGTCTTGAAGAACTTATTTGCTTTTAACCAAGTAGACAAAATCATCTCAGCATATAGTTGCATTCATAGGTTGCATTGCATTACATGAGTCTTACTTTTTCCTACTCATTTATTTTATCTCCTTGAGCTAAACATGAGGACATGCTAATGTTTAAGTGTGGGGAGTTTGATAAACCACTATTTTATGGTTTATCTTGTATTTAATTGAGTGGTTTTTATCAAGTCTTTACCCACTTATTCATATAATTTGCATAGCTTTACAACTCCTTCCTAGTCTTGATCTATGGTTGAAAACTTGCTTCCTAGAAGTCCTTAATTTGTGTATTTTTAAATTCTCCTTTATACCATTCGATGCCATGATCTGTGTGTTAAGTGTTTCAGGCTTTATAGGGTAGGAATGACTTAGAGGATGGAGAGGAAGCTTGCAAAAATGGAAGGAACACAAGAAACTAGGGAGATAACCAGCGAGCAGCAACGCGCACGCATGGCTCACACGTGCGCGCGACATGGAGAAAATTATGGTGACACGTGCGCGTGCCTGACGCGTACGCATGGATTGGAGTTTTGCAATATGACGCGAGCGCGTGCTTGACACGAACGCGTGACACGCCAAAACGACCAGCAACGCGAACGCGTGGCTGACGTGTACGCGTGACATGCGCGATCTGCAGAATTAATAGAAAATGCTGGGGATGATTTCGGGCCATGTTTTGACCCAGTTTTTGGCCCAGAAACACAGAATAGAGCCAGGAAACATGCAGAGACTCAGGACACATTCTCATTAGCATAGTTTTAGGATTTTAGATCGGAATCTAGAGAGAATCACTCTTCCTTTAGGTTTTCTTTACATTCATAGCTTATTACTTTTATGCTTTTGCTTTGCTTTGGATATTGAGAAGATTCATTACCTCCGTTGGAGCTTCCTCATTCTAGTTTGTTTCTCTATTCCTTTACTTTGTTATTGCCCATTGACTCTGTTTATATAAGTATGTTCATGATTTTTGGAAGTTATTAATGCAAAGAACTATTTTTATTTTTAATTGAATTTTTATTATTGTTTATCATGTCTTCCTTTTATTCCCTTTTTAATTCTGTAAAGTTTACATTCGTGATAATGGAGTAGTTCCCTAACTTGATTGGGAGTTGATTAAAAGGAGAACCTTGAGTTGGAATAGTCAAGTGTTAATCCTAATGGATGGTTGATGACTGACAACTCTAGTCTCTAACTCTAATCCCTCCTTAGGAGAGGATTAGGACCTGAGAATATAGTTTGTTAGTTAGTTACTTGACTTTTCCTTATTAATTAAGGGATGACCAAGTAAGACAACAATCGTTTACGATTACACTTGGGGATTTCCAACAAGGATAAAACTTCCAATTAACCTTCTCCCGGTCAAGGCTTTTATCTGAATTTACTATTATTTATTTCTCTGATTCTCAAACTCAAAAATTTCTTGGAAAACCTCTGATTAATAAAATAGCACTCTCTCTGCAACTCGTTGGGAGACGACCTGGGATTCATACTCCCAGTATTTTATTTCTAAATTTTGTGACAACCCATTCTAAATTGATACGCGGAATCAACATTGGTTAAGAGCTATACTTGCAACGTTGTTTTCTCTATAAACTCTTGATCGGTGATTTTTTTTCCGTACGTCAAAGACCCAAAATAGAAAGTATATAAATAGGAGTTAATTCATCTTGTAAAGGACCTTTGGCTCATTTTTTAGTTTACCTTTTTGCTCATTTTTAGTTTTCACTTTTAATTTTCATTTGTCTTTAAATTTGGGATTTGGGAATTGGATCTAGCTTTTTGTTTTCATTTTTCTTTTCTTTTGCAACTTCTACTGTCTGTTCTTGGATTTTGAATTGCGATTGAAAAGCTCCATTAATTCTAAATCTGGGAATCATCTTTCACTCTTCTTCTCAATTGTTCTAAGAATTGGATCTAAGTTTCATTTACTGTTTTCCTTTTCATTTCTTCTGCAATTACTTTTCTGCTTGATCAAGAGAGCAATTGAGATCTAGATCTGCTTTCTAATCCCATTTCTCTTCTTCGATCTTCAATTTCTCCTTAGAATTTCATAATTGAATCTAGTTTTCTTGTTGTTTGTTTCTTCAAGAAATTTTCCTTTCTGTTTTGCTACTGAACTGAATCCCTTTATCTAATAGCTTTCTGAGTTGCTTCAATTTATATTTTCTTGTTGAATTCTAAATTCCAGCACCCAAATCCCTTTACTCTTCAAGCAATTTACATTTCTCAACAATTTAGATTCAGCAAATTTAAGTTTCTTGTACTTTAAGTTTCTGCAATTTACATTTCTTGCAATTTAAGTTTCAGCTCATTTACTTTCTTGCAATCTAAGTTTCATGCAATTTACTCTTGCTGCACTTTAGATTCTGTCAATTTCCCCTCTCCCTTTCATTTACATGCAATTTAACTTCTGTTAATCAAAATTCACTCAAATTATCAACTATTTGCTTAACTAAATTCATCATCTAACTAAAATTGCTCAATCCATCAATCTCTGTGGGATCGACCACACTCTTGTGAGTAATTACTACTTGATGCGACCCGGTACACTTGCCGGTGAGTTTGTGTGAAATCGTTTTTCCCTCATCATTTATATTTTTTAATTTTTTTAATATAGGTGCTTTAAGATTATTTCATAGCTAGTAATGTTTGAGAGGACGCACAAAACAACAGTGTTGCTCCTAATGATATTGAAATTGACATTTAGAGTAATGCAAATACACTTCATGTTAATTTTGTAGTGATCAGACATTAGTTTTTTTATTTCATGTTATTTGACATTATATGAATTTTATGTTTGCAGTTTAATTTATGTATAAATTTTAATTTTTTATCCTAATTTATATATGAATATGTAAATTTTAAAGTATTATTTAATTGTTATGGGACGGGTAAGAGTGGGGAGGGTACTTGCAGGAAAAGGTTAGGGTATAACATTTTACTACCCACAGGAAAAGATTAGGGTACAATATTTTACTACCCGCAAGTATAGGTGGAGCAAGTAGGTGAGAAGTTTAAGGACGGCGGGCAGGGCCGAGTAAGTAAAAACCTGCCTCACTGCCAACCCTATACATAGTGGATTAGTTCTCGATCTGTCTAGTTAAAAAAATACCATAGAAAAAAATAGATTTTTTTAAGTAGAATAATTTCTCATTGATAACAATATTTATGAAAATTTGTTTTTGTTGAAATTTAACCGAGACAATTTTATTTATTAGCATCATATTCATTCTTAAAGTCAAAACAATATCATCAATATTATTACCTGTTAAAATTTTACATTTTATGACATGATTTTCAAGTTTTCAAACTCAGACTTATGTCATTACAAAAGCTATTAAGTTAGTTAATATTCCTTAATAACATTATTGGAACACCGTTGAGTATTAGTTTGTGGGAAGAGAAACCAATAATAATTTTTGTTATTCAATTCGATATATAATTTATTCTATTGTAAAATGAATTATTATTTGCTAAATTGCTAAATACAGTTTCTTCTAATTTCTTACACCATTTTATTTGGCAATGTTCTCATGCAGTCGGAATAATTAATAAAAATATATGAAGTTTTTATTAAAAAATTAAACAAAATATATATATATATATATATAACAATTATTACTATAAATATTTTATAAAGTTATAATTAAAATCAAAGGTTAACTATTTTTAATGATAAAAATATTAAAAATAATTAGTATTTATTTTAATTAATTTGAGTTGGTTGAGTAGTTATCTCACTCGTCTACTTACAAAAGTATCTTTGAATCTCGCTTATGTATATAACAACTCATTGGGTAGCGACAGACCCTTAATAAATGGAGGTTCAATCTGTGGTGGATTAGTTCTCGACTTGCCAGGTTGGAAAATACAGTGAAAAAAATAGTATTTGTCTTGAAAGTAGAACAATTATCATTGATAATAATACTTGTGGAGATTTGTCTTTGTTGAAATTTAAATGTAACAATTTTATTTATTGGTATCATATTCATTCATGAAGTCAAAATAATATGATCTACGTTGTTACCGGTTAATATTTCACATTTTATGATATTATTTTCAAGTTTTCAAATTTATATATAGACTTATTTCTTTACAAAAGTTATTAGATTGATTAATATTTTTTAGTAATATTACCAAAACACTATCGTTAAGTATTAATTTATGTGAAAAAAAAAATCATAATAACTTTGATATTCAATATATAT
>NC_029780.3:44467695-44490324 GCF_000817695.3 Arachis duranensis
ATTAAATGTAATAAATATTTAATAGTATAGTATGTTTTGGAACAATGACTCAAAACATTAACTCAAGTGAGCAAGATCAACCTAGGTCCATTGTTCGGATTTTAAATTTGAATTAGGTTCATTATCTTGGGACTCAATGCAGATGAAGTCCACGTGTTCCATCTCAAATCGGCTCAAATTGAATTTCTGTTGTTAGTTAGAGATGGTAATGGATACTCGTGTGAACGCGGCAGACTTTTATTCACGTCCTTTGCTCCTATTTTAGAAAAAAATACCCTCCGTCCTCTCTCCATTTTCATCGCAAGTTCCTCTTTAATTATCCTCTTAAGGAATGCAGATACCCACAGTTATCTATAGATATTTTTTGATTTTTTTTTAAATAAAAAAAGTCATAATATAATAATCATAAAATAATTAATTCAATATAATTCAATACAATTCATAATATATTCATTATAATAAATAACATTTCAAAAAAAATATAAAAACATCTTCCAACAAATTACATGACATAATTTTTTGGAACAAAATTGAACGATATAATGACAAATTTAAGAGGCAGAGGAAATGAGTTAGAGAGAGATGCAAAATCAAGACTAATAATGTGTCTAGAAAAAAAGTGTTCAAATTGGAGGCAAGAATTAAGGTTACTAAATTCAAAAATCTATATATTAGAAAAAATTAGTAATTTTATATTCGCGTTGTTTTAACAGGTCTTATGGAGAGGGTAACTATGCCCCGTCCCGGTCCATTTCATGTGGATATGTTCCCACAATCCCACCCATGAAATTTGACATATTTCTATTAAGTCCCAAATTGCGATTAATCCCTACGAATATCTATTTGACTTTTTTTTTATCATTTCAATTGGTAGCATTCGTCGGTTCGTGACGTGAAATTATACCAGCCACTTAGTCAATTCTTAGATAACCAAAGTCCAGGTTATATCATTCTCATAAAATTACATGTGTCTTATTATAAAAATATTAATAAAAAATAAATATTTAAATACTAAATGAGTCACATTTTTCATATATATATGTAACAATGACTAATATCACATTTTATAACTTGTAAAATCATATTATAAACTATTGATAAGTTTGGATTATAAATATAAATTGAAAAAATTTAACTATAAATTTAAATGGCCTTATTTTTAAAATGTATAATTTAATATTTTTTCAATTTCTATACTAATAATATTAATTCTTCTAACATTTTTAGTCTATGTTCCCAATATATTGTTCCTTTAAATATTCAATTACATAAATACTATCTACTTTGTTATACAACAATTCATAATCTTAATTATTTGGCTTCTAAAATGAGGACTTCTACATTTTCAAGAATCTAATGAAATTTCTTTATCTATATCACCATGTTATAGCAAAATACACCAACCTCTAAATGAAAATCAAAATCAATAACCAAATAAATAAAAAAAGAAAGAAAAAAAGTCAAATACATGAATATCTAACTACTATGATATATAAATAAATGTGAAAGTACAATTACTTAAGAAAATTTTTAAGCCATAATTCAAAATTTACCTATCCATTCTATCAATCAAACAACATATTCGAGCGTCACAATCTCTATAGGCTGCCACGTAGACTTTTGAACACCTAAAAAGTCTTTATTTTTTTAGTGTAAGTCATGCAAACCTCCCAGTTCATAGACTTCACCATGCTCTCAAACTCATTAATTATCTCAGCAATGTCTCAGACAATAAGCATACTTTCGGGAGTGTCAGAATTTGATCAATCTTAACCACAACAATTTGAAAATTGCACCTAAGAGACCAATAAATACATTAGCAAAAGAACACAGATAATTATTGTCTGTTAATATGATCTGACAAACTATTGGTTTCGATGAATGAAAAATGAAATAATTATACACATATTTTCTTGAGTCTTAAAAACAGATAATCTGCATGGAGAAAATCGTAGGACCTAAGATAAATGCTAAACGATTTACACTAATTTTGATACATGCCAGTTCATATATAATAGGAAGTATATCTGGAGTATCTACTGAAACCACATTCATGACTTAAATATTCAAATTTTTTATAGCTGTAGCAAACTAGAGACCAAAAAATAATTATAAAACAAAGATAGTGACAACGATAGATTTATATAATTCGGATTAACATTTCAAAAGTGATTTTTCTTACCCTTTATAAATTGATCTTATATCCATAACATTTTGAATATTTGGCCATTAAATTTCTATCCCAACACATTCTCAATGTTCATAGTCCATGTTAAAATTGTCGGGGACAGATTTTTCATAAACTCCAACTTGAGAACTTGTTAACCATGATCTATGAATACTTCATGGTTAACATATTATATATAGCTCGGAGTGGGAGTTGGAGGGTCTGGTGGCTTGTATCCACGGTAAGTCGATACTTGCTTTCTTGTCACGACGTCTCATATGAAGGAAAAAAAATAGTTGTAAAAACTACCAAATAAAAGAGTAATTGATAAAAAATGAGATCCTCTTCTAATATATATGACCTTTTATAATGATAAAATAAAAATAGAAAGAATAAAATTTTGTATTTTTATATTAGAAATAGAATTTAATATTATCCTAATAAAATTAAATAATGGATTAGTTTTAATTAATTTAAATAAATAAAACAAATCAAATAAAAATATTTTTAAGAATTAATCAAATCAATTAGTTAATACAAATAATTAGTATAATTAATTTTATTTAATTTATTGAATTCAAAAAAATAAATAAAAAATAGTTGATTAAATTTAACGAATTAAAAAGACAAATAGAAAAATACTCTCTTAGGAGACAATAATTTTCTTAACTAAATTAATCTATGGTTATTATATTCAATTAGAATAAATAACAAATTATCTATTTTAATATGTACCTTATAAATTAATAAATTAAAATAATCGATATAATGAATTATAATTAATTAATTGATATAAATTATAATAAATTGTGTGATATTTAAATATCTAATTAAATTATTTAGTTGATATAATTAATTTACTATAATAACTTATATTTAATGAGTTAAAAAAATAAATTGAAAAACACTTTTAACAACTAATTGTTTGATATAAATTATAATAAATTGTGTGATATTTAAATATATAATCAAATTAATTAGTTGCTATAATTAATTTATTATAGTAACTTATATTTAATGAGTTAAAAGAAATAAATCGAAAAATACTTTTAAAAATATGTCATGTCAGTTCCATCATTAAGTATAGAAATCTAATTTTTATATAATAAAATAGATAGATAGATTACGTTGCTTTTGTAATGTGTATCTCGATATGTCTCATTGCTAAAGTTGAGGAATTTAGATGCATTGTGTTTTTCTTTGTATTTCTTGGTTGGTATATACGATCCCCTCACGTTGAGATCTATTGAGTGTGAAATTATTAAACCAAAATCTGATTGCAATAAGTCAATAATTCTAATTATGATAAGAATAGAAATGTTATTCAATATATAAAATATTTTCAAGAATACATAATTGATATTCTAACAGAAAAATAGAGAAACATGATTGATATGATTGGATAGCTATTAGATTTGATTATGCAGATATGATTTAATATTAATTACTTTAATTAGCTACTTTATCGGATGATAGATTTATTTGATATTTGAGTTTATATTTGAATGAGATTATAATATTTTAGTTTATATAGTATTTTTAATTTGAATAATATTTTAAAATTTATATTAGATTTTTTCATTAAACTACGATCAAACTGATTGAACTAGTGAACCAATAGTTTGAGCGGTTTGATAATCGGTTTAATTTTCAAAACCATGATTTTTATTAAATTAGAAGATAAAAGAAAAATAATAAAACTCTCTAAAAGCATTAGAAATACAGAGTTATGTTAAAAATCTTACAATTCTCTTTTCATAAGACATTTAGAAAAGACGAGAGAATAGTGCAAATATGATTTGATATATTGAGAATAATAAAATAAAAGACTGAAGAAAGAGAAGAGAAGAGAAAAGAAAAGAAAAGAAAAGAAAATGAGCAGAGATATTGTTTGACGCTGAGAACGAGCTGAGATGATTGTTTACTGCTGAAAACAAACAAAGATATGGTAGTAATTCTACTAAGAAAGTTGCTTTCAAGGGATACATAAGCTATAGAGTGTCGCACCTGTAAGGTGGTGTCCTTACAAAAGTTATCAGTACATACATTGGCTAGGAAGAACTGCACCTGTAAGGCATATATTGTTTACAAAGGTTATATTTGCATATATCGGCTTAAGAAAGTCACACCTGTAAGGCAAAAATTGCTTATAGATATTATGCTAACTAGAAAGTCAAGCTCAGACAAAAGTTGTTGGGTTATGTCAGGAGCGGGTAAAAATTGCTAGATGAGCTCATTACCTACACTAGGAATAGACATGCATTATGACTGCTTGCGCATATTTTTTGTGAATTGTATTTTCTAAGATTATGTGTGTGCTGTGTTTGATATCTATATTCTTTAATTATTAGACTTGGTTGTGCTTGTTGACTGTTGCTATGGCTAAGTATTTAATAAAATAAACCTAACTAGTTACTTCGACCCTACTAAGAACTTTCCAGTTCTTACCCATTTTTTTTCCTTTTAGATGGAGATGGGAGTGATCTTCTGTGAGCTAGACACCACTACATATACGAGGACCCGGTGCATCATAGTTTCTACATAGTACCCGCCAAGGCTCGAGTACCGATTGTATCTGTTATGTGACTATCCCTTCCAACATCCGATCGACACTCCTTTCTTTGACCCAGACGCCTCCTACGAGTTTCCTTTATCTTGGCTTCATCCAAACGCTCCACACCATCTGTTTCCTAATGGACCTAAACACCCTCATCCTTTATAGCTCGAGGACCAGGTTGTCCCCCCGCCGGATCCAATTGAGCAGCACGTGCCTGAGCCTGTGCCTAAGTGGAATCTTCTTCTAGAGTCGATTTCATCACTTTCATCTGGTGCACAAACCGAAGAGTAGTCTAAATTTTTTGTAGAGATTTTGGATACGACACCTGCGAACTGTGTTCACTAATGGACTTGTGCATATGAATCTGAGCAGTGATAGCAGCATTAGAGTGATTCCAGAGGATATAGAGATTTCTGATGACGATGATAAGGATCCTCAGGAGTTCCTAGAGGTGATAGAAATTTCATCTTCTGATAGCGACGACTAGCGGTCCGAAGTTGACAACATATTTTAAGAGTGTTTCAGCTTAGCATAGATTTTGTGTTGTAGTCTCTCACTTTGGATAGATCCCCGAGAGTTTAGGAGTTGTATAACTTTGTTAGGCTAGTTCGGATACCAGATTAGGAGTTTCATTTATGGAATAGTGCCCAGAGTGTTATATGTATGTATGTATGTATGTATGTATGTATGTATGTATGTATGTATGTATGTATGTAGTCATAAGCTGAGTTGAGGAGATACACTAACTAGTTTCTTTTGTTTGACGTTTTATATATTGTCATGATGTATATTATCATATTTACCCTGTGTGTGTTTCTCTATTTATTTTCGTATTTTCTTGATTACCTGCTTGTTTCGAGAGTTACCTGAAACGGAAGGCCGATCTCGGACAAGATCTTCGGGTGTGGTCGGAGCTGTTGGGTCCGACTTGCGGGATCTTGAGATGCTGCTGATCCTTGGTCACCGGAGGGTGGTGGTACCTGCAAGAGATTCCGATGCTTAAGTTAGCACGGGCTTTAGGCAGGTTTTTTGTGTAGAATCAGATTATGAGTTATACCTGGGTGCTCCAGTGTATTTATAGTAGTGTTGAGTGACCTTCCTTCAGATAAGTTAGTTATATTATCTTATCTTTTGGGGGTGAGATCACTTATCTTTTGGTCAGCCGCCTATGGTTGGGCTGTAATTCTCTGCTTTGGGCTTGCTTAGGCCTCTATGCTGATTTCACCGTTCTCTTTAAGAAGATGTCGGTGACGAACCAACCTTATAAGAGGTCGGTTGTTCTTGTCTTCGCCCAACCCGGATCGTATAGCTCGACTCAGGGTATGAATAGTTTTCCTGCTTGAGCTCGAACCTTTCTATGAGATCGTGCTTCTTTGAGCTTCGATCTCTTTGGGGAAGTCGTGCTCAAGTATCTGTCTGGTCTGCTGCTTGTCCTATAAGCGTTTATTAAATGTTGTTTTAAAGATACGGAGTGTTATTTTTCCTTTTTGCATCTTTTATTGCTGTGCTTGTTTCTCGAGAGGTTTGTTTCCCTGGGAGTATATAAGCGCATTTAAAGCCTATTAATTGGATCTTTTATCCCTTTGGCTGTTTCTTCTTCCCTCTCTTTTATTTGAATTTATCACTCCTTGCTTATTCTTTGTCTTTCGCTTTTCTCTCAAAAAAAAAAAAAGAATTTCCTTTCTTTGATTCTTGCTCTTTGATTTTTGCCTCAAGCGTCCTACTTTCTTTGACCTTTCGAAGCATTCATTGGTGTGGATCGTTCGCGTCTCTGTTGTGCCTTCATCACAGGTTGGTGTTTTTCTTTCTTCTGTGTCTTAATAGTCATCTTTATATGTGCTTTACTATTGCATGTTTATCTTTTGCGCAAAGTTTCAATCTTTATTGAGTTTCTTTCAAAAAAGTTTGAACCTTTCTGGAAAGACTGCATGTCCTTGTCTTGACCAAAGTTGTGTTCTTCTTGTTTTGCTATCTTTGTGAAGAAGTGTTGCTGTCTGGATTTCTATTTGTCTTTTCATAGTTTCTTTTGTTTGAGCGGGCTAGGGCGAGTATTTTTTGCGTCATTTCTTTTTCTGCATTCTGCTCCGATGCCTCTAAAGGGTGCCCTTGGGATTTTGGTATTGATGTTGGTGAGCCCTGGGGAGCCCTTTGTTGACAATACCTATTGCTTGTCAATTGCTTCTCCCCCTTTTTTGTTTCTATGCGAGTTGTTTTGGTAGTGACCCCTTGTTATTTTCCTTTGCTGTAGGTGTAGTTTGCTGTATGTCTTCTCATAAAAACAATGTCGAGATGTCCACCAAGGTCCCTGTTGGTATGGCCGATTGGCTAGACTCCATAGTCCTGATGTGTGTTACCGTAGCCGACCTTGAGTACTGCGAGAAACTTAGGCGATTTCATAGAGTCTGTGAGCGTAGGGAGGACGAGAAAATTTATGAGTTGGTGTCACCTGATCCTGAGGAGAGAGTTAGTTTCCCTCCTTTAGATCAGATAGAGTGGCCTTTCTTTTACACCTATGACTATTTCTTTAGCCAATTAGGCATTACCCTTCCTTTTATTGCCTTTGAAACTGAACTCTTGTGGAGTTGTAATGTGGCCCCTTCTCAGCGTCATCCGAACTCTTGGGCCTTTATAAAGATCTTTCAGTTATTGTGCCAAGAACTGGGTGTTCGTCCTTCTCAGTCCCTTTTCTTTTACCTGTTTGTGTTGACTAAACCTGAAGTAGCTAAGAAGAAGGCTTCTTGGATCTCTTTTCACGCTACTCAAGGAAAAAAGGTGTTCTCAATGTTTTTTAATCCTTTCGTGACTTTAAAAATTACTATTTTAAGGTCCGAGCTGTTGAGGGCGTTCGCCCTTTCTTTTTGGATGCAAACGATGAGCCGACTTTTCCTTTATGGTGGCAAAAGGAGCCTATTACCCTCAAATATCCTTGGGAGTGTTTAGACAAGGTGGAACAAGCTTTTGTGAATGTTTTAGAGGAGCATTGGGGGGAGCCTCCTCATCTGGATACTAAGAGATTTCTGAGAGATCCTTCCCTTCTTCGTGCCGAACTAGGTAGTGTCCGACCTCTTTCTTCATAGAGGTGGTTACCTTTTGCTATTCATGGTTTTTGTCTTTCGAATTCTACTGTGTAACTATTTTCCTGGCTTCCTTTTCAGAAATGGTGAAATCTTCGGACTCTATGAAGTCTTTTCGGAAGGCCAAGAAGACGGTGACAGCTCAGAACTTGTCACAGAAGAATTTGGGGGAGGGTTCTTCTGCACAGTTGCCTCCTAAGAAGCCGGCAATTGACTCTCAGGGTCCGAGGAAGATCATTCCAACCCCGCAAGTTCAGACAGTTCCCTCTGACCCCTTGTAAACGACTTTTGGTGCTGCCTCCTCTCCTACTGCTGCTGGTCCGCCTCCCAAAAAGCAAAAGACGGTTGGGACTTATGATTTGAATAATAAAGAATTTGATGGTGTGGGTTTTGCTACAGAGTTGATAGCTCCTCATGGTAAAGTTCCTTTGGATGATGTTTCTATCCTTCATCATCTTGATTTTATTACTAGTAACAGTATTTGGATGGCCAACCTTGGTGCGGCCTTATCTCGAGTTATCCGAGACTCCCTGATTTATGTGATTAAGGCCTTTATAGAGGATGCTAAGGCTGATTTTGATAGGGTGAAGGGTCTGAAGGATGAGCTGGACGCCAGGGTTGCTAAGTTGGAGATTGATGTATAGAAAGAGAAGGAGCGTGCTACTGTGGTAGAAGCAGCTGCTAACTTGGCCGAGGAGACTGCAAAAAAGTATAAGGAGAGCTATACTCGGACCTACGGCGAGTTGCTAGAAACTAAGGAAAGGCTTCAATCTGCCCAAGATTATTATGTCGAGCTTCAGGGACATATGGTGAGTAGTATGACCAACATGTACGAGATCCTGAAGGCTCAGGTTCGAGTTCTTGCTACCGAGGCCGATCTCTCCTTATTCAGTATGGATAATGTGGTGGAGGATGGCGAGATTGTGCCTGCCCCAAATGATGATGATGAAGGCCCTCCCCTTGTGCCACCGGCCAAGGCTTCTGCAGCTTCAGCCTCTTCAAATCCTTCCGCCGCGGTAATCCCTCCTGAGCCCGAGCCTAACGTGGAGATTTTGAACGGGCCAGATGGAGTCGTCAATGCCACCCCAATCTCGACCAGGCCTCCTTCTCCTAAGGGTGCCGCTGCTGAGGCGACTTCAGATCCTTGATGATTCCTTATTATATCCCTATTTTGTACTTGGCATAGTCCGACTTGTGGACTTTGTTTGAACTTGTTTAGTTTCTGTAAATCTCTGTGGCTGACTTTCTTGATATTTGGTTGCTTCTTAGCAACTTTTATTTTGAAAAACAAACACTTTAAACTCTTGGACTGCCCCTTAGGCAGCCTTTGAGTTTTTAATGTTTTAATTTGAAGAATGTGTTTTGTTGATACGTCTGTCAAACCTTTAATGTTTTACCCTTGCGATTCTTACGGATTTTATAGAGGTTTGGTACTTCCCCGTCCGTCCTTCTTTGAGTGGTGATGTGGGTTTTCTACCCTCGCCTTTTGGATCCTGCCTTGCTTTGAGTTTGTGTTGTCAACCCTTTACTTTGGCGAAGTTATCCTTACGGCTTAGTGTCCGGGCTTTTAGTAACTTGTCCGATAACTTTTTAGTGTTCTTCACATAGAACCTTTTTAGTTTCGGACAACTTTTGTAGCCCTGTTTTGAGATCGTGCTTTCTTTGAGCGGAGTTGTTCCCTTTTTAGCTAAGCACTTTTGAGCCTTAAGTTGTTTTCAACCTTTTTGGCTTTTTACTTGTTCTTTTCTCGAGGTCGTACTTGTTTCTTTGGGTCATGCCTCTTCTTAGCTGATGTTGACCTGCATGGCTTTGTTACCCGAGCTTTTTAGACATATTCCAACAATTTTTTAGGTAGTGTTCCGAGGGGGAACCTTTTCTTTATAGTTTATTTGGATGACTTTTTAGCTCCCTTTCAAGATTGTGCTCTTGCTTTAGGTAAAAATCCTTTTTAGGGGTTGTACCTTTTTAGCTGATCATTTCAGGCCTTGGTTTATTAACCTTTCATTGGCGTTTACGAGATGTTTTTGTCCCTTTTCAGTGATCCTTTCATTGGTCCGACTTCTCTGTTGGGCCTTCTTAAGTTATTTTTAGTAATCCCATTTTCAGTTAGACCTTGTCAGGTCACTTTTTATGGGTTACTTTTTATAACTTCTTGCATTAACTTGCTTCTATCGCTTCACCTTGCCGACCTTTGTAATCGGGCGATGAATTTTTGCGTTTTATGAGCTTAGATTAATGCATCTTCGTAGGAAACTTTTTAGGGAATTGATAATTTTCATTCAAATAGTAATGAGATAAAAAAACATAAAAGTGTGTACATATGATTGCTTACCCTTCTAGGTCGCGCAGCTTTTTAGATCTCGGCCTTGCGCCTCATTAAAAAACCTTTTTAGGAAAAAGAGTGCGCCTTGACCTAAGATCTTTACTATTTTCTAGCTATAGTACCTTCTTAGGTTATAGGCATGCCATGACCTTGGTAGCTCTCGCCCTTCCAGGTCGGACACCTTATAATAGCCTTTCCCTAATACTTCTGCAACTCGATATGGCCCTTTCCAGTTAGCTGCTAGCTTCCCTTCTCCCGACCGACTTGTTCCGATATCGTTTCAGATTAAGATGAGATCATTGGTGGATAAGCTTCTATAGACTACCTTCTGATTATACCTTGAGGCAATTCGGTGTTTTAGTGCTTCCTCTCTAATCTGAGCTCTTTCTCGGACTTCTGGAAGTAGTCAAGCTCCTCCCTTTGAATTTAGGGGTTGGCATCTTCATTGTAGAGGATCGTTCTGGGGGATCCTTCGTCTATCTCCACGAAAATTATTGCCTCCATTCCATAAGTAAGTTGGAAGGGCAATTCTCTAGTGGTGGAGTGTATGGTTGTCTGATATGCCCATAGGACTTGTGGGAGCTCTTCAGCCCAAGCTCCCTTTGCATCCTGTAAGCTCTGTTTTAACCCGGCCAATATAACTTTGTTGGCTACTTTTGCCTGTCCGTTGGCCTGTGGGTGTTCTACAGAGGTGAATTGGTGCTTTATTTTCAGGTCTGCTACCAAGTTCCAGAAACCTGTGTTGGTAAACTGGGTGCCATTATCTGTGGTGATGGAGTGAGGAACTCCAAACCTTGCGATAATATTTCTGTATAGAAATTTTCGACTTGTTTAGGTGGTGGCAGTGGCCAATGGCTATACTTTAATCCATTTTGTGAAGTAGTCTATGCCTGCAATGAGGAACTTAACTTGCCCTGATCCCTGGGGGAAGGGTCCGAGGAGGTCGAGCCCCCATTTTGCAAATGTCCAAGGTGAAGTAACATAGATGAGCTCTTCGGGTGGAGCTATATGGAAGTTGGAATTCTTCTGGCATTGTGGGTATGTCTTGACAAACTCTGTTGCTTCCTTTTGCAAGGTCGGCCAGAAAAAATCAGCTCGGAGTACCTTTTTGGCAAGAGCTCTTGCCCCAAGGTGGTTGCCACACATGCCTCCGTGGACTTCCTCCAGGACGTTTCTTGTAGCTGAGGTCGAAACACATTTTAGGATGGGTGTTGAGATCCCTCATATATATAAGATGTCGTCCACTATGGTGTAGTACTGTGCTTCCTGTACTAGCCTTTTTGCCTCCTTTTTATCTACGGGGAGTGCGTCAGACTTTAGGTAGTTCTTTATGGGAGCCATCCATCCTTGATCCCGTTCTGATATGGTCAGGATCTTTTCTTCCTCTAAGATTGATGGATTTTGCAGTGTTTCTTGGATGACGCTTCTATTATTACCCCCTGATTTGGTGCTGGCTAGTTTTGAAAGGGCATCAGCTCGGGCATTTTGTTCCCGAGGTATATGTCGGACCTCATATCCCCTGAATTGTCCGAGCTATTCTCTGGTTTTGTCTAGGTATTTCTTCATGGTGGGGTCCTTAGCCCGGTAGCTCCCTTTTATTTGTGAGGTGACTACCTGTGAGTCGCTGAAAATGGTAAGCTTCTGA
Organism: Arachis duranensis; assembly: GCF_000817695.3. Lineage (NCBI taxonomy): Eukaryota > Viridiplantae > Streptophyta > Magnoliopsida > Fabales > Fabaceae > Arachis > Arachis duranensis. The sequence goes on from NC_029780.3 coordinate 44,479,462, forward strand.
GCTCCTACCTCCCTAGCCAGCTTCAAACTAGCCAGAAGGGCCCCGTATTCAGCATGGTTATTTGAGGCGGGAAACTCGAACTTTAATGAGAGCTCAATTTAGGTTCCCTTATCACTCTCTAAAATGACGCCTGCTCCATTCACAGTTTTGTTCAAGGAGCCATCTACGTAAAGGCTCCACTCTGTGGGGGTGCCTGGGGTGTCAGCGTACTCTGTGATGAAGTCGGCCAGGTACTGAGACTTGATAGCTGTCTGAGCTTCATATTTGAGATCGAATTCTGATAACTCGATTGCCCACTGTAGGATTCTCCCAGCTAAGTTTGTTTTCTATAAGATACTTTTTATGGGTTGGTTGGTCCGTAATCTGACGGTGTGAGCTTGAAAGTATGGTCGGAGACGTTTGGAGGTAAGTATAAGGGCGTAGGCAAACTTTTCTATCTTTTGATAGTTCAGTTCGGCCCCTTGCAAGGCTTTATTGATGAAGTAGATAGGTTATTGTCCGTTTTCGTCTTCTCTCACTAATACTGATGCTATCACCCGACTTCCTACATCAAGGCATAAGATTAGTTCTTCACCTTCTTTAGGTCAGGTTAAGATGGGTGATTGCCCCAAAAATGTCTTGAAGTCTTGAAAAGCTTGTTCACATTCTGGGGTCCATTCAAATATTCTTCCTTTCCTTAGTGTTGCGTAGAAAGGGAGAGATCTCAAGGCCAATCCAGCTAGGAACCTAGATAGAGCCGCTAGTCTTCCATTGAGTTGCTGGACCTCTTTGACATAGGTCGGACTTTTCATGCGAAGTATGGCCTGGCATTTATCTGGGTTTGCTTCAATTCCTCTTTGGGTGAGCATGAAGCCCAAGAATTTGCCAACTTCTATCGTGAAAGTACATTTTGCGGGGTTAAGTCTCATCCCATATTTTCTTATGGTGTCAAACACTTCAGTGAGGTCAGATAGCAATGTTTCCTCCCTTTTGTGACTTTACCAGCATTTCATCTACATAAATCTCTATCATCTTTCCAATGTGATTGGCAAAAACTTTGTTCATCAGTCTCTGGTATGTAGCCCCTGCGTTCTTGATCTCGAAGGGCATGACTATGTAGCAGTAGTTCACTCTTGGAGTTAAGAATGAGGTTTTCTCCTGGTCGAATTGATACATTAGGATTTGATTGTATCGCGAGTAAGTGTCCATGAAGGAGAGGTATTGATACCCTGATGAAGCGTCGACTAGCATGTCTATGTTCGGGAGTGGATAGGGATCTTTTAGGTAGGCCTTGTTGAGGTCAGTGTAATCAGTGCACATCCGCCACTTTCCATTTGACTTCTTAACCAATACAATGTTGGCTAGCCATAATGGGTACTTTACCTCCCTTATGAACCCTGCCTCCAATAAGGCTCTTACCTGCTCCTCTATGGCTTGCGATCTCTCTGGGCCGAGCTTCCTATGCTTTTGTTGCACTGGACGAGACCCAGGATATACGGCTAACTTATGGCACATTAGTCCGGGATCAATACCGGGAATGTCGGCAGCCTTCCATGCAAAGAGGTCGAAATTGTCCTTTAGGAGCTTTGTTAGCAGCTCCTTTAGTTCTCCTCGTAGATTCGCCCCCTATATTTGTTGTTTTATCTCGAGTGTCTCCGATTTAAACTTCTTCGGTCTCGCCTTCTGGTTGGGAGCGGAGTTCTCCATGAGCTCGAATTTCCCCGAGTTCTATAGTATTGGTTTCGTTTCCTCTGGGGTTGCCTTTAAGGTTCAGACTTTCATTGTAACAGCATCACGCAAGTTTTTGGTCCCCCTTTATAGTAGCGATCCCTTCTGTAGTTGGGAACTTCATGCATAAGTGTGGAGTGGAGACCACCACTGCGAGCTGATTTAACATTGCCTGACCTATAAGAGCATTGTATGCGGAGTTCACGTTGACTACGATGCAGTCTATGCTCATCGTTCTAGACCGTGTTCCTTTTCCAAATGTTGTGTGCATTGGGATATACCCAAGTGGTTGGATTGGGGCGTCTCTGAGTCCGAACAAGCTATTTGGATAAGCTCTGAGCTATTTCTCTTTTAGGCCGAGCTTGTCGACGGCGGATTTGAACAGGATGTCTGTGGAGCTTCCTTGGTCTACAAACGTTCGGTGGAGATTGGCGTTGGCGAGTATGATGGTAATGACCACGGGGTCATCATGCCCTGGGATGACACCTGCGGCGTCTTCTTGAGTGAAGGTAATAATGGCGAGGTCGGGTGACCTGTTCCCTTCTCCGACATGATACACCTCCTTAAGGTGTCTTTTGCGAGATGATTTAGAGATCCCTCCTCCTGCAAATCCTCCGTTTATCATGTGAACATGTCTCTCAAGGGTGGGGGGACGTTCAGCTCGTCCGACTTCTTTATCCTTTCTTCTCTTTTTTGGTTCCTCCGCTCTATTGGCTAGGAACCGATCTAATCTCCCTTCTCGTGCCAACTTGTCTATGACATTCTTTAGGTCGTAGCACTCGTTGGTAGAATGCTAGTAGATTCGGTGGTATTTGCGATACTCTGTCTGACTTTCTCCTCTCTTGTGTTTAATATGTCGAGGTGGTGGGATCTTCTTAGTGTTGCATATCTCCCGGTAAACGTTCACAAGAGACACCCGAAGGGGGGGTGTAGTTGCTGTACTTTCTGGGTTTCTCAATAGGTTGGTTTTCTTTCTTCCTGGACTCTTTATCCTTTTCTTGAGGTGGGTAGGAGAATCCAGTCTTTAAGAGATGTATTTTTCATACTAATCGGGAGTTTTCTTCCATATTAATGTATTTTTTCACCCGTTCTTGAACCTCGTTGAGAGATGTTGGATGCTTTTTGGATATGGAGTGACTAAAGGATCCTTTTTGTAGGCCATTGATGAGACCCATGATGGCTGCTTCTGTTGGAAGATTTTGTATGTCCAGACATGCTTTGTTGAACATCTCCATGTAACTGTGGAGGCTTTCTCAATCTCTTTGCTTGATCCCTAGCAGGCTTGGAGCATGCTTGGCTTTGTCCTTTTGGATGGAGAATCTAGCTAGGAATTTCTTGGCGAGGTCATGGAAGCTTGTTATCGACCTTGGCAGCAAGTTGTCAAACCACTTTATTGCCGTCTTGGTCAAAGTCGTCGGGAAAGCTTTACAACAAATTACATCTGAGGCATTCGTAAGATACATCTGACTTCTGAAATTGCAAAGATGATGGCTTGGATCGGAAGTACCGTCGTACAGGGTCATGTCGGGGGCTTTGAAGTCCTTTGGAACTTTTGCTTTATGATCTCTTTTGTGAATGGGTCTTGGTCCTTGTGGGGGCTATCCTCACAGCTAGATCGATTGGTCTTAGTTTTAATGTTGGCTTTGAGCTTTAGGAGCTTGTCCTCCAGCTCTCGACGCCTTCTTGTTTCCCTCCGGAGGTCTCTCTCGGCCTCTCACTACCGTTCAACTTTCTATTCGAGCTGATTAAGGCGATCCTGCTATTGACGGATTGCATCCAAGATTTCTGTGTTTGGGGTTTGCTTGTCTCCCTTGGATTGAGGTGTGTCCTTTGATGCAGCATCCATGTTCTTAAGCGGCGTTCTATCTTCCAGACTGGAGTTGTGGTCTTCGTCAGGATTGTCTGCCATGATGGTAGGATGACTTCCAGGTTTCCTGGCAATGGTGCCAATGTTCCAAGGGTTACCTGAAACAGAAGGCCAATCTCAGACGAGATCATCGGGTGTTGTTAGAGCTGTTGGGTCCGACTTGCTGGATCTTGAGATGCTGCTGATCCTTGGTGACCGGAGGATGGTGGTACCTGCAAGAGACTCCGATGCTTAAGTTAGAAAGGGCTTTAGGCAGGTTTTTTGTGTAGAATCAGAGTATGAGTATACCTGGGTGCTCCAGTGTATTTATAGTAGTGTTGAGTGACCTTCCTTCAGATAAGTTAGTTAAATTATCTTATCTTTTGGGGGTGAGATCACTTATCTTTTGGTCATCCGTCTTTGGGTGGGCTGTAATTCTCTGCTTCAAGCCTGCTTGGGCCTCTTTGGTGATTTCACCGATCTCTTTAGGAAGAGGTCGGTGACAAACCAACCTTATAAGAGGTCAGTCATTCTTGCCTTCGCCCAACTCAGATTGTATAGCTCGACCCAGGGTATGAACACTGCTTAATAATAATTATTTGCTAAGTTTTAAGAAAGCAAGTTGGTAGCGCCTGATTTTCAGTATGGTCATGATGTAGTGAGAATTCGGTTGTTATATTATCCACCAGTGAATATCCAAAAAATCCGAACCTTGCATCAGTTCATTTTAGTTGATACAGGATCAATTGAACTAACGCGCAACAAAGACCCAACCACCAAAGATGTAATATACTCCAAAATCAAAATCATTAAAGTAATAACTCTGTTAGAATGGAAAATTCCTCCATTTCACTACAAAACTTTACCAAAAAATCTAAGCCTCAGAATTTTTCCTATTATGATTATCTAGATGCCTGGTGGTTTACCCTATACCTATCTCTAAACCCAAATTTCCTAAGTGGTTTAAGGTGTGATTCTAAAAATTTGGACTGATAGAAGGCATTTTTCCAAAAGGAGAGAGAGGAAGTGGAAGCAATAGCAGAGCAAAAGCAGGGGCATATGGCAGATTAAGACGACCGAGCAGAAGCGCAGGCAACGATGGAGCACCACCAACCACTAACGTAGCAAATATGAAGGCAAACGTGAAGGGAAGGAGCAGAAGCAGCGGTGGAGGCAGTGAGTATAGGAGGAGCAGAGGCCGAAAAGCATCTCCGAGGGTTTAGGATTCAAGAATGTCTCTGGTGAAATCGGATTTTTTTTTTTTGGTGTCTGGTGAAATCGGATTTGACACTTTGATTTACTAATTTAAAAATTAAGAGTATCATAAAAATTGGCTTATGGCGGTTTTTATCATTTTGGTTCACAAACAAGATCTAAATTAATTATATTATATAATATAATTTAAAAGGTTATATTGTTTAGAATTTGTTTTATTATTATTAGGTGGTTAGAAAAGTTTTTTAATAAAAATAATTTTTTATTTTTAGTGTATTTAGTAAATTTTAATAGTAAACATAAAAATACTAAAAAATTAAAAAAAAAATTTTTTGAAAAGTTACATTTTATTTAGAACTTATTTGAGTATTATTAAGTTGTTAAAAAATCTCTTTTTACTTTTAACGCATTTAATAAATTTCTAGTAACAAAAATAAAAACATTAAAAAAATAAAAAAAATCTCTTTTAAGAATCTATAATTTACGCGTTTGTTCAGATACTATTAACTAGCTAGAGAAATATCTTTTATCAAAGAAAAAAATTAATTTTTATTAGTGAATCATTTCATATTTTTATTTTTTTTTATAATTTGATACTAGTGATTGACTTGTGTCTTTATATTTTATATCAAATCATCTAAGATTTCATCTCAAAATATATGCATGATTTGAATATTTTTAAGATTTGTTATTTTTATTGTAGTGCATTCATCAATTAAAAAAAAGATAAAAATATATCTTTTTAAAATTTTAATAAATATATTTTTGTCTATTAATTATTGCAAAACATCATTTTTTTAAGTAAAAAATTCTTTTAAAAAAGTAAAAATATCTTTTTGTTTAAAAATTATGTGTAGATACAATAGTACAAAAGTATTTATTTATTTATTTGTTATGTTAAATATATTTTTTAAGTAAAAAAAATATTTAACAAAAAGATGTAAGTCGTAAATTTTTTAAAAATATTTTTTTTAATTTTTTAATTCTTGTATTTTTATTATTAAAATTTTGCCAAATACATTAAAAATTATTTTTAAAAAAAAGATCTTTCTCTAACTACTTAATAATATCCAAACAAGCACGTAAATTATAGATTCTCACAAGAGATATTTCTTTTTTTAGTATTTTTGTTTGGATTTTTTATTTAAATAAATTAAATAAAAGTATTAATTACTAAAATAAATAATTTTAGAAATTATTACCAAAATCCACCCCAAGTCTTATCTCATTTATAGTGTAAACGAAATAACTTCACACGTATCTCGTTCACATGGGGACCTAGTTGGGGGATGCTTCCGTGACTTCTACAGGTGGTACCGCACGGAGACGTGGAAGTTGGTGGAGCGGCTACTCTGGACCAGGCCTCTGGTGGTTCCACAGCAAGCGGCGCAGAGGAAGGACTCGTTCTCGCTGAAGCTTGAATAGTTGCGGGACCGTGTCCGCCAGATGCCACCGACAGACGACTCAGAGACCCTCCGACAATATGCTAGGTGTTACATCATGTTACTGATCGGAGGCTATGACAAGTCAAACAACTTGGTCCATCTATGTTGGCTGCCACTGCTTCAGGATTTTGGGCAGTGCCTGGCGTTGTCTTGGGGCTCGGTTGTGCTGGCCTGGACGTACTAGTCACTGTGCTCGGCAACACACTGAGGCGTCATGGACATCGCTAGCTGCACTCTGCTTTTGATGTCCTAGATATACCAGAGATTTTCCCAATAGTATCCACCAGAGCGAGGGATTTTCATGTATCCTATGGCTGTGAGGTAACAACTGTTTATGTCTTTATTGTGTTATCAAGTTGTAACCTTTTTCTATTTTTTTGCATAATGAACTGTTGTTATTCTGTTGATTGGTGTCAGGTTGATATGATTGCAGCAACAGAGCAGAGACCATCATGAGAGAAGGGTTTTGTAATGGAGAGTGGCGATAGACCAGTTACGATTTGACGAGGTTAGCACCACGGTTGACACCACCTCTTTTTTAATTTAGTCATTTACTTAGATTTCATTTTTTATGCAAATTATAAGTTAGTACGCACTCACTGAATTATTAGGTTTCAACATTTATTTACCTTTTGGGATATCAAAAGTTTATACATTCTATACTATAACTGTTGGGTCAATTTGTCTGGACGATGTACAATGACCCCGCTCTACAGGCTCTGTGCCCCCGTGGTTCATTGAGGAGGAAGAGTGGGGGACATGAATATTAGTCGTCCTCCTCGTCTTCTTTAAATCGAGTGAAGCGCCAGTTCAACGGCGAGTAGCCAGTGCCTAACACCCCGATGAACCTTGACAGGTTCCGACTTTTGTCTGAAATTTCTCTATTTTTTCTTAGTTTAGACTTAATTTATTACAATCATAACTTTTCTATGTTTTTCTGACAAGTTCTTGACATCCACTGATGGGGACGAGGATGTGTGGTGGCCAAACAGGTTTGAGAATTGGTATAGTGGCTGGAGTAGACATTTTGAGGCGGGCCACAGATCTCTATTCAGCACATGTTTGACTACAGGCCAACTCAGGAGTATTACGATTGGTGGCAGGGAGCATGCCGGGTGAGGCACCTACCAGGCCAAGTTGTACTGGAGGATCCACGGCTGGTCGAGTTACCAGCCGACGTCTAGCCCATTGCCAGCTAGCCGAGGGATGATCTCCACCTTCTTCGCTGTGTTCCTGATTAGCGTAGGCATGCGAGGAAGGTCAAGATGGACACCCGGTTGCCTACTCGGAGGGAGAGAGGTCACAGAGAGTGTAGACCAGGTGAGGGTTTGACCGACATGAGGACCACTAAGACATCTTCTCAAATGCCATAATTCACCTCCACCTCCACCTCCCCCACCTCCTCCTCCTATACCAGCCCATGGACTGCGTCCTCCATCTGGTTCAGGAGGTCCGTAGTATCGGGCCATCTGGGTCACATCACCACCCGGGTAGCATGATGCAGGCCCATCCAGCAGCTATCAAGAGGAGCAGATGGTTGATGAGATTTTCTTCAACGATGCCTTCTAGCTTCATACTACTAACCTAGTCTCGATGCAGCGCCTCACGGACTCATTCCAGACTGGCAAAGAGTAGGGTGTCAGACAGTACCAGCATTCATCTGCTCTCGCACAGACCTCGGCATGGATGCCGCAGATATCTCCTGCCTCTGGGTCGTCATATCGAACGGGGGTTCGACCAGGTGCCTAGTATGTGACACCCCCGTCGACCGAGTATGGTATCTTGCTGACTTCATCACGGCCTCAGGTGACCCCTCCATCAGCTCTACCGTCTCACTCTCACCCTCATGTCCACCAGTATGCCCCAGTTCAGTACTCCAGAGGCTACTACGTCCCACCTCTACCACTGCATCTGCAGTAACCAAAAGATCCTACTATCCGGCCCATGCCTAATGCAGACCCTCGACCTACTAAACCTCAGCGCCAGACTCAATCTTCGTCGTGTGGTACCGGACATCGGCACCACTATCAAGATCTCCATCACCGGTGATGACTTATGTTTGTTGTTAACTTTGTATCCTAGACTATTATAGTTGTATTGTATAGGTGTTCCTGGTTTATTATGTCGAATTTCTTGTTTTCACATTTATGGAAGTTGTGTTGTATACTCGATAGTTATGTGCTAACTTTATACCTAGTCCTTTTATAAGGATCTTGTTTTTATTATAGAAAAAACTCGGTGTAACTTTTAAGGGTGCTATGAAACTGAAATTAAAATATGTAACGTAAACAATGATGGCAGATAGTTTTTAGCAAAAATCTTATAAAAATACACAACTATAATAAAAGGTTACAACTAGAATATGATGTGCGAAATCTGTATCTCTACAAATTTTTTTCGGCAAGTATACTAAATTGTCGTCAAGTAAAAACTCACAGTAGAGTGAGGTCGAATCCCACAGGGATTGATTGGTTAAGCAACTTTAATTAGAGGAATGTTCTAGTTGAACTAAATAGAATTGAGTTGAGATTTGCTGAAATTTAAATGGTGGAAAACGTAAATAGCAGGAAATGTAAATGACGGAAAAGTAAATAGCTGAATGTAAATTGCATAGAAGTAAATGGTAGAAAGTAAATTATTAGAAAGTAAATGGGAATGGGGTAATGAACATCAAAGTAAATAACAGAATGTAGAGAATGGGGATATAAGAATAAGGAAGCTCATTGGGTTTAGGAGATGTTGCATTCTCCAGATTAAGTTCATTCTCATTTCTTCCTCAATCCATGCAACTCATTGATCTCTTGGCAATCTTAGGTGATTGAATCCCAATTCCTTGGCAATTCAATCACTCTAAGCTTGAACAATTGCCCAATTCCTTGATCTAATTGCTCATGGGAAGAGATGAAGTACGATCACTGATTATACCACATGTTTTCCTAGATCAAAGTATTGGGAGGATTATATGTCACTATATCCATCCGACCCCCAATCCAGTTGATGAGCGGATAATTTATACGCTTTTTGGCATTGTTTTTAGTATGCTTTTAGTATGTTTTAGTTAGTTTTTATTATATTTTTTATTAGTTTTTATTTAAAATTCACTTTTCTGGACTTTACTATGAATTTGTGTGATTTTCTGTAATTTCAGGTATTCTCTCGCTGAAATTGAGGGACCTGAGCAAAAATCTAATTCAGAGGCTGAAAAGGGCTGCAGATGCTGTTGGATTCTGACCTCCCTGCACTCGAAGTGGATTTTCTGGAGCTACAGAAGCCTAATTGGCGCGTTCTCAATTGCGTTGGAAAGTAGTCATCCAAAGCTTTCCAGCAATATATAATAGTTCATACTTTGCCCGAGATTTGATGGCCCAAACAGGCGTTCCAAGTCAGCTTCAGAATTCCCGGTGTTAAACGCCGGAACTGGCACAAAAGTGGGAGTTAAATGCCCAAACTGGCACAAAAGCTGGCGTTTAACTCCAAGAAAATTCTCTACACATGGAAGCTTCAATGCTCAGCTCAAGCACACACCAAGTGGGCCCGGAAGTGGATTTTTACGTCATTTACTCATTTCTGTAAACCCTAGGCTACTAGTTCTCTATAAATAGGACCTTTTGGTATTGTATTTGGGGGGATCTTTCAATCTTCGGATCATCTTTTGATCATGTTTTAATGATTGAACCCTCTTTGGGAGGCTGGCCATTTGGCCATGCCTAGACCTTGTTCTTATGTATTTTCAACGGTAGAGTTCTACACACCATAGATTAAGGTGTGGAGCTCTGCTGTACCTCGAGTATTAATGCAATTACTATTGTTCTTCTATTCAACTCAGCTTATTCTTGTTCTAAGATATCACTTGTTCCTCAACTTGATGAATGTGATGATCTGTGACACTCATCATCATTCTCACATATGAACGTGTGCCTGACAACCACCTCCGTTCTACCTTAGATTGAGTGGATATCTCTTGGATTCCTTAATCAGAATCTTCGTGGTATAAGCTAGAATCCATTGGCGGCCATTCTTGAGAATCCGGAAGGTCTAAACCTTGTTTGTGGTATTCTGAGTAGGATTCAGGGATTGAATGACTGTGACGAGCTTCAAACTTGCAATTGTGGGCATTAGTGACAGACACAAAAGAATCACTGGATTCTATTCCGACATGATCGAGAACCGACAGATGAATAGCCGTGTTGTGACAGAGCGCGTTGAACATTTTCACTGAGAGGACAGGACTGTAGCCATTGACAACGGTGATGCCCAACATACAGCTTGTCATGGAAAGGAGTAAGAAGGATTGGATGAAGACAGTAGGAAAGTAGAGAGACGGAAGGGACAAAGCATCTCCATACGCTTATCTAAAATTCTCACCAATGAATTACATAAATATCTCTATCTTTATTTTATATTTTATTTATCTTTTAATCATAATCCTCCATAACCATTTGAATCTGCCTGACTGAGATTTACAAGATGATCATAGCTTGCTTCATACCAACAATCTCCGTGGGATCGACCTTTACTCGCGTAAGGTTTATTACTTGGACGACCCAGTGCACTTGCTGGTTAGTTGTGCGAAGTTGTGATAAAGAGTTGAGATTGCAATTGAGCGTACCATGTTGATGGCGCCATTGATGATCACAATTTCGTGCACCA
>NC_029780.3:44490429-44552419 GCF_000817695.3 Arachis duranensis
GGTAATTTTATTTTATGTTTAAGCTTTTTACTTTTTGAAAATTTTTCAAAAATACAAAAAATATTTCTATTTTGTTCTTCAGAGTTTTTAAGAATGGATTCTAGAGTTTCATGATGATTTGTTGAAGTATGGCTGGCTGTGAAGCCATGTGTAGTCTTTTGGATCGAGGTTTCAACTTATCATCACAAGAGCTTGTTGATTTCTATCAATTTTGCTGTTGTGAGCAATGATCTGCTAAAGCTTGGCTGGCCATTAGCCATGTCTAGTGTTTTGGACCGGAGCTTTCACTGAAAGCTTGGCTGACTGTGAAGCCATGTCTAATTCTTGGACCGGAGTCTTAGACTAGCATTGCAATGATTCCTGGAATTCTCATTAAGAATTTTGAACCCTTGTTTTTATTTTCCACTCAATTTTCAAAAAAGCACAAAAAAATTTATAAAATCTTAAAATCAAAAATATTTTTATGTTTCTTGTTTGAGTCTAATGTCTAATTTTAAGTTTGGTGTCAATTGCATGTTTTTATTCTTCTAATTTTCAAAAATTACATGCATTATGTTCTTCATTGATCTTCAAGTTGTTCTTGATAATTTCCTTGCTCTGATCTTTAAATTCTCTTGTCTTGAGTGTTTTGTTGTTTCTCATATGCATTCTCAATTTGTTAGTGTCAATAGTATACAAACTTCTAAGTTTGGTGTCTTGCATGCATTGTTTATTTGATCTTAGTTTCATTTTGATTATTCCTCATCATTAAAAATTTTTTAATTTGTGTCTTTTCAAGTCAATAATACAGAGAATCGAAGATTCAGAACATGCAGTAGAGGAATTACACAGAAAAAGCTGGGCATTCAAAACGCCCAGTGAAGAAGGAAAACTGGCGTTTAAACGCCAGCCAGGGTACCCCAGTGTAGAAGGAAAACTGGCGTTTAAATGCCAGCCAAGGTACCTGGCTGGGTGTTTAATGCCCAAAAGGGTAGCATTTTGGGTGTTAAATGCCAGAATGGATACCATTCTGGGCGTTTAATGCTAGGATGATACAAGAGGGAAGATTTTGTTTTAATTCAAAATTTTTTTAAGTTTTCATAATTTTTTCAAAATCAAATCTTTTTCAAACCATATCTTTTCAATCATATATTTTCAAAATCAATTTCTTTCCATTCTCAAAAATACTTGCCTACAATTAATGATTTGATTCAATATTTCAAGTACGTTGCCTTTTCTGTTAAGAAAGGTTTAATATTTGAATCATATCCTTTAAATTTCTTGTTAGCCAAGTCATTAATTTTAAAAATCAAATCTTTTTAAATTGTTTCTCAATCATATCTTTTCAATCATGTCTTTTTAAAACCATAACTCTTCAATCATATCTTCTTAATCACATCTTTTTCCAAATAATTTTCAATCTTTTTGATTTCTAATTTCAAAATCTTTTTCAAAAATCACTTTATTTCTTTCCCAACTTTAATTTTCGAAAATCATTTTTCAATTTTTCAAAATTTCTTCAAAATCTTTTAATTTATTTTCGAAAATTCTTTCCCTCTTCTCACATCCTTCAATTTAAGGACTAACACTCCCCCACTATCAACAATTCGAACTCTATCTCTCTTGATAAGTTCGAATTCTTCTTCTTCTACCTCCTCCTTCTAGTCTTCTTTTCTTCTGACATCTCAAGGAATCTCTATACTGTGACATAGCGGATTCCATATTTTCTTGTTCTCTTCTCTTTCATATGAGCAGGAGCAAAGACAAAAGCATTCTTGTTGAGGCTAACCCTGAACCTGAAAGGACTTTGAAGTGAAAGCTAAGAGAGGCTAAAGCACTACTCTCTGTAGAGGACCTAACAGAAATCTTCAAACAAGAAGAAGACATGGCAGCCGAAAACAACAACAATGCCAACAATGCAAGGAAGGTGCTGGGTGACTTTACTGCACCTACTCCCGACTTCTATGGGAGAAGCATCTCTATCCCTGCCATTGGAGCAAACAACTTTGAGCTTAAGCCTCAATTAGTTTCTCTAATGCAACAGAATTGCAAGTTCCATGGACTTCCATTGGAAGATCCTCATCAGTTTTTAGCTGAATTCTTGCAAATCGGTGACACTGTCAAGACCAATGGGGTTGACCCTGAGGTCTACAGACTTATGCTATTCCCTTTTGCTGTAAGAGACAGAGCTAGGATATGGTTGGACTCACAACCCAAAGAAAGCCTAAACTCTTGGGAAAAGCTAGTCAATGCCTTCTTGGCAAAGTTCTTTCCACCTCAAAAATTGAGTAAGCTTAGAGTGGAAGTCCAAACCTTCAGATAGAAGGAAGGTGAATCCCTCTATAAAGCTTGGAAAAGATACAAACAATTGATCAGAAAGTGTCCTTCTGACATGCTTTCTTAATGGAGCATCATAGGTATCTTCTATGATGGTCTGTCTGAACTGTCCAAGATGTCATTAGACAGCTCTGCTGGAGGATCTCTTCATCTGAAGAAGACGCCTGCAAAAACTCAAGAACTCATTGAAATGGTTGCAAATAACCAATTCATGTACACTTCTGAAACGAATCCTGTGAACAATGGGACGAATCAGAAGAAATGAGTTCTTGAGATTGATACTCTGAATGCCATATTGGCTCAGAACAAAATATTGACTCAGCAAGTCAATATGATTTCTCAAAGTCTGTCTGGAATGCAAGTTGCACTAGGCAGTACTAAGGACACTTCATCTGAAGAAGAAGCTTATGATCCTGAGAACCTATCAATGGAAGAGGTGAATTACATGGAGAACCCTATGGAAACACCTATAATCCTTCATGGAGAAATCATCCAAATCTCTCATGGAAGGATCAACAGAGACCTCAACAAGGTTTCAACAACAATAATGGTGGAAGAAACAGGTTTAGCAATGGCAAGCCGTTTCCATCATCTTCTCAGCAACAGACAGAGAATTCTAAGCAGAGCCACTCTAACTTAGCAACCATGGTCTCTGATCTAATCAAAACCACTCAAAGTTTCATGATTGAAACAAGGTCCTCCATTAGAAACTTGGAGGCACAAGTGGGTCAGCTGAGTAAGAAAGTTACTGAACTCCCTCCTAGTACTCTTCCAAGCAATACAGAAGAGAATCCAAAAGGAGAGTGTAAGGCCATCAACATGGCCGAATTTTGAGAGGAGGAAGAGGCAGTGATCGCCACTGAAAAAGACCTCAATGGACGTCCAATGGCCTCCAATGAGTTCCCTAATGAGGAACCATGGGAATCTGAGGCTCACACTGAGACCATAGAGATTCCATTGGATTTACTTCTGCCATTCATGAGCTCTGATGAGTATTCTTCCTCTGAAGAGGACGAAGATGTCACTAAAGAGCAAGTTGCTAAGTACCTTGGAGCAATCATGAAGCTAAATGACAAGTTATTTGGTAATGAGACTTGGGAGGACGAACCCTCCTTTGCTCACCAAAGAACTGGATGACTTGACTAGGCAGAGATTACCTCAAAAGAGACAGGACCCTGGGAAGTTCTCAATACCTTGTACATTAGGCACCATGACCTTCGAGAAGGCTCTATGTGGCCTAGGGTCAAGCATAAACCTCGTGCCTCTCTCTGTAATGGAGAAGCTAGGGATCTTTGAGGTACAAGCTGCAAGAATCTCACTAAAAATGGCAGACAATTCAAGAAAACAAGCTTATGGACTTGTAGAGGATGTTCTGGTAAAGATTGAAGACCATTACATCCCTGCTCATCTAATTAATACTGATCTTCATAGATGTTTTTGGAATTCATTGTATATTCTCTTCTTTTTATCCTATTTGATGTTCAGTTGCTTGGGGACAAGCAACAATTTAAGTTTGGTGTTGTGATGAGCGGATAATTTATACGCTTTTTGGCATTGTTTTTAGTATGCTTTTAGTATGTTTTAGTTAGTTTTTATTTAAAATTTACTTTTTTGGACTTTACTATGAGTTTGTATGTTTTTCTATGATTTCAGGTATTCTCTGGCTGAAATTGAGGGACCTGAGCAAAAATCTGATTCAGAGGCTGAAAAGGGCTGCAGATGCTGTTAGATTCTGACCTCCCTCACTCGAAGTGGATTTTCTGGAGCTACAGAAGCCAATTGGCGCGATCTCAATTGCGTTGGAAAGTAGACATCCAGGGCTTTCCAGCAATATATAATAGTCCACACTTTGCCCGAGATTTGATGACCCAAACAGGCGTTCCAAATCAGCTCAAAACTGCCCAGCGTTAAACGCCGGAACTGGCACAAAAGTGGGAGTTAAACGCCCAAACTGGCACAAAAGCCTGGCACAAAAGTGGGAGTTAAATGCCCAAACTGGCACAAAAGCTGGCGTTTAACTCCAAGAAAAATCTCTACACATGGAAGCTTCAATGCTCAGCTCAAGCACACACCAAGTGGGCCCGGAAGTGGATTTTTTACGTCATTTACTCATTTCTGTAAACCCTAGGCTACTAGTTCTCTATAAATAGGACCTTTTGCTATTGTATTTGGGAGGATCTTTCAATCTTCAGATCATCTTTTGATCATGTTTTTATGATTGAACCCTCTTTGGGAGGCTGGCCATTCGGCCATGCCTAGACCTTGTTCTTATGTATTTTCAACATGTCTGTGGTATTCTGAGTAGGATTCAGGGATTGAATGACTGTGACGAGCTTCAAACTCGCGATTGTGGGGCGTTAGTGATAGACGCAAAAGAATCACTGGATTCTATTCTGACATGATCGAGAACCGACAGCTGAATAGCCGTGCTGTGACAGAGCGCGTTGAACATTTTCACTGAGAGGACGGGACTGTAGCCATTGACAACGGTGATGCCCAACATACAGCTTGCCATGGAAAGGAGTAAGAAGGATTGGATGAAGACAGTAGGAAAGCAGAGAGACGGAAGGGACAAAGCATCTCCATACGCTTATCTGAAATTCTCACCAATGAATTACATAAGTGTCTCTATCTTTATTTTATATTTTATTTATCTTTTAATCATTAATCCTCCATAACCATTTGAATCCGCTTGACTGAGATTTACAAGATGACCATAGCTTGCTTCATACCAACAATCTCCGTGGGATCGACCCTTACTCGCGTAAGGTTTATTACTTAGACGACCCAGTGCACTTGCTGGTTAGTTGTGCGAAGTTATGATAGAGTTGAGATTGCAATTGAGCGTACTATGTTGATGGCGCCATTGATGATCACAATTTCGTGCACCACCAGTCCAACATGAGAAAGCCTTTCTAGCATGATTTCGTCATTCCTCTTCCAAGGCTCAAAGGAAATTCAAGTATGAACAATTTCTCTTCCGAGACAATTGCTCAATTGGATGAGGATCGAAAGCTTTCAAGCAAATTAAAGAGAATGAAAAGACGAAGAAGAATAAGAACTATGATTGATCCATTAAATTACAATAGAGCTCCCTCCCACAATGAAGTGGGGTTTAGCTGATCATGGCTCTAGAAATCGAAATTGAAAATGTAAAGTGCATTGAAAAGTAAAAATTGAGTACAGAGAAAAGTAAATTATGGGTGTTTACAATCCGGATCCCCTAGGTCCCAATTCCCAAAAGTTCTCTTTCTAGTTCAAAACTACCCCTTTATATACTACTTCTCTGATCCTTAATTGAGTCTGTAAGTCTCTGGATGTAGGCTCTTGGCCTGAGTTGAAATAGTTAACTAACTCATTGGGCTTTGCTCAACTTTCTGGAGGAGTTTAAATTGGGCAGCATTCACGTTAGAGGCATTAACATAGCCACTAACGTGGGCTTTCTTGGCTTTGATCAAGTTAGTGGTGTTAACTTCACCACTAACTTCCGATGCTGTTCCATTCTCCACGTTAATGGCTCACGTTAGTGGCATTAACATGGCCACTAACGTGGGATTTCTTGGCTTCGATCAAGTTAGTGGTGTTAACTTCACTACTAACTTCCCATGCTCTCCTTCTTCCACGTTAATGCCTTAATGTGGGCTTCCTTGGCCTTCAATCAAGTTAGTGGTGTTAACTTCACCACTAATTTCACATGCTCTCCTTCTTCCACGTTAATGCCCATGTTAGTGGAATTAACGTGGGCTTTCTTAGCCTTCGATCAAGTTATTGGTGTTAACTTCACCACTAACTTTACAAGCTGCCCCTTCTCCCACGTTAGTGGCATTAACTTTGCCACTAACTTGGCTCATTCTCCTTTTGTCCATGTTAGTGCCTACGTTAGTGGAACTAACGTAGCCACTAAAGTGGGTATTCCCTGCTTCCTCCTACCTGAAATCAATCAAACAATTTGCATCAAAGCCTTGCTCTAATCATAAGATAATGCATCATTCATTACATCATTCAATCCTTACATTATTCTCATGAAAATATTTAGAATTCACAATGTTTGATTGGATCTAGATATGAATGCATAACTCATCCAAATGCTTGCTTATTACCTAAGAAATTGCATGAAACTAGCCTAAAACATACTCAAATTGTCTTGTAAAACTAGCCAAGATGCCCTGGCATCAGAATATAAGAAACCAACTATAATAAAATGAAACAACTACAATAAAAGGAAATAACTACAATAAAATAAAACTACTACAATAAAATGAAGCAACAAAAATAAACGGACTATCAACCCTAAGCATCGTCTGTCGGTTGATTAGGATAACCCCTTCTAATATGACCAACTTGTCTGCAGAGGCCACACCACTTCTCCTGTCGCTCGACCTCATCCATGTCATTCCGGAACCTAGTAGACATGGGTCTCTGGTATACAGAATCATGATCACACTTTTCACAACTCCGCATAGCTGACCAGCAAGTGCACTAGGTCGTCTAAGTAATACCTTACGTGAGTAAAGGTCGATCCCACGGAGATTGTCGGCTTGAAGCAAGCTATGGTCATCTTGTAAATCTCAGTCAGGCGGATTCAAATGGTTATATGGTTTTGATAATAAAAAGAGAAATAAAACATAAAATAGGAAAGAGATACTTATGCAATTCATTGGTGGGAATTTCAGATAAGCGTATAGAGATGCTTTGTTCCCTTTAAGCCTCTGCTTTTCTATTGTCCTCATCCAATCATGCGTAATCCCTTCCATGGCAAGTTGTATGTTGGTGGATCACCATTGTTAATGGCTACCATCCGTCCTCTCAGTGAAAATATGTCCACTACGGTTTTTCGCATGGCTAATCAGCTATCGATTCTCGATCGTGTCGGAATAAGATCCATTGATCCTTTTGCACACTGTCACTGTGCCCAACAGTCACGAGTTTGAAGCTCGTCACAGTCATCCCTTCCTAGATCCTACTCGGAATACCACAGACAAGGTTTAGACTTTCCAGATCTCAGGAATGCTGCCAATTGATTCTAGCCTATACCACGAAGGTTTTGATCTTATGGAATTGAATGCTCTGTTGTCAGGAGAGACAATCAAACTCGTGAATCAGGAGCTCAAGAGATACACACTCAAGCTGTTGCAAGTAGAATGGAAGTGGTTGTCAGGCACGCATTCATAAGTAAAGAATGGTGATGAGTGTCACGGATCATCACATTTATCACATTGAAATACGAGTGAATATCTTAGAACAGAAGCAAGCACGATTGAATAGAAAACAGTAGTAATTTGCATTAATTCATGAGGAACAGCAGAGCTCCACACCTTAATCTCTGAGGTGTAGAAACTCTACCGTTGAAAATACATAAGTGATGAAGGTCCAGGCATGGCCGAATGGCCAGCCCCCAAAACGTGATCAAGAGATCAAAAGTAATCCAAAGATAGTCTCAAAAATGATCTAAAGATATGAATACAATAGTAAAAGGTGCTATTTATACTAAACTAGTAAACTAGGTTTACAAAAAATGAGTAACTAAGTGTAGATAGTGCAGAAATTCACTTCCAGGATCCACTTGGTGTGTGTTTAGGCTGAGCATTAAAGCTTTCACATGCATAAGCTCTTCTTGGAGTTTAAACGCCAATTTTGGTGCCAGTTTGGGCGTTTAACTCCAGCTTTGGTGCCAGTTCTGGCATTTTACGCCAGAAAAGGGTCTCTGACCGGCGTTATGACGCCAGTTTGGGCCATCAAATCTTGAGAAAAGTATAGACTATTATACATTACTGGAAAACCCAAGATGTCTACTTTCCAACGCAATTGAGAGCGTACCAATTAGGCTTTTGTAGCTCTAGAAAATCCACTTTGAGTGCAGGGAGGTCAGAATCCAACATCATCTTCAGTTCTTTCTCAGCCTCTGAATCAGATTTTTGCTCAGGTCCCTCAATTTTAGCTAAAAAGTACCTGAAATCACAGAAAAACACACAAACTCGTAGTAAAGTCCAGAAATGTGATTTTTGCATAAAAAACTAATAAAAATATACTAACAAGTAACTAAAACATATGAAAAACTATGTAGAAACAATGGCAAAAGCGTATAAATTATCCGCTCATCACAACACCAAACTTAAATTGTTGCTTGTCCCCAAGCAACTGAAAACAAAATAGGATAAAAAGAAGAGAATATACTATAAATCTCAACATATCAATGAAACTTAGTCCCAATTAGATGAGCGGGGCTAGTAGCTTTTTGCTTCTGAACAGTTTTGGCATCTCACTTTATCCTTTGAAGTTCAGAATGATTGGAATCTATTAGGAACTCAGAATTTAGATAGTGTTATTGATTCTCCTAGTTCAGTATGTTGATTCTTGAATACAGCTACTTTATGAGTCTTGGCCATGACCCTAAGCATCTTGTCTTCCAGTATTACCACCGGATACATAAATGCAACAGACACAAAACTGGGTGAGCCTATTCAGATTGTGACTTAGCTTTGCTAAAGTCCCCAGTTAGAGGTGTCCAGAGTTCTTAAGCACACTCTTTTGCTTTGGATCACGAATTTAACCACTCAGTCTCAAGCTTTTCACTTGGACCTTCATGCCACAAGCACATGGTTAGGGACAGCTTGATTTAGCCGCTTAGGCCAGGATTTTGTTCCTTTGGGCCCTCCTATCCATTAATGCTCAAAGCCTTGGATCCTTTTTACCCTTGCCTTTTGGTTTTAAGGGGCTATTGGCTTTGTCTGCTTGCTTTTTCTTTTTTCTTTTTTTTTTCGCAAGCTTTGTTATTCATTGCTTTTTCTTGCTTCAAGAATCAATTTTATGATTTTTCAGATCATCAATAACATTTCTCTTTTTTTTTTCATCATTCTTTCAAGAGACAACAAATTTAACATTCATAAACTTCACTATAAAAAATATGCATTGTTCAAGCATTCATTCAGAAAACAAAAAGTATTGCCACCACATCAAAATAATTAAACTAATTTCAAGATAAAATTTGAAATTCATGTACTTCTTGTTCTTTTGTAATTAGGAACATTTTTCATTTAAGAAAGGTGAAAGATTCATGGAATTATTCATAGCTTCAAGGCATAGACACTAGACACTAGACACTAATGATCATGTAATAAAGACACAAACATAGACAAACATAAAGCATAAAAAATTTGAAAAATAGAAAAACAAATAACAAGGAAATTAAAGAATGGGTCCACCTTAGCGATGGCGGCTAGTTCTTCCTCTTGAAGATCTTATGGAGTGCTTGAGCTCCTCAATGTCTCTTCCTTGCCTTTGTTGCTCTTTCCTCATGGCTCTTTGGTCCTCTCTAATTTCATGGAGGATAATGGAATGCTCTTGGTGCTCCATCCTTAGTTGCTCCATATTGGAACTCAAATCTCCTAAGGAGGTGTTGAGTTGTTCCCAATAGTTGTGTGGAGGAAAATGCATCCCTTGAGGTATCTCAGGAATTTCTTGATGAGGGACTTCCTCATGCGTTTGTTGAGGTCCATGAGTGGGCTCTCTTGTTTGCTCCATGCTCTTTTTAGTGATGGGCTTATCCTCTTCAATGAGGATGTCTTCCTCTATGACAATTCTAGCTAAACTGCATAGGTGACAAATGAGATGAGAAAAGGCTAACTTTGCCAAAGTGGAGGGCTTGTCAGCTACTTTGTACAGTTCTAGAGGTATGATCTCATGAACTTCCACTTCCTCTCCAATCATGATGCTATGGATCATGATAGCCCGATCCACGGTTACTTCAGACCGGTTGCTAGTAGGAATAATAGAGCGTTGGATGAACTCTAACCATCCTCTAGCCATGGGTTTGAGGTCAAGCCTTCTTAGTTGAACCGGCTTGCCTTTGGAGTCTCTCTTCTATTGGGCTCCTTCTACATATATGTCCATGAGGACTTGGTCCAACCTTTGATCAAAGTTGACCCTTCTAGTGTAGGGGCATGTATCTCCTTGTATCATTGGCAAGTTGAATGCCAATCTTACATTTTTCGAACTGAAATCCTCGAACCATTGTGAGCCAATTCTTTGGGTTCGGGTTCATACTTTGATCATGGTTCTTTGTAATCCATGCATTAGCATAGAACTCTTGAACCATTAAGATTCTGACTTGTTGAATGGGATTGGTGAGAGCTTCCCATCCTCTTCTCCTAATCTCATGTCGAATCTCTGGATATTCACTCCTTTTGAGCTTGAAGGGACCTCGGGGATCACCTTCTTCTTGGCCATAACTTCATAGAAGTGGTCTTGATGGATCTTTGAGATGAACCTCTCCATCTCCCATGACTCAGAGGTGGAAGCAATTGTCTTCCCCTTCCTCTTTCTAGAGGTTTCTCCGGCCTTAGGTGCCATTAATGGTTATTAAAAACAAAAAGCAACACTTTTTCCAACACCAAACTTAAAATGTTTGCTCGTCCTCGAGCAAGAGAAGAAAGAAGAGAGTAGAAGAAGAAGAGAAATGGGAGATGGAGGCTTGAGAGGGTTCAGCCAAGGGGGGTGTGGAGTGTATGTGATGTGTGAAAATGAAAGAGGAAGGAGATGTATTTATAGGGTAAGAGAGGGAGTTGGTTCGTGTGAGAAGGAGTGGGTTTGGGAGGGAAATGGTTTAAATTTGAGTAGGTGAGGGTAGGTGGGTTGTATGATGGGTTTATGGGAATTAGGGAATGAATGTGAGTAGTTAAGGGAATATGGGGAAGAGGGTAAGATTTGATAGGTGAATGGTGTCTTGGGTAGAGTGTTATGGAGAAGTGTGAAGAGGAGAAAGAGTGAGGTGGGGTAGGTGGGGATCCTGTGGGGTCTACAGATCCTGAGGTGTCAAGGAATTTGCATCCTTGCACCTTGCTGGCATTAAACACCCTTCTATATGCCTTTCTGGCATTTAAATGCCAGTCTGTTGCCCTTTTTTGGCGTTTAAACAACCAAAAAGGTGTCAGGCTGGGCATTTAAACGCCGATTTTTATACCTTTACTGGCGTTTAAACGCCCATTTTTATACCTTTACTGGCGTTTAAATGCCAGTTTGCCTGCCAGTTCTGGAGTTTAAACGCTAGACTGCTTCCCATTTCTGGCCTTTAAACACCCAGAATGGTGCCAGGTTGGGTGTTAAACGCCCATTTTGGTATCTTTACTGGCGTTTAAATGCCAGTAAGCTCTTCCTCCAAAGTGTGCTATTTTTTATGCTATTTTTTATTTTACTTTAATTTTTGCAGTTGTTTTTATGACTCCACATGATCATCATCCTAAAGAAAACATAAAATAACAATGGAAAATAAAAGAGTAATTAATAGAGATAAATAAAATTGGGTTGCCTCCCAATAAGCGCTTCTTTAATGTCAATAGCTTGACAGGAAGCTCTTACAGAGCTTCACAGATGCTCAGAGCATGATTGTGGCCTCCCAACACCAAACTTAGAGTTTGGATGTGGGGGCTTTGCTTGACTCTGTATGGAGAGAATTGGATGAAGCTTTTCATGCTTCTTATCCATGTTTATAAAGGAAGATCCTTGAGCCTTAAACACAAGGTAGTCCTTATTCACTTGAAGGACTAACTCTCCTTTGTCTACATCAATCACAGCTTTTGCTGTGGCTAGGAAGGGTCTTCCAAGGATGATGGATTCATCCTCATCCTTCCCAGTGTCTAGGATTATGAAGTCAGCAGGGATGTAAAGGCCTTCAACCTTTACTAAGACATCCTCTACAAGTCCATAAGCCTGTTTCTTTGATTTGTCTACCATCTCTAGTGAGATTCTTGCAGCTTGTAGCTCAAAGATTACTAGCTTCTCCATTACAGAGAGTGGCATGAGGTTGATACTTGATCCTAGGTCACACAGAGCATGCTGAACCAAGGCGTTTAGTTCATTAATGAGCAATGGAGGTTCATCCTCCCAAGTCTCATTACTAAATAACTTGGCATTCAGCTTCATGATTGCTCCTAAATACTGAGCAACTTGCTCTTCAGTAGTAACTTTATCTTCTTCAGAGGATGAATACTCATCAGAGCTCATAAATGGTAATAGGAAGTTCAGTGGAATCTCTATGGTCTCTAGATGAGCCTCAGATTCCTTTGGTTGTTCATGAGGGAACTCCCTAGTGGTCAGTAGACGACCCATGAGGTCTTTCTCACTGGGAATCACTGCCTTTCCCTCCTCTACAGGTTTGGCCATGTTGGACGTGTAGATGGCCTTGCATTCTCTTTTTGGATTCTCTTCTGTATTGCTTGGGAGAGTGCTAGGAGGAGTTTCAGTAACTCTTTTACTCAGCTGACCCTCTTGTGCCTCCAAATTTCTTATGGAGGACCGTGCCTCAGTCATGAATCTAAGAGTGGCCTTGGAGAGATCAGAGACTATGTTTGCTAAGACAGAGAGGCTCTGCTCAGAATTCTCTGTCTATTGCTGAGAAGATAACGGAAAAGGTTTGCTATTGCCAAACCTATTTCTCCCACCATTATTGTTATTGAAGCCTTGTTGAGGCTTCTGTTGATCCTTCTATGAGAAATTTGGGTGATTCCTTTATAAAGGATTACAGGTGTTTCCATAGGATTCTCCCATGTAATTCACCTCTTCCATTACAGAATTCTCAGGTTCATAAGCTTCTCCTTCAGAGGAGGCGTCTTTAGCACTGCCGGATGCAGCTTGCAATCCAGTCAGATTCTGAGAAATCAGATTGACTTACTGAGTCAATATTTTGTTCTGAGCCAATATGGCATTCAGAGTGTCAATCTCAAGAACTCCTTTCTTCTGAGTCGTCCCATTATTCACTGGATTTCTCTCAGAAGTGTACATGAACTGGTTATTTGCAACTATTTCAATGAGTTCCTGGGCTTCTGCAGGCGTTTTCAGATGAAGAGATCCACCAGCAGAGTGGTCCAATGACATCTTGGATAACTTAGACAGACCATCATAGAATATACATATGATGCTCCATTCTGGAAACATGTCAGAAGGACACCTTTTGGTTAATTGCTTGTATCTTTCCCAAGCTTTATAGAGGAATTCACCTTCTTTCTATCTGAAGGTTTGGATATCCACTCTGAGCTTACTCATCTTTTGAGGTGAAAAGAATTTGGTCAAGAAAGCATTGACCAGCTTGTCCCAAGAGTTCAGGCTTTCTCTAGGTTGTGAGTCCAACCATGTTCTAGCTCTGTGTCTTACAGCAAAGGGGAAAAGCATAAGTCTGTAGACCTTGGGATCAACCCCATTGGTCTTAACAGTATCACATATTTGCAAGAATTCAGATAAGAACTTATGAGGATCTTCTGATGGAAGTCCATGAAACTTGCAGTTCTGCTGCATTAGCGAAACTAATTGAGGCTTAAGCTCAAAGTTGTTTGCTTCAATGGCAGGAATTGAGATGCTTCTTCCATAGAAGTTGGAAGTTGGTGCAGCATAGTCACCAAGCATCTTCCTTGCATTGTTGTTATTATTTTTGGCTGTCATGTCTTCTTCTTTTTCAAAAATTTCTGTTAGGTCCTCTCCAGAGAGTTGTGCTTTAGCTTCTCTTAGCTTCCTCTTCAGAGTCCTTTCAGGTTCAGGATCAGCTTCAACAAGAATGCCTTTATCTTTGTTCCTACTCATATGAAAGAGAAGAAAACAAAGAAAGTATTGAATCCTCTATGTCACAGTATAGAGATTCCTTGATGTGTCAGAGGAAAAGAAGAATAGAAGGATGAGGTAGAGAGAGGAATTCGAACTTATGGAGAGGGAGGGGGTTCAAATTTTTAAAGGAGGATAAATGTTAGTGATTAAATAGAAAGAGATGAGAAAGAAGAAGAAATTCGAATATTGAATAAAAGAAAAAAGAAAAATATTTTTTTTATTTTAAAAATTAGTTAGTATTCAAAAATTAAGAAAGGAATAAAATAAAATTGGAGTTTAAAACAATTAGTTAATTAAAAAGATTTTTGAAAAAAAAAAGGTGATTTTCGAAAATGAGAAGTGAAAAAGTAGTTAGGTGATTTTGAAAAAGATAAGAAATAGTAAGTTTTGAAAAGATAAAAAGTTAGAAAAAGATTTTGAAATTAAAATTTGAAAAAGATATGATTTGAAAAAGATTTGATTGAAAAATATATGTTTGAAAAGATATGATTGAAAAAGAGATTAAAAGATTTGATTTTTAAAATTAAAATTGATGACTTGACTAATAAGAAACTAAAAGACATGATTCTAGAATTTAAAGATTGAACCTTAACAAGAAAGTAACAAACTTGAAAATTTTTTTGAATCAAATCCTTAATTGTTAGCAAGGTTTTCGAAAATATGAAATAAGAATAAGAAAAATATTTTGAAAATCAACTTTTAAAATTTTCGAAAATATTAAGAAGAAAAATGAAAAATATTTGATTTTGAAAAAGATATGATTGATAAGAGAGGATATGAAAAAGATAGGATTTTGAAAAATTAGTTTTTAAAACTTGAAAAATTGAAAACAAAATAACCTCCTTGGTGTTATCCTGGAGTTAAACACCCAGAATGGTATCTATTCTGGCGTTTAACGCCAACTTGGCTACCTCCTTGGGCGTTAAACGCCCAGCCAGGTAATGCCAGAAATCCTTCTTTTCTGGACATTTTGAATGCCCAGCTTTTTCTTTATGATTCCTCTGCTGTATGTTCTGAATCTTCAATTCTCTGTATTATTGACTTGAAAAGACATAATTTTGATTTTTTTTTGAAATTTTTTATGATGAGAGAGAAAAACAACAGAATGATATTAAACATGAAAAACTAAGATCAAAATAAGGAATGCATGCAAGAACACTTTTAATGTCAAGATGAACATCAAGAACACTATGAAGATCATGATGAACATCAAGAACATATTTTTGAAAATTTTTAAGAAAAGAAAGACATGCGAGACACTAAACTTAGAAATTTTCATACTAGAGACACTAACAAATTGAGAATGCACATGAGAAACAACAAAAGACACAAAACAAGAGAATTTAAAGATCAGACAAAGAAAATCATCAAGAACAACTTGAAGATCAATGAAGAACACAATGCATGAGTTTTTGAAAAAATGCTAGAAAAATAAAAACATGCAATTGACACCAAACTTAAAATTTAACTCTAGACTCAAACAAGAAACACGAAGATATTTTTGATTTTATGATTTTATTAAAAAAAAATTTTCGAAAATTATTTTGAAAAAGAAACTAAGAAATTCAAAATTTTTAATAAGGATTCCAGGAATCATGCAATGTTAGTCTAAAGCTTCAGTCTAAAAAGATTAGACATGGCTAGCCAAGCTTTAGCAGAGCATTACATACAACAGCCAAATTGATAGGAATTAACTAGCTCCTATGATGATAAAAGCATCATCTGAAACTCTAGAATTGATTCTTAAAAATTCTGAAGAAAATAAAAAATAAAAAGGAAAAATACCTAATCTAAGCAACAAGATGAACTGTCAAATGTCCAAACTCGAACAATCCCCGGCAACGGCTCCAAACACTTGGTACACGGAATCGTGATTACACTTTTCACAACTCCGCATAGCTGACCAGCAAGTGCACTGGGTCGTCCAAGTAATACCTTACGTGAGTAAGGGTCGATCCCACGGAGATTGTCAGCTTGAAGCAAGCTATGATCATCTTGTAAATCTCAGTCAGGCGGATTCAAATGGTTATAAGGTTTTGATAATAAAAAGAGAAATAAACATAAAATAGGATAGAGATACTTATGAAATTCATTGGTGAGAATTTCAGATAAGCGTATGGAGATGATTTGTTCCCTCTGAGCCTCTACTTTTCTATTGTCCTCATCTAATCATGTGTAATCCCTTCCATGGCAAGCTGTGTGTTGGTGGATTACCGTTGTCAATGGCTACCATCCGTCCTCTCGGTGAAAACATGTCCGCTACGGTTTTCCGCATGGCTAATCAGCTGTCGGTTTTCGATCATGTCAGAATAAAATCTATTGATCCTTTTGCACACTGTCACTGCGCCCAACAGTCACGAGTTTGAAGCTCGTCACAGTCATCCCTTCCTAGATCCTACTCGGAATACCACAGACAAGGTTTAGACTTTTCGGATCTTAGGAATGCTGCCAATTGATTCTAGCCTATACCACGAAGATTCTGATCTCACGGAATTGAATGCTCTGTTGTCAGGAGAGACAATCAAACTCGTGAATCAGAAGCCCAAGAGATACACACTCAAGCTGTTGCAGGTAGAACGGAAGTGGTTGTCAGGCACGCGTTCATAAGTTGAGAATGGTGATGAGTGTCATAAATCATCACATTCATCATGTTGAAATATGAGTGAATATCTTAGAATAGAAGCAAGCGCGATTGAATAGAAAATAGTCGTAATTTGCATTAATTCATGAGGAACAGCAGAGCTCTACACCTTAATCTATGAGGTGTAGAAACTCTACCATTGAAAATACATAAGTGATGAAGGTCCAGGCATGACCGAATGACCAGCCCCTAAAACGTGATCAAGAGATCAAAAGTGATCCAAAGATAGTCTCAAAAATGATCTAAAGATATGAAATAGTAAAAGGTGCTATTTATACTAAACTAGTAAACTAGGTTTACAAAAAATGAGTAACTAAGTGTAGATAGTGCAGAAATCCACTTCCAAGGCCCATTTGGTGTGTGTTTGGGCTGAGCATTAAAGATTTCACGTGCATAGGCTCTTCTTGGAATTTAAACGCCAGTTTTGGTGCCAGTTTGGGCGTTTAACTCCAGCTTTGGTGCCAGTTCTGGCGTTTTACGCTAGAAAAGGGTCTCTGACCAGCATTCTGATGCCAGTTTGGGCCATCAAATCTCGGGCAAAGTATGGACTATTATGCATTGCTGGAAAGCCCAAGATGTCTTCTTTCCAACGCAATTGAGAGCGCACTAATTGGGTTTCTGAAGCTCAAGAAAATCTACTTCGAGTGTAGGGAGGTCAGAATATAACAACATCTTCAGTCCTTTCTCAGCCTCTGAATCATATTTTTGCTCAGGTCCCTCAATTTCAACCAGAAAATACCTGAAATCGCAAAAAAATACACAAACTCATAGTAAAGTCTAGAAATGTGATTTTTGCATAAAAACTAATAAAAATATACTAAAAAGTAACAAAAACATATGAAAAACTATGTAAAAACAATGCCAAAAAGCGTATAAATTATCCGCTCATGGGTCTCCCTGTAAGAACCACAATTAATCGTACCGGTTAATTAAGTGGTTATGTTGCCCAAATTTGATTCCGGAAAGTTAGAGTGAGAATTTGAGGTTTTAAACATCATTTTTGGACTCACTGGGTCTTTTCGAGTTAGAAAATGTGTTTTCTGCGAAAAACTGTAAAAAACTGCGAACCGACAGTTGAACCGGTTCAAGTCTGCCCGGTGCTGCGCGAGACAAAGTAAAAACAGTCAAAAACCTTAGAAAAATAGTAGAAATGGAAAACCTGGTGTTAATTTTAAAGGTTTGGCCCGAAGTTGGGCCAAACGGGCTAAAAACGCTAACGGGTTGAACCAGGCCTAAGTTAGGCCCAAATCCAACATATATAAAGGTTCATTTAATGAACCCTAGCCTCATAAACACACACACACTTCAGATTTGAAAGAGGGAGAGAAGAAGAGGTTGAACCCTAATCACCTCAATATTCTCAAGCTCATATCTTGAGTTCTAGGGCTCCGATTTGTGTGCCGTCAGTGACTACGCGTTCCTTGTGAAGAGCTCTACAAAATCCATACAAGAAACTCTATACGTAAACTCGAAATCTCTCCATTTCTTTTCTCCAAAGTTTCGGATACCTAGTGTTTATGGCTAAGTGAGTTTTTGTGATTCTTGATGAATAGGTTCACTATAATCCTTGCTTAGCTTTGGGTTTTGACATCCAAATCTGTTGGGAGAGGTAAGAGGCTTTGAACTCTTGTGAAATTTTGATTTATGTTGAGCCCTAGGTTGAATTGTAGTGATTTATGTGTATATAGCGTGATTTTTGTGAGTTTGGAGCTTATTGGTGCTTGTTGGAGCTACCTTAGTGGTTGGATTTTGGTGGAAAGCTCATTTGGTTTATATTGGGAATCGGCCAATGTATGGTTTCGATTTTCTCTATGTAGTATATAATACTCATGGACACTTAGGCCAGTGACTAATAAACTACTATTTTATGGTTTATATTGTGTTTAATTGAGTGGTTTTTATCAAATTCTTGCCCACTTATTCATATGATTAGCATGATATTACAATTCCTTCCCAAATTTATTCTATGGTTGAAAACTTGCTTCCTATAAGTCTTTAAATTGTATATTTTAATTCTCCATTATACCATTCAATGCCGTGATCCATTTGTTAAGTGTTTCAGGCTTTATAGGGTAGGAATGGCTTAGAGGATGGAAAGGAAGCTTGCAAAAATGGAAGGAGCACAAGAAATAAAGGAGACAATCAGCGAGCAGCGACGCGTACGCATGGCTGACGCGTGCGCGTGATTTGGACTAAAGCACAGCGACGCGTGCGCGTGCCTAACGCGAACGCGTGGATTGGAGTTCTGCAAGATGACGCGTGCGCGTGCTTGACGCGAACGCGTGACACGTCAAAATGACCAGCGACGCGTATGCGTGACTGATGCGTATGCGTGACTGACGCGTACGCGTGACATGCGCGATCTGCAGAATTAACAGGAACGCTAGGGGTGACTTTGGGCCATGTTTTGACCCAGTTTCCGGCCCAGAAACACAGAATAAAGCCAGGGAACATGCAGAGACATAATTCATACACAATACAACATTCATAATTCATAAATTTTGGTTTTTAGATGTAGCTTTTAGAGAGAGATGTTCTCTCCTCTCTCTTAAGATTTAGGATTAGGATTTCTTTTAGGATTAGGATTTCTACTTCTCAATTTCCAGGTTTAATGTTCTTTTTATCTATTTTCCCAATTGAATTTATGAACTTTTCCATGTTAGATTGGATTTTTTTATTAATGCAATTTGAGGTATTTTCAAATATATGATTTTTATTTAGCTTTCTATATTCTTGGCTTTGGTTGAGTAGTTAGAGACTCTTGAGTTATCAAACTCTTTTGTTGATTGATAATTGGGAGTTGCTAATTGACTTGAATTCCACTAACTCTAGTCTTTCTTTAGGAATTGACTAGGACTTGAGGATTCATATTGATTTATCCACTTGACTTACCTTCATAGTTAGAGGTTGACTAAGTGGGAGCAACGAGCAATTCTCATCACAATTGATAAGGATAACTAGGATAGGACTTCTAATTTTCATACCTTGCCAAGAGTTCTCCTAGCTACTGATTTATTAATTCCTGCAATTTATTTCGCTTGTTCAAATCTTTCAAAAACCCAAAAATACTGTTTTCCAAAACTAATAATAAAACACACCACACTATAATTCCTTGAGAAGACGACCCGAGGTTTGAATACTTGGTTTATAAATTTTACTGGGTTTGTTACTTGCGACAACCAAAACTTTTGCACGAAAGGATTCTCCGTTGGTTTAGAAACTATACTTACAACGCAATTATTTTTGTGAAATTCTTTTCCGGCTAAAATCAATTCGTCAAAATGGCACCGTTGCCGGGTGATAAACTACTATTTTTATGGTTTATATTGTTTTTAATTGAGTGGTTTTTATCAAATTCTTGCCCACTTATTCATATGATTTGCATGATTTTACAATTCCTTCCTAGTTTAGTTCTATGGTTGAAAACTTGCTTCCTAGAGATCTTTTAATTACGTATTTTAATTCTCCTTTATACCATTCGATGCCGTGATCTGTGTGATTAAGTGTTTCAGGGTTCATAGGGCAGGAATGGCTTAGAAAATGGAGAGGAAGCTTGCAAAAAGGGAAGGAGCACAAGAAATAAAGGAGACAACCAGCGAACAGCGACACGCATGCATAGCTGACACGTGCGTGCAATTTGGACAAAATCACAGCAACGCATACGCATGCCTGACGCGTACGCGTAAATTGGAGTTCGCGCAAACAACGCGAGCGCATGCCTGACGCACACGCGTGAAGAGGAAAATCGTCAAACGACGTGTACGCGTGACTGATGCGTACGCGTGACATGCGCGATCTGCAGAAATTACAGAATATGCTGAAGACGATTTTGGGCCACGTTTTGACCCAGATTTCGGCCTAGAAACACAGATTAAAGTCAGGGAACATGCAGAGACTCAATAGATCAGATCACACACACAATTTTAGGTTTAGATGTAGTTTTTAGAGAGAGAGGTTCTCTTCTCTCTCTTAGGATTTAGGATTAGGATTCCTCTTAAAGGATTTAGGATTTCTTCTTCTCAATTTTCAGGTTCAATGTTCCTTTACTCAATTCTCATATACTTTTTCATGTTGGATTTGATTTCTTTTATTAATGCAATTTGAGGTATTTCAGACATATGATTTTGATTTAGTTTTCTATATTCTTGGTTCTAGTTGATTAATTGGTGACTCTTGAGTTATCAAACTCATCGTGATTGATAATTTTATCTTTGCTTATTGATTTAGATTCTTATAACTCTAGTCTTTCCTTAGGAGTTGACTAGGACTTTAGGTGTTAAATTGATTTATCCACTTGACTTACCTTCATAGTTAGAGATTGACTGAGTGGGAACAAAAATATAATTCTCATCACCATTGATAAGGACAACTAGGATAGGACTTCTAATTTTCATACCTTGCCAAGAGTTTTATTAGTTATTAATTTACTAATTCCTGCAATTTATTTTTCTTGTTCAAACCCTTTTTAAAACCCGAAAATACTGTTTTCCATAACCAATAATAATTCATACTTCCCTGCAATTCCTTGAGAAGACGACTCGAAATTTGAATACTTCCGTTTATAAATTTTATTAGGTTTGTTACTTGTGACAACCAAACGTTTGTACGAAAAGATTTTCTGTTGGTTTAGAAGCTATACTTACGACGCGATCATATTTTTATATTTCTTAACCGGTAGGAAATCCGATCGTCAAAATGGCGCCGTTGCCAGGGAATTGCAAATGTGTGCCTTATTATTGGTTATTGTAAATATTTTTTAAATTTTTATCTTATCTCATCTTTTTTTTTTCAAAAATCATATCTTTTTCAAAATCTTATCTTATCCTGTTTCAAAATCTTATCTTATCTTTTTTCAAAAATCATACCTTTTTCAAAATATTTTCTTTTTGTTAGTTTTTATCTTTATTTTCTCTTACTACTATAAAATCTCACCCCTTTGGCTATGAGTCTGGTTACAATTATGTTGCAGGAAGAGGAGATTATAATGACGACTTGCATCAAGGATGGGACAATCAAAGATGGGAGGAGCCACAAGGACTTGATCAACCCTCATGGCAACAACCACCTCCAATGGACTATCAACAACCATTCTGTGGTGCATATCAAGGCAATGGCTATGGTGAGCACTCTTTTGATTATCAACAACCACTACCATATGCCTACGAACCCCCTCCTCAACATGACTTTGGAACACCATACTCACAAGCCCCTTTCCACCATTCACCTCCATATGACCCTCATCCGTATCCACCATACCAACCACCCTATGAACCGTATGAACCATATATAGAACCACCCAAATTCCACCCTAATTACTCCCAAGAACCACCACCTCAATATACACCATCTCTAGATCCATCAATCCAAGAGCACTATGATCCTATTTATGATAGCCGAGCGCAACAAGAATCAAGGGATCATCTCAAGGAAATAGTGAAAAAATTTCATGCAACCCTTCGCCAACTAGATCAAGCGATAAATCGATTACCCTCCCGACGTTCGGACATTCAAGGAACCCCCATGGCTTCATGTGGAGAATCTACTGAAGAACGTGACATGAAGGAGAAGTTAGAAACTCCAGTGGACAGTGAGTAGCACGATTTTATACTAGAACAATTGGAAGAAGCTACGCCTGCCATTGAAGAGGAAGAAGTGGTTGAAGACTTAGGAGATGCGAAACCTCCATGGGAAACTCATGTCACGGAGCCCCCTTCTAAGGAGTTTGAATTTGATGTTGAGGAGGGTGTACAACCTCCAACGCATATCATGGTTGAAGACTTTGAAGGGGACGATCAAGAGATAGATTCAATCATTAATGAATTCTTATTTACATTTGAATCCTCTCCCATTGGACTTGACATGGAGATTAAAGAAGAATAAGCACAACCTCCCATGTCCTTGGTGAACAATGAAGAAGAAATTGAATCGGAAGCAAGCTACCAAGAGGAAGAGGTTGAAATTGAAGAAGCTTGCAAAGAGGTGGAAGTTGTCAGAGAAGAGCACAATGGAGTGGAGCTTGCAAATTCATTAGAAACAGCTCTCCCAAGGCCATTACCATCCAACACAACGTTCAAATGGGTAAAATTCCTATCCCTATCCTTTACTTTTCTACTTGAATATGGGCTACTGAAAACGGATGGTCAACTTAGAGCTATTTGTGGCATTAAGAGTAAGAGGAAGGTGGTTAGTGGTTGGAGTTGTCAAGCAAGGTTCAACATGGTTGTGTGCTCAAAGTTTAAACGTAAGGGTTGGTGTAGAGCTCAATTGAATGGGTCTAGGATGTTGTTTGGCCGCTTCAGTGAGAATTCAAACTGCTTGCCACCCGAATGGAACAATATTGCTCAACAAGAAGACGGGTGCAAAAGCAAGATTTGGGACCCCGGAATTCATTCTGGCAATCAACACTCTTGGGGTCTTGTCACTTGCTTTAACTTACTTGAAGGCTTTTTGTGCCTAGTTTGGGATCCCAGAGGTTACTGGAAGTACAAACACTGGTGGGGATTCCTGGATGAATACAAGCACAAGCCACCATAATAGGGAGCTCACCAAATGTCCAACTTAAGGACTCTAACTAAAAGTGCTAGGTTGGAGACAACCCACCATGGTATGATCGTTCCATTTTCAATTTTATTTAGTTTTGTTTGTTTTTTAGTTTTATTTTATTTTATTGAACCTGGAATTATTCATAACATTAGCATCTGCATACTGCATTCTGTATTTTGCAATAAAAAAATGCACGCGACGCGTAGGCGTCGCTGACGCATAGGCGTTGCTGACACGTCCGTGTCATCTGTACGTTGGGAAGAAAACAAAATTGAACAGAAAGCCACGCGAAAGCGTGGCAGGAGGTGTGCCTTTGGCACAATTTGACCCGTGTGACCGCGTCGCTGACGCGTCTGCGTCATGTGGGAAAAATGCCTCCGACACGTCCGCGTCACCCACGCGAACGCGTGCCCTAAAAATCAACGTAAAAAGGGTATATGGCAGCAAGTTGTGATGGAGTGGGGATGGAACGGTGCTAGAAGCACAAGCCTTACCACGCGAACGCGTGCCCCACGCGTCCGCGTCATTTTGCAAACATGGCCATTCACGCGATCGCATCAACCACGCTACCGTGTCACCTAGATTTTTGGCAAAATGCATTTAAAACAGAGAGTTGCGCGACCGCAAGGCTGCCCTCGTGCTAATGGCATAAATCACTCCACGCAAACGCGTGACCACGCGTCCGCGTCACTTCATAAATCGCGCCAACTGCGCGAACGCGTGCTCTACGCGTCCGCGTCACATGCGACGCAAAGATTATCCAAATCACCGCCAACTATCTGATCTTTTCTTCCCCAAATCTAAATCTTTTCTTTCCCTTCTTTTTCTTTTTCTTTCTTTTTCTTTGAATTGGTGTTGGAAATTTATTTGGGTCATTATTTTGCTTGTGGATTATTAAGGAATTGTTTGACAATTATATATTACTTTTTATAAGGTTGCTTGCATGTTCAATTTAATACTTTCAATAACTTATTTACCAGGCATGCTAAGTGTTTGTGAAAAAGCCCGTATGGCATCATGCACTACTTTTATATTATCCTACTACTTTAATGCCTGTTTTTCACAAAACCCCTTTTATATTTTATTAATTAAAATATAATTGTCAATCCAAACAAATTCTTAGTTTAAAAGAGATGATAATCTAACTTGGGCATTTAATGCTTAATCTATGCTACTCATACCTTTGCCAGCATGCCAATAAATATCTTGCATTTAATAGCCATCACATGCACTTGCCATATTTCCAATTGATGAACTTTTCACATGTAGTCATGACAATGTGTTAACAACATCCTTCTTTACCGTGCATTGATTATCACTTGTACCATCCTCTTCTTTGCTCTAACCCTTAGCTTTAAAAGTTACTTTCTTTTTCCCTTTTTAGGATGGCCACCAAGAAGGGTAAAGAGAAAGCTACTCCCAAACCACCGGCAAGGAAAGGAACAAAAAGAGCACCAGCTGAGGAACCACAACCCTATCCACTTGTACATCTTAGCATGCACCGAGAACGGTGCAATCTTTAAGTATGGGGAGGTCGATACCGACTTCCAGGGGTTAGTTACCTTCTTTTCAACACCAATACTCTATTTTCTTTGTTTGTTCACTGTTGCATTTGCATATTTGATTGCATGTTTGTTTGATTTTATGCATTTAGTTACTACTTGGTTGAAGTAATATTTTCTTTTTCAAGAAATTTTTATAGTATTTCACTAATTTAAATTGAAAATTTTGTGTTAAACCTGTTTGGAAGTTGTATTTGGAACATGGTTTTTGAGCCAAAGAACACACAACCTGTGAGATTTTGAGCTTATTTACATGGTTACATTATTTAACCATAAATTTTTATTCTTGTGTGTTTCCTTCTCTATGATTGTAATCTATATTTTGTTCCATTCTATATGTCCATTATTTAGTGTATTTACATGCTTACATATGATTGAGGCCATTACTTGTTTTTGCTCACTTATCCCAAATAAGCCTACCCTTTTATGTCACCATTGTTAGCCACTTTGAGCTTTTTAATCCCCTTCTGTTTTATAACCACATTACTATCCTTAAGCAGAAAAACAAATTAAAAATCCCAAGTTGAATCCTTGGTTAGCTTAAGATAGATATTGTGTATAATTTAAGTATGGGGAATTTTATGGAAACATGGGATGATAGGAAAAAAGGGAATTAAATTGAATAAGTTATTTCAAAATTTGGGAAGCATGCTAGGTGAAATCAAAATAGTTAAATTACCATGTGCATTGAAAAATAAAAAAAGGAAAAAAAAGAAAAGAAAAAGAGCAAATAATAAAAGGGGACAAAAGACCCCAAGTTAAGTAATAATATCAATGCATATGAGTTGTACTTAAATTTGGGATGCATGAATGTGTGGTAAACGTAGCTAATGCGCAGTTAGATCTTGCATTATAATTACATGGATTGTCTTAAGTAGGTGGGAAAAGTTTAAGTTAATTAAGGATTCAGATTTTAGTCTACTTAACCAAATACAATCTTACCTTGAACTTGACCCCATTACAACCCTTAAAAGACCTATTGATTTGTGTATTTGTGCATTAAACTTTTGTTTATTGGTAGAAGAAGAGCAAGCCTTAGAAAGCAAGGTTAGTAGAGAATTGAGAGAATCGAACCTTAAACACCTGAGCGATTAGAGTGCATACACTTCAAGTAAGGGTTCGATGCTCGATTCCTTGTTCCCTGCTTTCATGAGCTATTTTCTTCTTGCAAGTTATTTGTATTTTATTTTGTGATCTGAATTAGTGAAATCCAGTTCATATTTATTCTTGAAAGATTTACTTACTTTTTCACCAAGTAGGTAGAAACATTTTAGCTGTAAGTTGCATTCACATTCATAGGTTGCATTGCATGAGTCTTGCTTTTCCCTACTCATTTATTTTATCTCCTTAAGCTAAGCATGAGAACATGCTAATGTTTAAGTGTGGGGAGGTTGATAAACCACTATTTTATGGTTTATATTGTGTTTAATTGAGTGATTTTTATCAAATTCTTGCCCACTTATTCATATGATTTGCATGATTTTACAATTCCTTCATAATTTAGTTCTATGGTTGAAAACTTGCTTCCTAGAGATCTTTTAATTACATATTTTAATTCCTCTTTTATACCATTTGATGTCGTAATCTGTGTGATTAAGTGTTTTAGGCTTCATAGGGCAAGAATGGCTTAGAGCATGGAGAGGAAGCTTGCAAAAAGGGAAGGAGCACAAGAAATAAAGGAGACAACCAGTGAACAGCGACGCACACGCATGGCTGACGTGTGCGTGCAATTTGGACAAAATCACAGCGACACGTATGCGTGCCTGACGCGCACGCGTGGAGAGGAAAATCATCAAACAACGTGTACGCGTGACTGACGCGTACGCGTGACATGCGCGATCTGCAGAAATTACAAAATATGCTGAAGATGATTTTGGGCCGCGGTTTAACCCAGATTTCAGCCCAGAAACACATATTAAAGTCAGGGAACATGTAGAGACTCAACCGATCAAATCACACACACAATTTTAGGTTTAGATGTAGTTTTTAGAGAGAGAGGTTCTCTCTTCTCACTTAGGATTTAGGATTAGGATTCCTCTTAAAGGATTTAGGATTTCTTTCTTCTTCTCAATTTTTAGGTTCAATGTTCCTTTACTCAATTCTCGTATACTTTTTCATGTTGGATTTGATTTCTTTTATTAATGCAATTTGAGGTATTTCAGACATATGATTTTGATTTAGTTTTCTATATTCTTGGTTCTTGTTGATTAATTGGTGACTCTTGAGTTATCAAACTCATCGTGATTGATAATTGTTATCTTTGCTAATTGATTTAGATTCTTATAACTCTAGTCTTTCCTAAGGAGTTGACTAGGACTTTAGGTGTTAAATTGATTTATCCACTTGACTTACCTTCATAGTTAGAGGTTGACTGAGTGGGAGCAAAAATATAATTCTCATCACCATTAATAAGGATAACTAGGATAGGACTTCTAATTTTCATACCTTTCCAAGAGTTTTATTAGTTATTAATTTACTAATTCCTGCAATTTATTTCTCTTGTTCAAACCTTTTTTAAAACCTAAAAATACTATTTTCCATAACCAATAATAAATCATACTTCCCTGCAATTCCTTGAGAAGACAACCCGAGGTTTGAATACTTCGGTTTATAAATTTTATTGGGTTTGTTACTTGTGACAACCAAATGTTTGTACGAAAGGATTTTTTGTTGGTTTAGAAGCTATACTTACGACGCGATCATATTTTTATATTTCTTTACAGGTAGAAAATTCGATCGTCACCGGGGAATTGCAAACGTGTGCCTTATTATTGGTTATTTTAAATATTTTCTTTTTCTTTTTTGTTTATTTTTGTTTTGTTTTTAATTTTTATTAGTTACTATGAGTTCTCACCCCTATCGCGTTGAGTTTGGTTCTAATATTGTTGAAAAGAATGGAAGCTATAACAGGAAAATGCATTAAGGTCAAAACAATCAAAGATGGACGAAGCCACGAGGATCTGATCAACCCTTTAGGCAACAACACCTTCCAAAATACCATGGACAATGACCATTCTACAATGCGTGCCAAGATGATAGATATGGTAGACCCCCTTGTGGTTACCAACAAGCCCCATCATATGTCCACAACCCCCTCCTCAACATAGCTTCAGACCACCAAACTCATAAGCCCCCTACTACCAAACAACCTCATATAATCCTAACCCTTATCCACCATATCAATCACCTTATGAGCCATATGAGACATACATAGACCCACTCCAATTCCAACCCAGTTACTCCCAAGGACCACCACCTCTATATACACCACATCCATATCCATCAATCAAAGAGCCTTATGATCTTACTTATGATATCCAAGAAGAACAAGAGTCAAAGGACCGTCTCAAGGAAACAATGGATCAATTTCAAGCAACCCTGCGTCAGTTGGACCAAGCGGTAAATTGAATAGCGCCCGAAGCTTTCATGGCTAAAGAATCTCAACTTGAGAACAAGGAATTGAAGTGTGCAGTGCAACAAGTGGAAAAGATAGAGAGTGATGAACCACCACATTCTCATGATGAACCACCCTCTTATCATGAACCTTTCCTCCCAAATAATGAGCCCCCACATCCACCTCAACCTTCGATGCATGACACTATTGGTGTTCTTTTTCAAGGGCAAAGAGAGATGAAACGGGGAGTACTAGAATTCGCGACTGCCTTGACCGAGGTAGTAAACCGATTAGCTTCCCAACATTTGAACACTCAAAGTACTCCCATGGCTATATGTGGAGAATCAAAAGAAGAGCGTAGCATGAAGGAGACACTAGAAACTCTGGTGGACAATGAGGAACATGGATTTGTATTAGAACAAGTGGAGGAAGCCATAATGGTTGCAGAGGAAGAAGTGGTTGAAGATTTAGGAGATGCTGAACCTCCATGGGAATCTAGAATTATAGAGCACCCCTCCAATAAGATTGAAATTGATGTCAAGAAGGCCAAAGCACAACCTCCATGGCATATTCCTTATGAAGACTTGGATGGGATAGATCAAGAAGTAAGTTCCCTTGGTAATAAGGATCATGCATCAAGTCCTCCGAGTAATAAAACTACATCCGCAATTGAACTTCTTGAATATGAAGACTCTTCTCTGATTGAGTCTGAGAATGATGTGGAAGCGGAAATCCTTAGAAAAGGGCAGACGGGAGTTGAGTACGCTTTGTCAAGAACGTTGGAAACTTCTCCACCTAGGTTGCCGTCTACTCCTTCACTCGAGTGGGTAAAACTTATCTCTGTTCATCTTCCTACGATATTCTTAAAACGGACGGCCAACTCAGGAAGCTTTGTGACATAAAGCGTAAGAGGAGACTGTTTAGTGGTTGGAGTTGTAAATCAAGGCTCATCAAGGTTGATACTTCAAGAGATAGATGTAAGGGCTCAATTGGTGATAATTTAGTTAGATATAAAAGAAGAGTTTGGTACTCTGTAGAGAATTCAAAGTACTTGCCACCCTGATGGAACCATGATGATCAACTTGAAGACGGGTGTAAAATCAAGATTTGGGATCCTGGCATACAAGAAGATCAACTTTGGGAGCTCAAAAATTGTGAAGAACTCCATCAAGGCTTCAAAAATTTACATGGAATAGACAGAGCTTATTGGAAGTCCAAGCATTGGTGGCAGTTTTAGGATGAGTTCAAGCACAAGCCACCAAGACAAGGAGCTCACTAAATGTCCAACTTAAGGACTTTAACTAAAAGTACTAGGTGGGAGACAACCCACCATGGTATGACCGTTCCTTTTTCAATTATAATTTTATTTAGTTTTGTTTGTTTTTTGAGTTTTATTTTATTTCATTGAACCTGAAATTATTCATAACGTCTGCATCAGCATCTGCATTCTGCATTCTGTAATTTGCATAAAAAAATGCACGCAACGTGCTAGTGTCGCTGACGCGTCCGCATCATTAATGCATTAGAAACAAGGAAGAAAAGAAGCAGAGACTCACGCGAGAGTGTGGCTGGAGGCGTGCCTTTGGCACAAATACGCCCACGCGGACGCGTCAGCTCTGGACAAATAGCCTCCAATGTGTCCGCATCACCCACGCGAACGCGTGCCCCAAAAATCGACGTAAAAAGGGGTGTATGGCAGAATGTTAGGCTGGAATGGGGTTGGAACCATGCTAGAAGCACAAGCCCTATTACGCGAATGCGTGCCCCACGCAAACGCGTGCCCTACGCGTCCGCGTCATTTTTCAAAAAATGGCCTTTCACGCGATCGCGTCACCCACGCGAACGCGTCACCCTAAATTTTGGCAACATGAGTTTGAAACAGAAAGTTGCACGAACTCGAGGATGCTCTCGCGCCAATAGCACAATTCATATCACGCGACCGCATGAACCACACGTCTGCGTCACTTAAAAATTGCGCCAATTGCGCGAACGCGTGTGCCACGCGTCCGCGTCACATGCGATGCACAATTTATCCAGATCAGCGCCAACTATCTTATCTTTTCTTCCCCAAATCTAAATCTTTTCTTTTGGTGTTAAATTTTCTTATTCAACTGTTGTAACTTCTTTATATTATTTTGGTGCTTCGTGACTTGTTTCCATTGTTGGGTAATATTATTTATAGGTTAATGCTAATCTTATATAATACTTGTACCCCTCTTGCATTGACATGAACATACACTATCTTGCATTCTCCACACTCTTCCCATTGTTGCAAATTTTGCACCACTGGTATGCCATGTGCTTCTATTATTTTCTCACGTACATGTTGAAGCTTCCATGTAATTGAGACCCTTATCATTTGGCATTAACCCACCCATACTTCATTTATTTTCTTATCTTTATTTCTGGGTTACTTTTCTTCCCTTTTTTCTTTCAGGAAGGCCACCCAGAAGGGAACTGGAAGACGTTTACAAGGGGAGACAGACAAGTCCATCTGCAAAATTTTTAGAGAAAAGCGCCAGTTAGAACAGCCCATCCACCTGCACATTGATAAATGAGATTTGCTCGGTGGTCTAGAATTCCTCTCATAGAAATAAGGACTTCATTGTAAGCATAGTTCTAAATCAACAAACAATTTCCACATCAAAAATTTGAGTTGTCACAAGTGCAGACGCCAAATAAGAATTAGCCGAAGTATTTGATCTCTGGGTCGTCTCATAATGAATTGCAATGAAATGCTCAATTATTGGCTATGAGGAACAAGGGGTTTGATTTTCAATGGACAAAAAAAATGACAAGAAAGTAAATGAACAATTAACTAATAATAGAAATAGAAAAGTACTCTTGGCTAGACATAGGTAATTGAGATCACCATCCTTGTCTACAAACTAAATATTGATAATTATGAGGAACCAAGCTCATTAAGTCTACCTCCAAAAGCTTTAAGTACGTATAATCTACTCCTAAGCTTGAGGTACGTCAAATGGCTTGATCAACATCAACCCATAAGGTCTAACCTCACTACTAATTAACCTAGTAGTAGGCTAGTATCAATGGCTATCAAGTTGATCACCAAGGGTTCTCAAATCACCAATTCATTGAAACCCAATGACTCAAGGTCACTCAATTCCCTTAGCCTAGGCCAAGAGTAAAGAAAACTACTCAAAAACTAGTGAAAGCATTTTAACAAACACCTAGAGTGCAAGAAAAGTAAACATCATCAAATGCAAGAATTAGTGAAACCCATGACTAACATAAATGAGAAATCAACAATAGAAATCAAGATCAACATAGAAGAGCATGGAAACATAAAATTGCATTAAAGAAAAATAAGATCCAACAATTGTTCATAAACATAAAAGAGAACAAAACAATAAATTAACAAGAGAAACTAAGAAGATTTAGACAATAGAACACTAAAATATAATGAGAATTAAAATCAAAACAAGAATTGAAAGAGAAATTTGAGAGCGATTAACATAATTTTACCCTAATTTCTATCCTAAATATAGAGAGAGGAGAGAGTCTCTCTCTCTAGAATTCTACCCTAAAATATGATGAAAAAACAATGACTACTTGGTTCATTCCCCCCCCTCAATCCTTGGGGTCAATAGAATCAGAAAATGAGTTGGATTACGCCTAAAATGAGCTAGAAATCGCCCCCAATGAGTTGCCCAAAATGGACCCACGCTGCTCCATCGGTGCGCACGCGTACTGTGCGCGTGCGCATCTTTAGACGTCAGGCAACTATGGCAAATTTTATATCATTTTTAAGCCCCGGATGTTAGCTTTCCAATGCAATGGAAACCGCCTCATTTGATCCTCTGTAGCTCAAGTTATGGTCGATTGAGTGTGAAGAGGTCAGGCTTGACAGCTTTACGGTTCCTTCATTTCTTCATGAGTTCTCCCACTTTGCATGCTTTTCTCCTCACTTCTTCCATCCAATACTTCCTTTATGAACCTGAGATCACTCAACAAACATATCAAGGCATCTAATGGAATTAAAGTGAATTAAATATAGCTATTTTAGGGCCTAAAAAGCATGTTTTCATATTTAAGCACAAATTAAGGGAGAATTGCAAAACCATGCTATTTCATTGAATAAATGTGAGAAAATGTGATAAAATCTCCCAAATTAAGCACAAGATAAACCACAAAATCGGGGTTTATCACACATCTCAGCATATAACCGAGGACAGTGCAATCTTTAAGTGTGGGGAGGTCGATACCGATCTCCATGGGTTAGTTATTTTCTTCCCAGCACCAATGTCTAGTTTTCTTTGTTAGTTCATTGTTGCATTGCATAATAGATTGCATGTGTAGTTGATTGTTTGCATTTAAGTACTACTTGATCGAAAAATAATAAGTTTCTTTTTAAGACCCTATTTTTGAAAAATTTCACTAAATTAAAATCAAAATTTTTATGTTAAACTTGTCGGAAGTTGTATTTGGAACATTGTTTTTTTGAGCCAAAGAACACACATCCCGTGAGATTTTGAGCTTATTTATATGGTTACATTATTTAACCATAATATTTCATTCTTGTGTGTTTTTCTTCTCTATGATTGCAATATGCATTTTGTTACAGTCTATATGTCCATTGTTTAGTATATTTACATGCTTGCGTATGATTGAGGCCATATTTGATTATTAACTCACTTATCCCAAATAAGCCTACCATTTTGTGTCACCCTTGTTAGCCAAAAACTGGTTTGCATGAATCAATGGAGAAGCAAAACAAAATTGCAACCAAAAACTGTGAAAAGACTTCAGGGACAAACATGCTCTTGCCTTGTGATTCTATGAGCGGGAAGGGTTGTCAGCCAGAATTACATTTGGTTTCCCGAAGATCTAAAAGAGTTGCTTCTTGTACATTAGAAATTGTTCCTACAAGTTGCAAACATACTGTTCAACATTTCAAATGCCCTGAAACCCACCTCAAAGATTCTTGTGGCGTAAAGGTTGGTGAGAAATTCATTGAATCTTAATATCTGGCGCTATTTTATGTCCATCTATAAGTTGTATTAGTGTATGTCAAGAAGTTAGATCAAGGCAATGCCATTGCTGTAGCTGGGGCTGATTGTCTATAGGCATGTATCTATGTGTAGCAACTCTAGTTAGATATATAATCATTTATT
Source organism: Arachis duranensis (assembly GCF_000817695.3). Lineage (NCBI taxonomy): Eukaryota > Viridiplantae > Streptophyta > Magnoliopsida > Fabales > Fabaceae > Arachis > Arachis duranensis. The sequence continues at coordinate 44,523,613 of NC_029780.3, forward strand.
GCTTCTGCCTAATTAAAACTTTTAGAAGAGATGATTTCATGACATAATATAAAAGCTTCTATGAGCAAAAGGTCTATAGTTTGATTCTTGTATCCCCATTTTTCTAAATAAAGATAGAAAAATGTTACTTCACAATTCAAGCCCAAAATAGGGTTTTACGTGAGGGAACGTGTAGATATTTAATCATTCAAGTTAGTTTATGAAAACTCTACTCTGCTGGTTCAACTTAGGATCAATCCAGTCTAACTATCAGGCTCTAAAACAGTTTGTTAAGTGTTAAATGTGATAGCTGTCTGCTGCACATAGAATCTGTTTCTACTTCTGTAACTATAAGTTGTTAGTAGATTCTGACTAGCTCTCCTTCTGACACTTTTCTCAGCTATCTTCTTTGGAGCTAAAACTGATTGGTTTTTAATGTCAAATTTTTCAATCTCTTTTTATTTGGATCTTATTTTAGGATGATACTTAGGTTGGAAATGTCCCCTTTCTAATCATTTCTCAAGTATCTTCCTTTCATAAAGCAGCTATTTGACGTTGTACTCATCATGTAATTGTTGGAATTTATTCTTATACATGAGCTATAATGGTACAAGTTATTGAATTAGATCATGCTTGTCCCTCAAGTCATACCTTTCAGTTCTTTGTTCCATCCTCCAGATGATGGGGAAATAGGATATGCATACCATAAGATTCAATCAAGTTGGGCTTATATGATAGAGGAGTGCTTCAAGTGTTGTTCTTGATAGGAAAGTGTTCATCTAGCTTATGAAAAACATGTACCACACAATTATAAGCTTTTCAAATTTATGTGGGCCTGAATGTGTGAAAATCCAACAAGAGACTAAGTGCAGTGTTTGCAATGATGAGGATATTCCTAATGTTGAATAGACTGATGGGATGCGAAAGAATTAGAAGTGACCGCATTAGAGAGAGTTAGGATAACACTTCTTCTGTAAAACTTGTAAGTAGATATGGGTAGAGGAAGACCAATAAAAACAGATGACATATTTAAAATGTCATAAATTGTGACAGCTTGTCTATAGGCATCATTTATGACAGGATCCAATGTGGTCATGTTCAAAATGTGAACCATATACTTGAGCCTGACTAAAAATTGGGACTGAACTAACTGACATTTGGCATATCCCTCACGAACTCCTATTCAATGAAAATAGCAAGCTGTATTTGTTTCTAGTACGATTTCTTATTAGATCATTAGTGAATACCTTATACCAAATCCTCTTTTTGGTTTAGAAGACAGCCAAGGTTTTTGTATCCCTTGTTTTGAAATTCAACTTGATCTTTATTTCTGTAATTTAGACTTTTTGTATTGTGTGTTTCTAAGCACATTTCTTGTGAAAACAAGTCTAAGAAATGTCATTTGGCTTTTTTTTGTGTAGAAGCAAGATATACTGGCAGATGTTTCAAATAAAAAGAGTTTCTCCCACTGGTGAGTTTCAGTCAACAGTTTTTAATATCTAGTCTTTTCACTCATTGTTTCCAAATGTAATTGAGTTCAAATTTTATTAGATAGTGCCCAAAAAAAATAACTAATGCTCCTTTTTAACACTATATTTCTTTGGGGGATATCTATCTATGTCATTGTTTAAAACATGAAAAGTTAAAAAAATATGAATGAAGAGAGTCTACAATGGCTAAAAGACACTGATATCATCTTTTTCTTCTCAGGATAAATGACTAATTCCTAAAATGATTTAACTCTCGGTTACTCTCCCCAAAACTCTTGCCTAAGTTAATCATTTGGTGTATCTTGAATGATGAATTCAATTGTGTTGCTTACTTGCTTGTTCTCACCTTAATTTTTCTGGATGAGTATTCCTTTGCTTAATTATCACACTGGATAATTGATGTTCCTCTCTAAACATGTAGCATGTATGTTTTCTTATTCTCAAAAGTGCATTTGGATAAACATATGCACATTTAATATGCCTTGCATGTCTGTCATTGGTTAATTGCTTATATACAGTGGCACTATCTGTCCATATTTCTTTTTGGTTAATGCACACACCATTAATAGACAGATTTTCTGACAAACATGTCTTATGGGATATAACTAGATGCCTAGCATCTATTTGGTGTAAAGCTCATGATCATTGTAGAGGGTTTTCACTCTCCGACATGTAGAGAGATTGGAAAGCTACGCTTTGTATATAAATTCGACATTTTTTAACAAGGATTCCTTCCATTTGGTAATAGACTGAAATAATATATTGACGGCATAGTCTCTCATGTATAGCATACAAGCTCTAGTGACAGCTAGGTGCCAACTAAGCAAACAGTTAGCAACTAACTAAGCAATCAGTTACCTTCCATTTACTGGTTATTTATACTATTAAGATCTTTGAGATTAACGAAGAAAATAATAAAAGAGTAACTCAACAAATGAGAGAAAGAATATTACTCTTATATGTTGTTTACATGACAGAAATAGTAGCATCTATTTATAATAATAGTAAAGCCCTAATATTAGCAAGGAAATAAATCTAGAGAATAATGATAAATAACAATGTGAATCTTAAGAAGCCATATTCTTCTATATGATATGACTCTATCGTAATTGCTAACACTCTCCCTAGAGCTTGACCATATAGATAATATAATATGCACCAATCTTGAAACCTTAATAACTTATAGGAGATATTATTTGATATGATTACCAAGAAACTTTTCTCTGGAAGCAAAAGTTGCTTTTGTCTGCACTTTTCTTGGTGTTGCATCCATCTGTCATTGGCAACAATATCAATTAGATATCAAGAATGCCTTCCTTCATGGATTCCTTGACTAGAAGTGTACATGCAGCAGCCCACCTGGGTTTATTGCTTATTGTTCTATCAACACAACCCCAAACGTGCACTGTATTTATTTGATCTTTTATGTGGATGTAATCATTACAAATAATAGTAACGAAGGGATAACTTAGTTAAAGAAACATCTATATCAACAGTTTCACTTAGGATTTGGGAAAACTAAAAGACTTCCTTGGTATTGAGGTAGATCAATCTAAAAGTGGTATTGCTTTATCACAAAGAAAATATGCCCTTATGTTGGAAGAAACAGATATGATGAATTGAGAATCTGTCGATAGCCAATTGATCCTAGTGGCAAATTGTTGCCTGATCAACGAGAATATTTTCCTGATCCGGGGAGATATCAGAGACTTGTAGGGAAGCAGAATTACCTCACCAATACTAGACTAGATATCTTGTACCCTATTAGTGTAGTGAGTCAGTTTATGTAGTTCTCTTTGCATTGATCATTGAGATGCTGTAGTGCATATTATGAAGTATATTGAAAAAGCCCCTGGACAAGGACTATTATACATATATAAAGGTCGGTATTGTGATCCAGATTGGCAAGATTCTCCTATTGATAAATGGTCTCTCTAGAGGTATTGTGTTTTTCTTGGTGGTCTTACGGATAGACTGTCTATCTCTGGGTATTGTGTTCTTCTTGGTGGCAATCTTATATCTTGGAAAAGTTAGAAACAAAGTTGTGTTGCTCGATCAAAGCACAGAGGCTGAGTATTGCATCATTCCGTTAGTGGCTTGTGAGTAATCTGGGTTAAACAATTACTTTCAAAATTGAAGTTTGGAACAAATATAGAAATGAAGTTATATTGCGATAATCAAGCAGCATTCCTGAACATCACATTGCCTCATTGCCTCTGATCTAGTATTCCGTGAGAGAACTAAACACATGGAGGTTGATCTCATTTCATAAGGTAGAATGTTTTATCTAAAGAAATTGTTAGAGTTTGTTAATTCCAATTATCCGTTGGCCTATATTCTTCCAAAGTCTCTTAGAAGTCGTCTCGTAACTACATTTGTAACAAGCTTGGTACATATGATGTATATGCACCAACATGAGGGGGAATGTTGATATTAAAGTAAAGTTCCTTAATGTATCATTTAGGATCAATTAGGAATAATTAACTTCTTTATTATACATTGTAATTATGATGAATGATACTTCAGTGTTTATAAAACCCAAAAGCAGAGAAGGTTTCTTCTCAAGCATTGACATACTAATCGCCTCTTAAACAATGTTGTAAGTGATTGACTTGAACAAAATGATTAAAAGCAGCATTGTAGTGGTGGTTGGATCAAAGAGAAAAGAACAGATTTAGAGAGAGCATGGTGAGATTAGCACTGAGGAAGCAGCAGCAGTAGGCCGTACAAAGCCAGGGATAAGAATGGAAATGCTGATAATGCAGAAGATGACAAGTGATGTGATGAAGAGAACAATACAAGATCTGCAAAGAGGAAAGGCTCAAATATGATGGTGTGATCACTGATCAGCGGCGGAAAGCCAAGGATAGTGGACTGGGCTGGGTTGCACTGAAGAAGAGAAGTCCAATGGTGTGTTCACTGATTGGTGATGGCGACAGTACGGGAATAGTATGGACGGGCATGGCAGTGGAAGAAAATATTCATGGATACTGATGAGATGCTGGCATGCTGCCAGAAGAGATGCACAACAAAAAGGACGAAAGTTTTTAGCTCTGTTTTAGCACTCAACTGAGAACGTTGAGAACTGGTGATAGCGGAAGGATCTCAGTGAGTTTAAAGAGGATATCATGGTTTTGATACGATGCTAATATCCATGATTAACTAGGAAAATAATAAAGAATAACTCATCAAATGAGGGAGAATATATTATTCTTATGTGCTATGTAACATGAGAGGAATAGCTTCTATTTATAATAAAAAACAAAGTCTTGTCCCACTAGGTGTGGTCGACTACATGGATCAAATGATATTATTGGGTTCTATTATGTTTCATGTCTGCAAAGAGACTGTTTACAGGTAGATCTCGTTTGACCACTTCATGGATAGTTTTCTTAGGTCTTTCTTTGTCTTTTATACTTTGTCCATTTTCCATCTCATCTACTCTTCTGAATAGGTGTTTTGTTTGTCTTCTTCTCACATGTCCAAACCACCTAAGATGCGATTCTTCCATCTTTTCCACAATAAGTGCTATTCCAACTCTTTTATATTTTCGTTCTTTATTCTATCCAATGGTGTATGACTATTCATCTATCCCAATATCATCTTTGCCACACTTAATTTATGTTCGTGCTCTTCTTCGGCTGCTCAACATTCTGTATCATAAAACATAGTCGGTCTCATAGCGGTGCGATAGAATTTATTGTTAAGTTTTAAAGGCACCTTTTTTGTCACATATACAACTAGACGTGCTCTGCCATTTTGACCAATCTGTTTAGATCTTATGATTTACATCCTGTTTAATCTCTCCATCATCTTGTATGATGCACACAAGATATATAAAAATTTTAAATTTTCGTAGTATGTTTTCTCTAATCTTCACATTTGTATTAGAGTTTCTCCTTCGGCGGCCGAACTTACATTCTATATATTCCTTCTTGCTACGGTTTATGCGCAGACCATACACTTATAGAGCTTCTCTCCATAAATAAAACTTTTTATTTTGGTCTTTTCTTGACTCTCCCATAAGGACGATATCATCGGCAAAAAGTATATATCATGGCACAAGCTCTTGGCTATGCTCTGTGAATACTTTTAAAACTAATGTTAAAAGGTATAGACTTAAGGATGATCCTTGGTGTAATTCTATACCAATGAAAAATTTCTGTCACACAACCTTGAATTTTCACACTAGTTGTAATCACATCATACATGTCTTTAATTGTACGAATATATGCAATTTTTATTTTCTTCCTTTCCAAAACCTTTCATACGACCTCCTTTGGCACCTTATCATATGTTTTTTCTACATCAATAAAAACCATATGTAGATCCCTTTTATTATTACGATACCTCCATCATCCTTCTTAACAGGTATATCGCTTTAGTGGTGGATCTGCTTAGCATAAAACCAAATTGGTTCTGTTACTTGTGTCTCGTCTTAGCCTCCATTCTATCACCCTTGTTCATAACTTCATGGTATGACTCATGAGTTTGATCCTTCTATAGGTTTTGCAATTTTGTATATCCCGTTATTTTTGTAGATAGGTACCAAGACGCTCTTTCTCTACTCCTGTCATCTTTTTTTACCTTAAAATCTCATTAAAAAGTTTGGTTAATCAATTGATGCCTCTTTCCAAAGCTCTTCCAAGCTTCAATCGGAATATTATTGGGTCCTACTGTCCTACCATTTTTAATCTGCTTTAAAGCCTCTTTTATCTCCACGTTTCGAATCCTTCGATAGTAGTCGAAGTTTGTATCTTCTTCCCTCGTGCATAATCGACCAAGGCTCGGAAGGGTCTTCTGTCCTTCATTAAATAACTCGTAGAAGTAGCTCTTCCACCTTTCATTGATCTTTTTCTCGAGCCAAAGCTTCTCTGTCTTTATCCTTTATACACCTGATCCAAGTCTCTCATTCTTCTTTCACCGTTCTTTGCGATTTTATATATACATTTTTCTCCTTTCTTTGTGTCTAAAGACTGGTAGAGACCCTAATATGTAATTGCTTTACTTCACTCTTATCTCTTTCGTAGTCGCCTTATATTTTTTCCAATTATCTGCATTGCGGCAAAAATACCACTTCTTAAAATACTCCTTTTTTGCTTTTATTTTTTTCTTATACACTCGCTTTCCATAAACAAAACTCATTGTCTCTTGGTCCTATCTCTTTAGAATCACTAGAACTTTTTTTTATTGTTCTTCTAATAACTTTTGCCATCTCCCTCTACATCGCCTCTGTGCTTCTATCCCCATCCTACTTTGCTTCTTCTCCTACCTATTTTAGGAAGCTTCTTTGTTTCTCACCTTTTATCTGCCACTACTTTGTCCTTAGGTTTTTCGTATGATGTATTTTTCTCAACTTTTACTCGACGCAAAAATCCATGACGAGCATCTTATGTTGTTTGTTAAACTCTCTCTCAGAATAATTTTACAATTAATGCAAAATTTTCAGTGGACTCTCCTTAATAAGAAGTCGATTTAAGAGCTTGTCATGCCACTCCTATAGATTATAAGATGTTCATCTCTCTTTTTAAAACATGTATTTGCGATGAGAAGGTCAAAGATTGAAGAAAAATTCAAAATAGTTTTACCCTGGTATGAACCACCCCGAAATCATAGCCTCCATGAATACTTTCATACCAGTCACTTCTTTTCTAACATGGCTATTTAAATCTCCTAAAAAAATCTTATCTCTCGAAGGTATGTCTTGGATTAAATTCCCTAGATCCTCCCAAAACTTTATTTTGTGTTGTTCGTCCGAACCCACTTGCAGTGCATAGACGCTAATCACATGAAAATATTTCCTTGCACCACAAGTTTGATAGAAGATAACCGATTTCCCACTCTCTTGTCATCTACTACGACCTTCTTCTACTGCTTATCCGCGATAATACCTATTCTATTTCTAGTCTTCATCTTTTTTGTATACCAAAGTTTGAACCTGGAAGTATACAACTCCCTAGCCTTCATATCGACTTATTTTGTTTCTTATAGGTACATGATGTTAATCATTCTTCTTATCATGGTATCCAAATTTCAACATTCTGTCGCTCCGACCTTTATCTTTTTCTTTGTAAACTAGTTTATTTACCTTCGTCTGTTCACGAAAATGCGGGAACCCTTGCCTATTTAACACTACACCTGGACACTGATGCAGCGGCTCTTGCTCATTTGACACTATACGCGAGGCATACAGCACGTTACTTCCGAGCAACAACCTAGTTTTAGCGCAATAACATCTTTGATTCATATCATAAAGATTTGACCGAGTTTTTTATGTTGGCTGTTAATCTTCCTCCTTTATTCGGGTTTGGGACCGGCTGTGTACCGCAGGTGTAACATAGGTGGAGTTAATGATAATGATGATGATGATGATGATGATGATGATGATGATATTTGGCACTCATATATAATATGATTCTATCTTGGTTTCTAGCATATACATTTGTAACTCCTCATCATACATCACATTATTTGCACTTTTGAATCATGTTTAACATGTCATTTTTATTGTTGCAGTGATCCTATGGAACATTCTTCTCCGAGTAGTCTAAAGGAAACTGTTGTTACAACAGGAGGTTTAACTGCCAATGAAGAAAGGTTACTGAATCAGGAGAATGGTGAGTTATCCAGAAACCTGCAATTGGTATACATTGTTATGTGGTAGTGCAGGAGCCCAAAAAAGATATTTCATTTACTGTTTTCTTGGTTGATAATTTTGTTTGCCTAAGTGTTCCTATCTGCTTTCAGTTCTTTGTGGTAAACTCTAATTGGGAGGTTTATTTGCTAGAAAGCACAGGCAGGCCAACTTAGTGGCTTATTCTTTTTTTCTATAAGGGGCTTGAAAAGGAGCAATCACGTGGTAACCGACAACCAAAAGCCAACCCAGCTCTCTTTGCCCCTTTAAACTGACAACTAATACGAGTCCCGTGTGAAGGAATATTGCTTAATTTTTATAGAGGAATTGTCTGATTTTTTATATTCAAATGATACATTAAAACAGGAATAAATAGAAGACAACATGGTACCAGGTAAGCCGTTAAATCTCCTTAATCCCAGTAAAAGTTGTCAACAGAAAGAGATATATTAGGACATAGCATCCCTGATAACTCTATAAGCTTGACCTAAGAAACAAGGAAATAAAACCTTTGAAAGGATGTTTAAATTAATATTAACAAATCAAATATTCAAACTCCCCCTCAAATGGGGAAATCAAATTTCTGCCACTTTTGAGATCAGCAGTGGTGTTAATCAGTGCATCCGCTTGACAAGACAAAATGGAATTATTCACATGCTTAGTTCACTCATGATGAACGAGAGATTTGCAATACTGTTTGCAGCCAAGTTATCTCTAAATACTTTGATGGTTTGAAGGGTTTCTTATTTCTTTCGGTAAGCCCTTTTCCTGGTATTTTTGTAAAAGATTAATATTGAGTTGGAGATAAGAATAAATAGAGAGAAAGAAAGAGAAGGGGGAGCCTGGTGCAAAGCATTCTGTATTACCGAAGTCCGAAGAAGGGTCGCACCCACAGAAAGTTCCAAGAGTAGAAGAAATACTTCATATAATAAACATTCTGTATTGGCCATTGGGTAATGATGCTGAAGCATATTAAGCTCTCACATGCTATATATCTACAAAAATTTGATGTGACCTCCATAAATCTAGTAGTCTTCAAGATAACTACATAAGACTTTCCCCTTGTGTCATTGATAATTATACTTGTTTCCCTTGTTTGAAAATTTACTGAGTTTCCTTTATAATTGAAATAGATAAACAAAATACATAAAATTTTCTTCTCTATTCCTATAGGTAACTGCTACGGCAGTCATGGACTCATGGTTAATATTGAGTTTATAGGTGGCTCAGTTTAGCCGATCCGTTATTTGTTCACACTTTCTTTTCCCCTTATATTTCCTGTTTGGGTTTATTTGTGTATGCCATTTTACTCCTCAGGCCCTGTTAAGTTGTTTAAGTATGAGTTTTTTGTCGGGACTTTTTTCGTATGAAGGACTGGCAGGGAAATATCATAGAGAATGTAGGAAAGTGCTTGAATTTTATATAAAAACTTTTTTTTAAATAAAGTTTTCTGGGAATGTCAAAAAGTAGAAAGGAGCAAGTGTTTGACATATTTTAGTGAGGTCAGTATAATTTTCCCATCAAAATGACCCAATTTACCTGAAAAGAAAAACTCAGACTGCAAACCAATCATGCTGCAAAGTTAGCTCTCTAATAGTGTTTTCTGCTAGTTATTGATACATCAGAATGTTTAGTAAATGATGCAGAAATTTTTTCTGCAGGCAGCCTGATTAGAAGTGGAAAATGTAAGGAAAAATTAGCATCGCAAAATGTGACTACCAATGTATGTGCTGTAAGTTTTGACCTTGTGTTACAATGAAAATCAACTTGCACTGTATGTTCTTTACTCTTTGCTCATGCGGTTATTGTTAGACTTATTGAAGTTTGGTTGTTCATTTTCAGGTCCGTAGAACAAGACGAAAAGTATAAATATAATGCTATGTGGACATTATATAGTTCATGTAATGGCACTTTTTAGGATTCATGCTTTGCTCATTGCAATATTCGCTTTTAATTAACCACCTGCCCAAGTTCTATAAATTGTATTGGCTTGACAGTGGAATATAGCAGTCATATACACCACTCTAGCTCATATATCAAGAGTTCATAATGCAAAAAAAAATCGATTTTTGGCATAAACTTTTACTGCTATAATAATATATATGGATGCATCTTAGGTACTTCATGGTGTATAGTTATCTAGGGATTTTAGCCATTGATTTTAATGTGTTTTACAGTATGTATAGTATTTCATTTTTGTTTTTTAGTCCAAGTATTATATAGCAATTCTCCTTACTCATCCTTTAGAGGCTCACATTAATGTATCTCTAAAAAAGAAGCTGAGTGACAATGCCAATAGTGAAATCAGATGAGGCATAATGGTCCTCCTCCACGTCACGACTGTAGGGTGTTTTTTTGGAAGACAACAAAAATACACAAAACTAGCACAAATGATTACAATCACTTAGTAATAGACAAGATTTTTTTAATAAAATTTTATTTATCAAAGTATACCATTTGCAATTTTTTAAGCAAAATGCATGGTACCTCTTATTCTGTTTATAGTATAAACGAAATAAGAGTATACGCGTTTCGTTTACACTGTAAATGAGATATGATACAAAACGACGTGGCTGTATAATGTTTGTATACGTGGTTTGTAATGGTTCTATCTCGTTTACAGTAAAAACAAGATATGTGTACTTTTATTTCGTTTACATTGTAAACGAGATAAGAGTGGTAAATGCCTATATATATGTATTTTTTTTGCAACGCTTTTCTAGTCCTTATCACATCCATTTCTTCAACTTTTTTCCCTCTTTTACCCATTTCTAATCAAATTTTTGAGTTATTGAGATTATGGTGTGCGTCGATGCAAACGATGCGGACATCAACCAACTGAACGTGAGATAGTACATTGTTGGAGCAGTCGACTTTGAGGTTAGTATTTTTTGTTTATGTTTATGTTAAAGCATACATGTGTAGCCATACTTAGGGTACTTTTATAGAAGTAGTATGCAGTATATGATATATGCTCGGGAGGACAATTGAGACATTTTAAGGCAAAAAGGAAGAATGAAAATTTTACACTTCCAGAGGGCCCCATCCTAGAGCACGTGCAAAGAAGGCTAAGGAGAGCTTTGGAAACTTGGCAACACTTATACATGAGGAGTTACATCAAGTTCTAACCAAGGGAGAAAGGACAAGTCCCATTGGGTTAATTCAGGACAGCAAGAAGTCCAATAATGCTTTTCAAATTTAGTGGGAGGCATAATTTATTATTAATTTTCGAATTTTTAGGCCTTTGTTTTAGTTTGTTTTGTAGTTGGAGTTTGTTATAAGATTTGATTATTTTTGATTTGCTTAGTCGTATTTTTAGAAATTTTAAATTTAAATCAAATATGATATAATCTAATAAGATTAATTTTGATTTAAATTAGTTATCTTATCTTTAGGACATTTAAATTAAGTTATCTTATCTTTTAGTTAGTTTGTTATGGGCCTATTTAAACACCTTTGGTGAGACGATTTAGATAACTTTTGATCAATAAAATTTGTAGTTGCTTTATGCACGTTTTTATTGTGTTATTAAGTGAGGTGAGTGATTTGCTTCGTTTGTTGCATGAAGAAGATTGAAGGATCCAACCTAAGGTGAACATGCATGGTGGTTTCTTCAACTTCCAACCTCTGATATAGATTGTTAAGGACAAGTTCTTTGAAGGTCTAGTAACGAATCCCTTCCGGTGACCTAGGCTGCTAAGAACAGGTATCTTATAGGTCTAGTAGGAAAATTCTTGTCTATCTTTTATGTTTTCGCTGTGTCTTTAGGGGTGTGTTTCTTTATACCAATAATCCTTCCTTTTTTGTGTCATTCTTTTCTTATTCCCTTCTAACCCTTCCGGTGGGACTTTAATGCTTCATCTTTATTAAACTCTTTAATCCCCCAATAATCTTCTTCTCATCTTGTATCAGTTACAGGTCGTAGGTAAATTCTTATTTATCTGCACGTTCTAGAATCGCAAATTTACTTCTAATTTCAAAAAGAATAAATTTATTATTTAAATATTATTACTGCAATTTCTATATATTAACGTCAGCATCTGCAAAGAAAAAACATAAAAAAAAACGAAATTTCAATTTGTTCTCAGCTTTGTTTTAGCTTTTCAATTTTTCTTTGGGTTCCAATTAGGATTTAATTTTTTAGTTTCTGTCATCTTAGTATCACTTATTGTTTTCCTTCCTTTGTCACATACTTTGGTCGTCTTCTTGTCAAGTTGAACGTCTCTATCATTCATATTATCTTAGTTTTGGTGTCTCATCTTGTATTATTTACTTTTTCACCAAGTAGGTAGAATCATTTTAGCATGTAAGTTGCATTCACATTCATAGGTTGCATTGCATGAGTCTTGCTTTTCCCTACTCATTTATTTTATCTCCTTAAGCTAAGCATGAGGACATGCTAATGTTTAAGTGTGGGGAGGTTGATAAACCACTATTTTATGGTTTATATTGTGTTTAATTGAGTGGTTTTTATCAAATTCTTGCCCACTTATTCATATGATTTGCATGATTTTACAATTCCTTCCTAGTTTACTTCTATGGTTGAAAACTTGCTTCCTAGAGATCTTTTAATTACGTATTTTAATTCCCCTTTTATACCATTCGATGTCGTAATCCGTGTGATTAAGTGTTTTAGGCTTCATAGGGCAGGAATGGCTTAGAGAATGGAGAGGAAGCTTGCAAAAAGGGAAGGAGCATAAGAAATAAAGGAGACAACCAGCGAACAGCAACGCGCACGCATGGCTGACGCATGCGCGCGATTTGGACAAAATCACAGCGACGCGTACGTGTGCCAGACGCGCACGCGTGGAGAGGAAAATCGTCAAACGACGCGTACGCGTGACTGACACGTACGCATGACATGCGCGATCTGCAGAAATTACAGAATATGCTGAAGACGATTTTGGGCCGCGTTTTGACCCAGATTTTGGCCCAGAAACACAAATTAAAGTCAGGGAATATGCAGAGACTCAACAGATCAGATCACACACACAATTTTAGGTTTAGATGTAGTTTTTAGAGAGAGAGGTTCTCTCCTCTCTCTTAGGATTTAGGATTTCTTTCTTCTTCTCAATTTTCAGGTTCAATGTTCCTTTACTCAATTCTCGTATACTTTTCCATGTTGGATTTGATTTCTTTTATTAATGCAATTTGAGGTATTTCAGACATATGATTTTGATTTAGTTTTCTATATTCTTGGTTCTAGTTGATTAATTGGTGACTCTTGAGTTATCAAACTCATCGTGATTGATAATTGTTATCTTTGCTTATTGATTTAGATTCTTATAACTCAGTCTTTCCTTAGGAATTGACTAGGAATTTAGGTGTTAAATTAATTTATCCACTTGACTTACCTTCATAGTTAGAGGTTGACTGAGTGGGAGCAAAAATATAATTCTCATCACCATTGATAAGGATAACTAGGATATGACTTCTGATTTTCATACCTTGCCAAGAGTTTTATTAGTTATTAATTTACTAATTCATGCAATTTATTTCTCTTGTTCAAACCCTTTCTAAAACCCGAAAATATTGTTTTGCATAACCAATAATAAATCATACTTCCCTACAATTCATTGAGAAGACGACTCGAGGTTTGAATAATTTGGTTTATAAATTTTGTTGGGTTTGTTACTTATGACAACCAAACGTTTATACGAAAGGATTTTCTTTTGGTTTAGAAGCTATACTTACGACGCGATCATATTTTTATATTTCTTTACCGGTAGAAAATCCGATCGTCACCAGGAAATTGCAAACGTGTGCCTTATTATTGGTTATTGTAAATATTTTCTTTTTCTTGTTTGTTTGTTTTTGTTTTTGTTTTTAATTTTTATTAGTTACTATGAGTTCTCACCCCCATCGCTTTGAGTTTGGTTCTAATATTGTTGAAAGGAATGGAAGTTATAATAGGAACATGCATCAAGGTCAAAATAATCAAAGATGGACGAAGCTACGAGGATCTGATCAACCCCTTAGGCAACAACACCTTCCAAAATACCATGGACGACGACCATTCTACAATGCATGCCAAGATGATAGATATGGTGGACCCCCTTGTGGTTACCAACAAGCCCCATCATATGTCCACAACCCCCCTCCTCAACATAGATTCGAACCACCAAACTCACAAGTCCCCTACTACCAAACAATCTCATATAATCCTAACCCTTATCCACCATATCAATCACCCTATGAGCCATACGAGACATACATAGACCCACTCCAATTCCAACCCAGTTACTCCCAAGGACCACCACCTTTATATACACCACATCCATATCCATCAATCAAAGAGCCTTATGATCTTACTTATGATATCTAAGCAGAACAAGAGTCAAGGGACCGTCTCAAGCAAACAATGGATCAATTTCAAGCAACCCTGCGTCAGTTGGACCAAGCAGTAAATTGAATAGCGCCCGAAGCTTTCATGGCTAAAGAATCTCAACTTGAGAACAAGGAATTGAAGTGTGCGGTGCAACAAGTGGAAAAGATGGAGAGTGATGAACTACCACATTCTTATGATGAACCACCCTCTTATCATGAACCTTTCCTCCCAAATAATGAGCCCTCACATCCACCTCAACCTTCGATGCATGACACTATTGGTGTTCTTTTTCAAGGGCAAAGAGAGATGAAACGGAGAGTACTAGAATTCGCGACTGCATTGACCGAGGTAGCAAACCGATTAGCTTCCCAACATTTGAATACTCAAAGTACTCCCATGGCTACATGTGGAGAATCAAAAGAATAGCGTAGCATGAAAGAGACACTAGAAACTCCGATGGACAATGAGGAACATGGCTTTGTATTAGAACAAGTGGAGGAAGCCATAATGGTTGCAGAGGAAGAAGTGGTTGAAGATTTAGGAGATGCTGAACCTCCATCGGAATCTAGAATTATAGAGCCCCCCTCCAATAAGATTGAAATTGATGTCAAGAAGGCCAGTGTATAACCTCCATGGCATATTCCTTATGAAGACTTGGATGGGATAGATCAAGAAATAAGTTCCCTTGGTAATGAGGATCATGCATCAAGTCCTCCCAGTAATAAAATTACATCCGCAATTGAACTTCTTGAATATGAAGACTCTTCTCTGATTGAGTCTGAGAATGATATGGAAGCGGAAATCCTTAGAAAAGGGCAGACGGGAGTTGAGTACGCTTTGTCAAGAACGTTGGAAACTTCTCCACCTAGGTTGCCGCTACTCCTTCACTCGAGTGGGTAAAACTTATCTTTGTTCGTCTTCCTACGGTATTCTTAAAACGGACAGCCAACTCAGGAAGCTTTGTGACATAAAGCGTAAGAGGAGACTGTTTAGTGGTTGGAGTTACAAATCAAGGCTCATCAAGGTTGATTCTTCAAGAGATAGATGTAAGGGCTCAACTGGTGATAATTTAGTTAGATATAAAAGAAGAGTTTGGTACTCCGTAGAGAATTCAAAGTGATTGCCACCCTGATGGAACCATGATGATCAACTTGAAGATGGGTGTAAAATCAAGATTTGGGATCCTGGCATACAAGAAGATCAACTTTGGGAGCTCAAAACTTGTGAAGAACTCCATCAAGGCTTGGAAAATTTACATGGAATAGACATAGCTTATTGGAAGTCCAAGCATTGGTGGCAGTTTCAGGATGAGTTCAAGCACAAGCCACCATGACAAGGAGTTCACTAAATGTCCAAATTAAGGACTTTAACTAAAAGTGCTAGGTGGGAGACAACCCACTATGGTATGATCGTTCCTTTTTCAGTTATAATTTTATTTAGTTTTGTTTGTTTTTGAGTTTTATTTTATTTCATTGAACCTGGAATTATTCATAACGTCTGCATCAGCATATGCATTCTGCATTCTGCAATTTGCATAAAAAATGCACGCAAATGCGTGCCCCAAAAATCGACGTAAAAAGGGGTGTGTGGTAGAATGTTAGGCTGGAATGGGGCTGGAACCATGCTAGAAGCACAAGCCCCACCACACGAACGCATGCCTTACGCGTCCGCGTCATTTTTCAAAAAAATGGCCTTTCACGCGATCGCGTCACCCACGCGAACGTGTCACCCTAAATTTTGGCAACATGAGTTTGAAACAGAAAGTTGCACGAACGCGAGGCTGCTCTCGCGCCAATAGCACAATTCATATCACGCGACCGTGTGAGCCATGCATCTGCGTCACTTAAAAATCGCGCCAATTGCGCGAACGCGTGCGCCACGCGTCCGCGTCATATGCGACGCACAGTTTATCCAGATCAGCGCCAACTATCTTATCTTTTCTTCCCCAAATCTAAATCTTTTTTTCCTTTCTTATTTCTTTCTTCTTTCTTTCTTACTTACTTCTTCTTCATCTTTTTAACTTCTCATCCTTCTTCACTTTCATTCTATTTAATTTATTTGCATACTTTCATTCATTGCATTTTCATTTTGTGCATACTTTTCTAAATTTATTATTTTTCCATTGGTGTTAAATTTTCTTATTCAATTGTTGTAACTTTTTTCATATTATTTTGGTACTTCGTGACTTGTTTTCATTGTTGGGTAATATTATTTATAGGTCAATACTAATATTATATGGTACTTGTACCCCTCTTGCATTGACATGAACATACACTATCTTGCATTATCCACACTCTTCCCATTGTTGCAAATTTTGCACCACTGGTATGCCATGTGCTTCTATTATTTTCTCACGTACATGTTGAAGCTTCCATGTAATTAAGACCCTTATCATTTGGCATTAACCCACACATACTTCATTTATTTTCTTATCTTTATTTCTGGGTTACTTTTCTTCCCTTTTTCTATCAGGAAGGCCACCCAGAAGGGAACCGGAAGATGTTTACAAGGGGAGACAGACAAGTCCATCAGCAAAATTTTCAGAGAAAAGCGCCAGTTAGAACAGCCCATCCACCTGCACATTAATAAATGAGATTTGCTCGGTGGTCTAGAATTCCTCTCATAGAAATAAGGACTTCGTTGTAAGCATAGTTCTAAATCTACAAACAATTCCCACATCAAAAATTTGAGTTGTCACAAGTGGAGACCCCAAATAAGAATTAACCGAAGTATTTGATCTACGGGTCGTCTCACAAGGAATTGCAATGAAATGCTCAATTATTGGCTATGAGGAACAAGGGATTTGATTTTCAATGGACAAGAAAATAAATGACAAGAAAGTAAATGAACAATTAACTAATAAAAGAAATAGAAAAGTACTCTTGGCTAGATATAGGTAATTGAGATCACCATTCTTGTCTACAAACCAAATATTGATAATTATGAGGAACCAAGCTCATTAAGTCTACCTCCAAAAGCTTTAAGTACGTATAATCTACTCCTAAGCTTGAGGTACGTCAAATGGCTTGATCAACATCAACACATAAGGTCTAACCTCCGTACTAATTAACCTAGTAGTAGGCTAGTATCAATGGCTATCAAGTTGATCACCAATTCATTGAGACCCAATGACTCAAGGTCACTCAATTCCCTTAGCCTAGGCCAAGAGTAAAGGAAACTACTCAAAAACTAGTGAAAGCATTTTAACAAACACCTAGAGTAAAAGAAAAATAAACATCATCAAATGCAAGAATTAGTGAAACCCATGACTAACATAAAAAAGAAATCAACAATAGAAATCAAGATCAACATAGAAGAGCATGGAAACATAAAATTGCATTAAAGAAAAATAAGATCCAACAATTGTTCATAAACATAAAAGAGAATCAAACAAGAAATTAACAAGAGAAACTAAGAAGATTTAGACAATAGAACACTAAAATATAATGAGAATTAAAATCAAAACAAGAATTGAAAGAGAAATTTGAGAACGATTAACCTAATTTTACCCTAATTTCTATCCTAAATCTAGAGAGAGGAGATAGTCTCTCTCTCTAGAATTCTACCCTAAAATATGATGAAAAAAACTATGACTACTTGGTTCATTCCCCCCTCCAATCCTTGGGTTCAATAGAATCAGAAAATGAGTTGGATTGGGCCCAAAATGAGCTAGAAATCGCCCCCAATGAGTTGCCCAAAATGGACCCACGCTGCTCCATCGGCGCGCACGCGTACAGTGCACATGCGCGTCTTTAGACGTCAGGCAACTATAGCAAATTTTATATCATTTTTAAACCCCGGATGTTAGCTTTCCAACGCAACTAAAACCACCTCATTTGGTCTTCTGTAGCTCAAGTTATGGTCGATTGAGTGTGAAGAGGTCAGGCTTGACAGCTTTACGGTTCCTTCATTTCTTCATGAGTTCTCCCACTTTGCATGCTTTTCTCCTCACTTCTTCCATCCAATACTTGCTTTATGAACCTGAGATCACTCAACAAATATATCAAGGCATCGAATGGAATTAAAGTGAATTAAATTTAGCTAATTTTGGGCCTAAAAAGCACAAATCAAGGGAGAATTGCAAAACCATGCTATTTCATTGAATAAATGTGAGAAAATGTGATAAAATCTCCCAAATTAAGCACAGGATAAACCACAAAATCGGGGTTTATCACACATCTCAGCATACACCGAGGACAGTGCAATCTTTAAGTGTGGGGAGGTCGATACCGATCTCCATGGGTTAGTTATTTTCTTCCCAACACCAATGTCTAGTTTTCTTTGTTAGTTCATTGTTGCATTGCATAATAGATTGCATGTGTAGATTATTTGTATTTAAGTACTACTTGGTCGAAAAATAATAAGTTTCTTTTTAAGACCCTATTTTTGAAAATTTTCACTAAATTAAAATCAAAATTTTTGTGTTAAACTTGTCGGAAGTTGTATTTGGAACATGGTTTTTTGAGCCAAAGAACACACAACCCGTGAGATTTTGAGCTTATTTATATGGTTACATTATTTAACCATAATATTTCATTCTTGTGTGTTTTTCTTCTCTATGATTGCAATATGTATTTTGTTACAGTCTATATGTCCATTGTTTAGTATATTTACATGCTTGCATATGATTGAGGCCATATTTGATTATTAACTCACTTATCCCAAATAAGCCTACCCTTTTATGTCACCCTTGTTAGCCACCTTGAGCGTTTTAATCCCCTTTTATTCTATAACCACATCACAAGCCTTAAGCAGAAAAATAATTAATTACCCCAAATTGAATCTTTGGTTAGCTTAAGATAGAGATTGTTCATCAACTAAGTGTGGGGAAATTGTGGGAACATGGGTTAATAAGGGAATATATGATGTTTCTAATTTATTTTAATGTTGGGATTTTAGGAACCTACTCATGTAAAACCAAAAAAATTAAAAATCCATGTGCATTGATAAGTTATGTTTCAAAAAAAATATTCTATAAATAAGTAAGTGAGGAGTGTGTGTAAGTTAGGTGAAAGCTTAGGTTAGTCAAAGATTCATATTATAGCTCACTTGGCCATACATATATCCTCACCCTTACCTTAGCCCCATTACAACACTGAAAAGACCTTATGATGTTTGCATTGGTATACTAAATATTTTTTGATTGGTTAGATGAAGAACAAAGTTTAGAAAGCATGATTAGAGAAGAGTAGAGTGATTGACCCTAGACAGTTGAGAGTTAGAGTGATATACACTACCAGTAAGGGTTCAGTGCTTGATTCTATGTTCCCTGCTTTCATGAGCTATCTTCTAACAAGTTTACTTGCTTTTTATTGTACGATTTGAATTAGTGGAATTTGGTTTGTATTTGTCTTGGAGAATTTGTTTGTTTTTAACCAAGTAGATAGAAACATCTTAGCATGTAGTTGCATTCACATTCATAGGTTGCATTGCATGAGTCTTGCTTTTCCCTACTCATTTGTTTTATCTCCTTAAGCTAAGCATGAGGACATGCTAATGTTTAAGTGTGGGGAGGTTGATAAACCACTATTTTATTGTTTATATTGTGTTTAATTGAGTGGTTTTTATCAAATTCTTGCCCACTTATTCATATAATTAGCATGGTATTACAATTCCTTCCCAAATTTGTTCTATGGTTGAAAACTTGCTTCCTAGAAGTCTTTAAATTGTATATTTTAATACTCCTTTATACCATTCGATGCCGTGATCCATGTGTTAAGTGTTTTAGGCTTTATAGGGCAGGAATGGCTTAGAGAATGGAAAGGAAGCTTGCGAAAATGGAAGGAGCACAAGAAATAAAGGAGACAATCAGAGAGCAGCGACGCGCACGCATGGCTGACGCGTGCGTGCAATTTGGACAAAAGCACAGCGACACGTGCGCGTGCCTGATGCGAACGCGTGGATCAGAGTTCTGCAAGATGACGCGTGCGCGTGCTTGACGCTAACGCGTGACACGCCAAAACAACCAGCGACGCATACGCGTGACTGACACGTACGCGTGACATGCGCGATCTGCAGAATTAACAGAAATACTGGGGGCAATTTTGGGCCATATTTTGACCCAGTTTCTAGCCCAGAAACACAGAATAAAGCTAGAAAACATGCAGAGACTCAATTCATACACAGTACAACATTCATGATTCATAAATTTAGGTTTTTAGATGTAGCTTTTAGAGATACAAGTTCTCTCCTCTCTCTTAGGATTTAGGATTAGGATTTCTTTTAGGATTAGTATTTCTACTTCTCAATTTCCAGGTTTAATGTTCTTTTTATCTATTTTCCCAATTGAATTTATGAACTTTTTCATTTTAGATTGGATTTCTTTTATTAATGCAATTTGAGGTATTTTCAGATATATGATTTTTATTTAGCATTCTATATTCTTGGCTTTGGTTGAGTAGTTAGAGACTCTTGAGTTATCAAACTCTTTTGTTGATTGATAATTAGGAGTTGCTAATTGACTTGAGTTCCATTAACTCTAGTCTTTCTTTGGGAAATGACTAGGACTTGAGGATTCATATTGATTTATCCACTTGACTTACTGGTGCACGAAATTGTGATCATCAACAATGGCATTCAACTTGGTATGCGCGTTTATAACTCAACACTTACTTCACAACCTCGCACAACTAACCAGCAAGTGCACTGGGTCGTCCAAGTAATAAACCTTACGTGAGTAAGGGTCGATCCCACGGAGATTGTTGGTATGAAGCAAGCTATGGTCATCTTGTAGATCTCAGTTAGGCAGATAATAAATGGTTATGGAGTTTTTGAATAATAATAATAAATAAACAGAAAATAAAGATAGAAATACTTATGTAAATCATTGGTGGGAATTTCAGGTAGGCGTGTGAAGATGCTGTGCTCCTTTTGAATCTCTGCTTTCCTACTGCCTTCATCCAATCCTTCCTACTCCTTTTCATGGCAAGCTGTATGTAAGGCATCACCATTTTCAATGGCTACATCCCATCCTCTCAGTGAAAATGGTCCAAATGCTCTGTCACAGCACGACTAATCATCTGTCGATTCTCGATCATGCCAGAATAGAATCCATTGATTCTTTTGTGTTTGTCATTACGCCCAACAATCGCGAGTTTGAAGCTCATCACAGTCATTCAATCCCTGAATCCTACTCAGAATACCACAGACAAGGTTTAGACTTTCCGGACTCTCATGAATGCCGCCATCAATTCTAGCTTATACCACGAAGATTCTGATTAAGGAATCTAAGAAATATGCGTTCGGTCTAAGGTAGAACGGAAGTGGTTGTCAGTCACGCGTTCATAGGTGAGAATGATGATGAGTGTCACGGTGAAGTGTAACAAATATCTTAGAACAGGGATAAACTAAATTGAATAGAAAATAGTAGTAATTGCATTAAAACTCGAGGTACAACAGAGCTCCACACCCTTAATCTATGGTGTGTAGAAACTCCACCATTGAAAATACATAAGTGATGGTCCAGGCATGGCCGAATGGCCAGCCCCTAAAATGTGATATGAATTCGAAAATAGGAAGAAGGACCTGGTCTATGGACTAGGCGTCCAAAGATGTGGTCAAAGACGACTAATACAATAATAAAATGTCTTATTTAAACTAGACTATCTACTAGGGTTTACAAAAGAAAGTAATTGATGCAGAAATCCACTTCCGAGGCCCACTTGCTGTGTGCTTGGGCTGAGCTTGAGCTTTATACGTGCAGAGGCTTCTTTTGGAGTTGAACGTCAAGTTGTAACATGTTTTTGGCGTTCAACTCCGGTTCGTGACGTGTTTCTAGCGTTTGACTCCAGAATGCAGCATGGAACTGGAGTTGAGCGCCAGTTTACGTCGTCTAATCTCAAATAAAGTATAGACTATTATATATTGCTGGAAAGCTCTGGATGTCTACTTTCTAACGCCGTTAAGAGCGCGCCATTTGAAATTCTGTAGTTCCAGAAAATCCATTTCGAGTGCAGGGAGGTTAGAATCCAACAGCATCAGCAGTCCTTTGTCAGCCTTCTTATCAGAGTTTTGCTCAGGTCCCTCAATTTCAGCAAAAAAATACCTGAAATCACAAAAAAACACACAAACTCATGGTAAAGTCCAGAAATGTGAATTTAGCATAAAAACTAATGAAAACATCCCTAAAAGTAGCTAGATCCTACTAAAAACTACCTAAAAACAATGCCAAAAAGCGTATAAATTATCCGCTCATCACAACACCAAACTTAAATTGTTGCTTGTCCCCAAGCAACTAAAAAACAAATAGGATAAAAAGAAGAGAATATACTATAAAGCTCAAAATATCAATGAATATTAGTTCTAACTAGATGAGCGGGACTTGTAGCTTTTTGCTTCTGAACAGTTTTGGCATCTCACTTTATCCTTTGAAGTTTAGAATGATTGGCATCTCTAGGAACTTAGAATTTCAGATAGTATTATTGATTCTCCTAGTTAAGTTTGTTGATTCTTGAACACAGCTACTTTTATGAGTCTTGGCCGTGGCCCTAAGCACTTTGTCTTCCAATATTACCACCGGATACATAAATGCCACAGACACATGACTGGGTGAACCTTTTCAGATTGTGACTCAGCTTTGCTAAAGTCCCCAGTTAGAGGTGTCCAGAGCTCTTAAGCACACTCTTTTTGCTTTGGATCATGACTTTAACCACTCAGTCTCAAGCTTTTCAATTGGACCTGCATGCCACAAGCACATGGTTAGGGACAGCTTGATTTAGCCGCTTAGGCCTGGATTTTATTTCCTTGGGCCCTCCTATCCATTGATGCTCAAAGCCTTGGATCCTTTTTACCCTTGCCTTTTGGTTTTAAGGACTATTGGCTTTTTCTGCTTGCTTTTTCTTTTTCTTTCTATTTTTTTATCCAAATTTTTTTTGCAAGCTTTGTTCTTCACTACTTTTTCTTGCTTCAAGAATCAATTTCATGATTTTTCAGATTATCAATAGCATTTCTCTTTGTTCGTCATTCTTTCAAGAGCCAACAATTTTAACATTCATAAACAATAAGATAAAAATATGCACTGTTCAAGCATTCATTCAGAAAACAAAAAGTATTGTCACCACATCAATATAATTAAGCTAATTTCAAGGATAAATTCGAAACTCATGTACTTCTTGTTCTTTTGAATTAGAAACATTTTCATTTAAGAGAAGTGAAGGATTCATGGAATTATTCATAGCTTTAAGACATAGTTACTACATACTAATGATCATGAAGTAGAGACACAAAACATAAACAAACATATAGCATAAAAACCGAAAAACAGAGAAATAAGAAGAAGGAATGAGTCCACCTCAATGATGGTGGCGCTTTCTTCTTGAAGAACCAATGATGTCCTTTAGCACTTCTATGTCTCTTCCTTGCCTTTGTTGCTCCTCCCTCATTGCTCTTTGATCTTCTCTAATTTCATGGAGAATGATGGAGTGCTCTTGATGTTCCACCCTTAATTAATCCATATTGTTACTCAAATCTTCTAGAGAAGTGTTGAGTTGTTCCCAATAATTGTTGGGAGGAAAGTGCATCCCTTGAGGCATTTCTGGGATTTCTTGGTGATGAGCTTCCTCATGCGTCTCCTGGGATCCATGAGTGGGCTCTCTTATTTGCTCCATCCTCTTCTTAGTGATGGGCTTATCCTCCTCAATGGGGATGTCTCCTTCTATGATAACTCCAGGTGAGTAACATAGATGGCAAATAAGATGAGGAAAAGCTAGCCTTGCCATGGTGGAGGACTTTTCGGCTATTTTGTAGAATTCAAGGGAGATGACTTCATGAACTTCTACTTCCTCTCCATTCATGATGCTATGAATCATGATGGTCCGATCCACAGTAACTTCGGATCGGTTGCTAGTGGGGATGATGGAGCGTTGGATGAACTCCAACCATCCTCTAGCCACAGGCTTGAGGTCCAGTCTTCTTAATTGAATCGGCTTGCCTTTGGAGTCTTTTTTCCATTGAGCTCCTTCAACACATATGTCCATAAGGACTTGGTCCAACCTTTGATCAAAGTTGACCCTTTTTGTGTAGGGGCGTGCATCTCCTTGCATCATGGGCAAGTTAAACGCCAACCTTACATTTTCCAGACTGAAATCTAAGTATTTCCCCCGAACCATTGTAAGATAATTCTTTGGATTCAGGTTCACACTTTGATCATGGTTCCTAGTGATCCATGCATTGGCATAGAACTCTTGAACTATTAAGATTCTGACTTGTTGAATGGGGTTGGTCAGAACTTCCCAACCTCTTCTTTGGATCTCATGTCGGATCTCCGGATACTCATTTTTCTTGAGCTTGAAAGGGACCTCGGGGATCACCTTCTTCTTGGCCACAACTTCATAGAAGTGGTCTTGATGGGCTTTGGAGATGAATCTCTCCATCTCCCATGACTCGGACGTAGAAGCTTTTGTCTTCCCTTTCCCTTTTCAAGAGGTTTCTCTGACCTTAGGTGCCATCAATGGTTATGGAAAAACAAAAAAGCTATGCTTTTACCACACCAAACTTAGAATATTGCTCGCCCTCGAGCAAGAGAAGAAAGAAGAAGAAGAAGAAGAAGAAGAAAATATGGAGGAAAGGGAGAAGTGTGTGGTTTCGGCCAAGGTGAAGAAGAGAGGGTTGTGGTTTGTGAAAATGAAGAAGGATAGAGGGGTTTATATAGTGAAGGGAGAGGGAGTAGGTTCGACTATTTAGGGTGGGTTTGGGGGTGAAAGAGATTTTGAATTTTGAAGGTAGGTGGGGGTTTTTGGGGAAGAGTGGATGGATGTGAGTGGTGAAGAGGTGATGGGAAAGAGAGATTGAGGTGATTGGTGAAGGGTTTTGGGGAAGAGTGTTTATTGGGTTGTGTGAAGAGGAGAGAAGGTGAGTTGAGGTAGGTGGGGATCCTGTGGAGTCCACAGATCCTGAGATGATCCTGTGGGGTCCACAGATCCTGAGGTGTCAAGGATTTACATCCCTGCACCAATGAGGTGTGTAAAACGCCCTTTTCATGAAATCCTGGCGTTTAACGCCAAATTGGTGCTTGTTTCTAGCGTTGAACGCCAGCTTCATTCTTGTTTTGGGCGTTCAACGCCCATTTGCAGCATGTTTCTGGCATTGAACGCCAGTTCCATGCTTGTTTCTAGCGTTCAGCGCCAGCTTTCCTCAGGGTGTATTCCTGGCGTTTAAACGCCAGGATGTTGCTTGTTTCTAGCATTCAACGCCAGATCCATGCTCTCTTCTGGCGTTGAACGCCAGCCAGATGCTCCTTACTGGAGTTTAAATGCCAGTAAGACCTTCCTCCAGGGTGTGCTTTTTCTTCTGCTGTTTTTTTTATTCTATTTTTAATTTTAGTATTTATTTTGTGACTCCTCATGATCATGAACCTAATAAAACATAAAAGAAAAATAAAAATAAAAATAGAATTAGATAAATAAAAATTGGGTTACCTCCCAATAAGCGCTTCTTTAATGTCAATAGCTTGACAGTGGGCTCTCGTGGAGCCTCACAGGTGATCAGGTCAATGTTGTAGACTCCCAACACCAAACTTAGAGTTTGGATGTGGGGATTCAACACCAAATTTAGAGTTTGAATGTGGCCTCCCAACACCAAACTTAAATTTTGATTGTGGGAGCTCTGTTTGACTCTGTACTGAGAGAAGCTTTTCATGCTTCCTCTCCATTGTTACAGAAGAACACCTTGCGGTCTCAAACACAAGGTAGTCCCCATTCAATTGAAGGACTAATTCTCCTCTGTTAACATCTATCACAGCTCCTGCTGTGGCTACTCCTTCCTAGTGTCTAAGATTATGAAATCAGTAGGGATGTAAAGGCCTTCAACCTTTACCAACACGTCCTCTACCAATCCATAAGCTTGTCTTACTGACTTGTCTGCCATTTGTAATAAGAATATGGCAGGTTGTACCTCAATGATCCCTAGCTTCTCCATTACAAAGAGTGGCATAAGATTTATGCCAGACCCTAGGTCACACAGAGCCTTTTCAAATGTCATGGTGCCTATGGTAAAGGGTATTAAGAATTTACCAGGATCTTGTTTCTTTTGAGGTAAAGTTTGCTGAACTCATGTATCTAGTTCACCAATGAGCAAGGGAGGTTCACCTTCCCAAGTCTCATTACCAAACAAATTGGTATTCAGCTTCATAATAGCTCCTAGATATTGAGCAACTTGCTCTCCAGTTACATCTTCATCCTCTTCAGAGGAAGAATAGGTTTTAGAGCTCATGAATGGCAGAAGGAGGTTTAATGGGATCTCTATGGTCTCTATATGACCTTTAGATTCCTTTAAGTCCTCAATAAGGAACTCCTTCTTGCTTGAGAGACGTCCCCTAAGGTCTTCCTCATTGGGATTCACGTCCTCTCTTTCCTCTCTAGGTTCGGCCATGTTGATTATGTCAATGGCCTTGCACTCTCTTTTTGGATTCTCTTCAGTATTGCTTGGGAGAATACTAGGAGGAGTTTCAGTGACTTTCTTACTCAACTGGCACACTTGTGTCTCCAAATTTCTGATGGAGGATCTTGTTTCACTCATGAAGCTTAAAGTGGCCTTAGACAGATCAAAGACTATATTTGCTAAGTTAGAGGTGCTCTGCTCAGAATTCTCTGTCTGTTGCTGAGAAGATGATAGAAAAGACTTTCTATTACTAAACATGTTTCTTCCACCATTATTAAAGCCTTGTTGAGGCTTTTGTTGATCCTTCCATGAGAAATTTGGATGATTTCTCCATGAGGGGTTATAGGTGTTGCAAAAGGCTTCCCCCATGTAATTTACCTCTGCCATTGCAGGGTTTTCAGGATCATAAGCGTCTTCTTCAGAAGATGCCTCTTTAGTGCTGTTGGATGCATTTTGCCATTCATTCAGACTTTGAGAAATCATGTTGACTTGCTGAGTCAACATTTTGTTCTGAGCCAATATGGCATTCAGAGCATCAATTTCAAGAACTCCCTTCCTCTGAGGTGTTCCATTATTCACGGAATTTCTCTCAAAAGTGTACATAAATTGGTTATTTGCAACCATTTCAATAAGTTCTTGAGCTTCTGCAGGTGTTTTCTTTAGGTGAATGGATCCACCTGCAGAATGGTCCAGTGACATCTTAGAGAACTCAGATAGACCATAATATAATATATCTAACATGGTCCACTCTGAAAACATGTCAGAAGGACACTTTTTGGTCATCTGCTTGTATCTTTCCCAAGCTTCATAGAGGGATTCACCATCTTTTTGCTTGAAGGTCTGAACATCTACTCTAAGCTTGCTCAGCTTTTGAGGAGGAAAGAATTTAACCAAGAAGGCCGTGATCAGCTTATCCCAAGAGTCTAGGCTATCCTTAGGTTGTGAGTCCAACTATGTTCTAGCTCTGTCTCTTACAGCAAAAGGGAAAAGCATGAGCCTGTAGACTTCAAGATCTACTCTATTAGTCTTAACAGTCTCACAGATCTGCAAGAACTCAATTAAAAACTGGTAGGAATCTTCTGATGAAAGTTCATGAAACTTGCAGTTTTGTTGCATTAGAGCAACTAGTTGAGGTTTCAACTCAAAATTGATTGCTCCAATGGTAGGAATTGAGATGCTTCTTCCATCAAACTTGGAAGTAGGTGTAGTATAATCACCAAGCATCCTCCTTGCATTATTGTTGTTGGGTTCGGTGTAGAACCTATGCACAATTACTCAAGAGGGGGGGTGAATTGAGTATTGCAACAACAATGAATCTTTTTGCGAAAGTTAAAGACAATATACAAAAGTGTTATTGTACTAGTATTTTTCCAAGAGCTTAACTCAATTGCTAAGCATTTATAAGGAGCTTTTACTTTCCAATAGACACCAACTCAAATAAATTGATCAAGCTTTTCACCAATCGGACTTAAGCTACTCCTTAAGTACTTACGAAGCTACTTTTCGATCACAATTTATTTGCTCAAAGGTAAAAGACAATAATATTGAAGAGATGAGTTTGGAGAGATGCAAACGCTATTTAGAGTGGTTCCGCACAATTCTTGTCCTACGTCCACTTTCTTTCTCAATCGCAATTGAGAAGTTCCACTATTGCCAAGCTTCAAGGTGCTCGCGCAAAACCTTTTACAATCCGAGTCCTTAGTTTCTAACACCTCACGGTATATGATCACCACTCGTATACTAACCCACTCCACTTAGAGATACCTTCTCTAAGATTTGCCTTGAGTACTTAGTATACCTCTTTGGTATCCTCACCGACTATAGTGTTTATAACTCTTGACTCAACCTTGGAGATCACACTCCAATTTACAAAGTGTACAAGAAAACAATTCTCAAAGAATTGTTGAGATGAAATGAGTACTCTCTAGAAGAGTGTATGATTACAAGTTTAGCACTATTGAACCAATTGATATTGCTCTCACAAATTGTGTATTATATCAC
>NC_029780.3:44553173-44556050 GCF_000817695.3 Arachis duranensis
TCTTCCCCCTTTTGACATTATCAAAAAGAAGGGAGTTTGAAATGTGTCATAGAAGCATGCATAAAACAATGAATTTTTTTTTTGGGTTCAATTTCTCTATTAATCTCAAGGATGAGATATTTCCCCTTTCAAAAAGAATTTGATTTCCTCTTTTTATATATAATAAGCATGCATAATTCCCCCTAAAGAAGTTAAATATATCAAGGCATGCACATTAACTTAAAATAGGGGTACCAAGCCTATTTTGAGTTATTCACCAAATAAGCATACAAGCATTAATCATTAAACAAAATTATGAAGGAAATATCAAAGTATTTAAACCATAATAGAAATCCTTAGCTTACTAGAAGTTAGTTTAACAATTCATATAATCAAATAAACATAAAGCAATAAAAAGTGACTTGATGAAGAGGAGACAATCAATCTTGGTCTTCATCATCATCATTATCCTCTTCATACGATAGGTGGATGCCGAAATGCTCATATAAGTCATCAATACGACGATCCAAGTGACCCGTGCGATGATCTACACGAGACACACGACGATTAAGTGCTTCAAGTTGCCTACCATGCTCTACTTCAATTCTTTGGATGTTTTGGTTGATGGATTGTAATTCTCTCATTACATCAACCAAGGAGGGTGGTTCTTGATCTTGAGGTGCTTGTGGAGGAGCTTGCTCTTGAGGACCTTGTTCATCAACATTTCTTCTTCCCATTTTGTTGAGAATATGAGTGTTGATACAAGATTGAGGTGGTACTTCCTTGGAAATCTCATTTGATACATCAATACTAACATAATCAAAGACTTTAGACCATAGGCAAAGGAATCCTAATCCACCATTCCTATCCTTCATCTTGAGCCTAATCATATGTTGTACTATAAAGTATGGTCAATTAATCTTAATCCCATTCATCATAGCCCACATGACAATCAAATCTTCATCATTTACATTCGCATGCCCGGATATTCTAGGTTGCAATACATAGGTGACTAGATATAACAAAGTTCTATGTTCCGCACTCATTGAATTGCAACTAATTTTGGAGTGAGCTCCTTGTACAAGGTTGAACAAATACATGGCATTGTCCTTTGAATAACCCCATTCATCAATTGGGGTTTTACCACCTTGAAACAAGTTACCTTGATTTGGCAACTCCCAAATGGTGGCTAACTCATCACCATCTAGCCTATAATCCTTTCTTCTTATCTTGAAGAATAATGTGAAATTTGATTCATCTTCCTCATCAATCTCAATCATGAGTGTACTATAGGCTATGGCAACTAAATCCGGATAATATTTACTCTTAATTTGAACAAAATCCATGAGGCCTTGATGAACTAGAATATCCTTAAGAGTATCAAACTTATGAATGACAAGAAGGGTCGGATCCAAATACCTCGGAGGAATTTCCTTTCTTCCGGCGAGCCTTGCCTCATAGAATTGAAGATCTTCATTAGAAGCAAAGTACCTTGCCAAAGGATGATCATTTGGAGGTGGAACTACACTTGAAGAGCCTTTTGACTTCTTGATGGTTCTCTTGATTCTAGGCATTGTGGATGATTTTGTTTTATGGGTTTTGTAGAGGAGAATGTGGGGACTTCAAATATGTAATTTGTTTGTAGTGGGTATCAAAGTTTTGTGAGTTGTATAAAGCTATATGTGAGCTTGTTTTGGAGGTTATGGAGGTTTGAATGTGGGGATATGAGTTGTGAGGTTGAAGATGATGAAAAAGTGGGGTTTTGTTGCTCAAAAATGCCAAATTCACGTGTTTTTGTGCAATTTGGTCGTGTTTGCATCGATGCAAAGCTTGGTTGCATCGATGCAACATGCATCATTTTGCCCAAAATCACCAAATTTTCATCCTTTGGTGGTTCTTTCTTCAATCCTTTGAGTTCCAACATGTATATACTCACTTAAACCATTATAAACTTCAATTTGTTGATCCTCCATTATTTATAATCTTCAAATTCTTCAATCTACCTCAAGATTAATCACTCATTCATCAACTCATAAACCTACAAAACAATGGCTAATTGGATATCTCCAATGCTTAAGTTAGTAAGAGATACAAAAATAGCAATATAAATACAATGAATTCAAACAAATCATATTAGATTAGAATCCAAGATACCAAGTTCATTTCGGATGTTAAAAAAACTTTCTTTACATAAAGGTTTAGTGAAGATGTCCGCTAGTTGTTTACTAGTTTCGACAAATTCAATAACCACATCACCCTTTTCAACATGGTCTCTTATGAAGTGATGTCTAATCTCAATATGCTTGGTTCTTAATTGTTGAACCGGATTCTTGGTTAAATTTATTGCACTAGTATTATCACATTTGATAGGAATATGATCAAGCATGAGTCCATAGTCCACAAGTTGTTGTTTCATCCATAAAATTTGGGCGCAACAACTACCGGCGGCTACATACTCGGCTTCGGCGGTAGACAAGGCTACACTTACTTGTTTCTTACTATGCCATGAAACAAGAGAGTTTCCTAGCAAGTGACAAGTGCCGCTAGTGCTTTTCCTATCCAATTTGCAACCGGCAAAATCGGAATCGGAATAACCAATCAAATCACAAGTGGATCCTTTCGGATACCACAATCCAACATTCAATGTTCCTATGAGATACTTCATAATCCTTTTCACCGCACTTAAGTGAGATTCCTTAGGATTAGCTTGGTATCTCGCACACATGCATACACTAAACATGATATCTGGCCTACTTGCCGTTAGATAAAGTAATGATCCTATCATGCCTCTATACTTCTTTACATCTATGCTTTTACCTTGTTCATCTTTGTCAAGGTAGCAAGTAATGCTCATTGGTGTGTCCATTGCCTTAGCATTGTCCATTCCAAATCTTTTGA
>NC_029780.3:44562127-44625699 GCF_000817695.3 Arachis duranensis
TAGTTCTTTGGATTTGGGTTCACACTTTGATCATGGTTCCTAGTGATCCATGCATTGGCATAGAACTCTTGAACCATTAAGATTCTGACTTGTTGAATGGGGTTGGTCAGAACTTCCCAACCTCTTCTTTGGATCTCATGTCGGATCTCCGGATACTCATTTTTCTTGAGTTTGAAAGGGACCTTGGGGATCACCTTCTTCTTGGCCACAACTTCATAGAAGTGGTCTTGATGGGCTTTGGAGATGAATCTCTCCATCTCCCATGACTCGGAGGTGGATGCTTTTGTCTTCCCTTTCCCTTTTCTAGAGGTTTCTCCGGCCTTAGGTGCCATCAATGGTTATGGAAAAACAAAAAGCTATGCTTTTACCACACCAAACTTAGAATGTTGCTCGCCCTCGAGCAAAAGAAGAAAGAATAGATGAAGAAGAAGAATATATGGAGGAGAGGGAGAGAGGGTTGTGTTTTGGCCAAGGAGGAGAAGAGAGGGTTGTGTTGTGTGAAAATAAAGGAGAATGAAGGGGCTTATATAGTGGAGGGAGAGGGGTTAAGGTTCGGCCATTTTGAATTTTGAAGGTAGGTGGGGTTTTTGGGGAAGAGTGGATGGATGTGAGTGGTGAAGAGGTGATGGGGAAGAGAGATTGAGGTGATTGGTAAAGGGTTTTGGGGAAGAGTGTTTATTGGGTTGTGTGAAGAGAAGAGAAGGTGAGTTGAGGTAGCTGGGGATCTTGTGGGGTCCACAGATCCTAAGATGATCCTGTGGGGTCCACAGATCCTGAGGTGTCAAGGATTTACATCCTTGTACCAATGAGGCATGTAAAATGCCCTTTTCATGCAATCCTGGCATTCAACGCCAAATTGGTGCTTGTTTCTGGCGTTGAACGCCAGCTTCATGCTTGTTTTGGGCGTTCAACGCCCATTTGCAGCATGTTTCTGGCGTTGAACGCCAGTTCCATGCTTGTTTCTTGCGTTCAACGCCAGCTTTCCTCAGGGCCGAATGGCCAGCCCCCAAAATGTGATATAATTTCGAAAATAGGGAGAAGGACCTGGTCTAAGGACTAGGCGTCCAAAGATGTGGTCAAAGACGACTAATACAATAATAAAATGTCCTATTTAAACTAAACTAGCTACCAGGGTTTACAAAAGTAAGTAATTGATGCAGAAACCTACTTTCGGGGCCCACTTGGTGTGTGCTTGGGCTGAGCTTAAGCTTTACACGTGCAGAGGCTTCTTTTGGAGTTGAACGCCAAGTTGTAACATGTATTTGGCGTTCAACTCTGGTTCGTGACGTGTTTCTGGCGTTTGACTCCAGAATGCAGCATGGAACTGGCGTTGAGCGCCAGTTTACGTCATCTAATCTCGAATAAAGTATAAACTATTATATATTGCTGGAAAGCTCTGGATGTCTAATTTCCAACGCCGTTAAGAGTGCGCCATTTGGAGTTTTGTAGCTCCAGAAAATCTATTTCGAGTGCAGGGAGGTCAGAATCCAACAGCATCAGCAGTCCTTTGTCAGCCTTCTTATCAGAGTTTTGCTCAGGTCCCTCAATTTCAGCCAGAAAATACCTGAAATCATAGAAAAACATACAAACTCATAGTAAAGTCCAGAAATGTGAATTTAGCATAAAAACTAACGAAAACATCCCTAAAAGTAGCTAGATCCTACTAAAAACTACCTAAAAACAATGCCAAAAAGCGTATAAATTATCCGCTCATCACTTACCTTCATGTGAACTTTGCTTGATCATAACTTTTGCCTCGGTTTTCAAATTTGGTTAAAAATGGTTTGAAATTAAAGATCTTTAAAAACCCTTTAAATTGATATAAAGTTTGTAAAATTTGGAATTTTGTAGAGGAAGTTATGATCAATCAAAGATTTGTGTTGAAAACTGGAAAATTTGTAAAGTTACAGAATTCTGAGTTTTCTGGTATGTGCGCACGTACACTTTGTGAAAAATTGAGGCCTGTGCGCACGCATGGACTTGTGCGTCTGCACACGCAGAGACAGGCATCCTGCTTGCAGCGCTGGCACCGTCTGTACACGCGCACACCAAAGGAAAAATCGCAACTTGTGCGTACGTACAGACCTGTGCGCATGCACACGTTGGGGAGGCCAGTCTGTTGGGGGTGCTCGCACAGGTTGTACGGGTGAACAGACCCTTTTATGTTTTTGACATCTATGCATACGCATACCCCTGTGCGTACGCACACTTTTAAAATTTCCTGGGCGTGCGCACGCACACCCCTGTGCGGACGCACATGCCCTGATTCTCAAATTTTGCTTTCTTTTCAACTATTTCACCTTTCCGACGAGGTTGTGAACTTCTATAACACCTTTTTAAGACTTTGGGCATATTTTTGGGTGTTCAAATATGGGAAATGGTTTAAGGGTATAGATATTATTATTTGGGAACAGTTAGCAAATGGAGTGCTAGGTTTCTGTTGTACTGGGGAAGGTTTGATGATGTGTGCTGAATGGTTGATGAATGAGATGTGAGATCAAGGAACTGAAAAGTAAAGGAATAGTGGTTGAGAAGAGTCGAGGACTCTGGATGAAGTGATAGATTCATTCTTGTACTAAAAATGTTTTTGAAAACCACTATACTACTGCTTTATACTGAGGTTACAAGACGTTATGCGCCCGGCAGGGATGGTGGTTAATCCCGCCTGTTGAGGTAGCGGCGGCGGCGTAAGGACGGTGGTTAATCCCACTTGCGCTTAGATGTGAGGTCAGAGGCAAGAGATCCCGCTTACATCCTTTCGGATCATCAGAGCGTACAGGCGCAAAACCCTAGATAGTGATCCGAGCACTATATCTCGGGGGGTTCCCACACCATGATTCCGAAGGGCAACATCTCCATGGAGATGTGTCGGGTTGGCAGTTGAACCGACAATGTGATATCACAGCCAGTAGGACAGGCATTCATCATATGCATTTTCTACTTATTTGTAGGCTTTTCCGACTGGATATTGGATTTCCTATCTGTATAACATGTATAATTGCTAATTGTATTAATTGCTATATATGCTTCTACTTGTGGTTTACTTGTGTTGTATATACTTGTGCTTTAATGGAGATGAGGAGGTTCGGGAGGCGGTGGCGATGGGATCGCATGGCAGATCGGTTGGTGATGGTTGTGGGACAGCGGTGTTTGATTAGAGTAGAAATTCCCTTAGATAGATGACCCTGTTATGGTATTACGGCTTAAGTTGTATTAAGAAATTACATATTATGCTGTTTTGGTTTAGTATGTTTTAAGTTGAATTCTTGTGACGGATATGGAGTCTAGGATTGCCTTTGGCGTCCTAGGGTCTTATATCCTACATCACTAGGCACTATTACTATATTGAGAACCTCCGGTTCTCATACCATATATTTGTTGTATTTTTAGATGCAAGTCGCAATCCACCTCGGTGAGTTGTCTGATTGGTGACAGGAATGGAGGATCTGGACTATCTTTTGGAGTCTTTTGCTTCATTTTATATATCTGTCTCTCACTTTTGTATTTTACTTTGGCCTAGAGGCTTGTATTGAGAGAACAAAACTTGTATAAGCTGTTTTTACTGTCTAGTTTCATATATGGTCTGTATCTTGCTAGCCGGCTTAAACTCCGCAAGTTGTGACTAGTTTTCTATGATATTATACTATTATACTTTGATGTTGTGTTACTCGACACCTGTTTCTTGTGCTTTAAGTTAGAATCATCGCTAGTACATTTTGCGCTTTTCAAAATCCTGTTTTTGAGCTATATTCTTCATCGGGCTTCTAGATAATATTAATTCCTTCTATAATATATATGTATAAGCTTAGAACTGTCGGAACCTTTGATTAACCTTTGCTTTACAACGCGAGGTAAGGCTTAGGCTAATTAGTGTGTTACACTCTCGGTAGCCTTCATACGCATGCGTGGGTTAGGACGGAGTAGTGTCCCATACCACTCCAGCCACAGGGACTCGTCTGGTATCGGTGGAAACTCTATTTCGTACACCTTGAACACAGCCTCCTGCCTATAAACTGGATGAATATTCGGAGACCACCGATGCTAGCGGCGGCACACCCGACAAGCGCATGACGGCATGGGTAGTGGAGAGCCTGAAAGAGTTCACAGTCACACGAACCCGCTGATAGCTGAACTTGGAAGGAACCTTGCCACCAACGCTCAAACGGCTCTAACTCTTCCACGACAAACACAGAATCCCGCCGATCAAAATGTGTAACACACATTTTCGGGATGCCTTCTCTGTTCTTCTTAATGGCTGCCATCAGCCTCTGGGAGAACCAATTTCCAGCAGCCAGCTGTGACTACGCCTCCCTGCCCTTTGTGATGAACAACTTCTGTAACCCGTTCGTACGTGATGCACACGATGGCAGAAATCGGCAACTCCCTGCCCTTTGTAGCCATATCTCTGGGTTGAAACAGCCAGCCCAATCCGCCATCCCAGGCGATAACCCTCTTAAAGAATCCATGTACCACTCGTACCAAGCAAGGTATCGCTTACCCTCGGCTGACTTGAAACAAGTCATGAAGTTCGCAGCCATGTGTCTAATACAGTAAGCGTGGAACTCCCTAAGAGGATGCCAACCACTATCTTCGGCATTGAGTGCAGCCTTGATGGCTTGCGATCTATCGGATATAACCAACAGGCCTTCTTGTGGGGTAACATGGCATCTCAGATTAGTAAGGAAGAACGACTAAGACTCCGTACTCTCAGACTCCACAATGGCAAAAGCAATAGGCAGGATATTGCTGTTGCTGTCTTGTATCACTGCAATAAGCAACACCCTACCGTATCTGCCATACAGATGCGTGCCATTGACGGAAACAAACAGTTTGCAATGCTTGAAAGCCTCAAAATAGGATGGGAAAGCCCAAAATACTTTGTTGAACATGCTACAGTCGCAGACCAGAGATGCCCGTTGTAGTACGTACGGCCTGTAGTTCACAAGTAGTTCTCAGGAAACAACTCTGCAGCACCTGAAGCAGTTTTGACACCTTGTTATATGACTCCTCCCAATCCCCGTAGATCTGAGCAATTGCCTTTTGCTTCACCATCCACACCTTTTTGTAGGAGGATTTGAAGTGATAGCTTTGTTGGACCACACCTTGCAGGACAAGGATGCTGACGGATGGGTTGGACTATACCAACGGTAGAATGACTTTGCAGATGAGACTGCTATCCAACTGTCAATGGTCCTGGGACATGGTGGTTGTTAAACAAGTGTGGACTCCATCAACCTTACAGACCTCCCTAATGAAATAAAACAGCCATGGTTGGAAACTGCTTAATATATAGCAACCATAAATGAGTAAGTACGCCTCAATTAAACTTGAACTCACCAGTATCCAAGGTTCTGTCGAAGGACAACGCGGAGACTCCATGGACACCCATTTGCAGCTTGACGACAATGCACAAGGTACTTTAATCGGTATGATTCGATCACCCGGTACTCAGCACTCCTGCGAATACTGTAGTTCTGCACACCTTGCATCACTGCATCTCGGCATTTGAATCTGTGATCGACCCAAAACTCTATACCACCGTCTAGGTTGTAATCCTCTTCCTCCATGATGAAAAATGAAGTTCTCTCATGCATGGCGTCCAGATCCAATGTATGATAGTGACTTGGTACATTTGATAGTGCCAGAATTGGGTGGGGAAAGGCAAAACATGGTGCACCGCTGTCTTGGCGGGCGTCTTTGGTACAAACTCCTCCTCATCGCCCCCTTCAGAGGAATCACTATCGGCAACGTACTCTTCGTCGGAGTCTTCCTCACCCACCTTCATGTCTTCCACTGGAATGGCGACATGAATGAGTGGTGGTGCGAGAAGTCGGTCGTCCTGAACACATAGGTCGAATGTACAGAACCACCACCACCAACATCTCCAACCTCGACAGACAGCTCCATCACTTGTTCCGTCATGATTCTTCATAGATGTCAAACATGAGTCGCACATGCTCGTCCCCCAGAAGGCGAAATAGTCGAAACCGGAAAACTCCATTACTAGCGGTGCTAGCAACCTATACCCCACCCTTCCAACCTCCCTCGTCCCTGTGCCACCAAAGTTGCTCAATATCAAACTCTTCAACTTGGACAACGAACTTACATGCCAAATGGGCAAGAATTTCGGATTCTCACACTCAAATATCACCCTATGGTTGCCATTTCTCATACGACAATTGGGGTAAACACACAACTATATATAGCCATTTTTGCCTTCTTTTTGTGAGAAAAACAGAAAGAAAAAAGATATGAAATGTATATGGAGAATATCTAAGGATTGCACATCCTTTGATAGCTGCTTAAAATTTGTCTTATTGTATCTCATTTACATTATAAACGCAATGATTTAACATGTATCTCATTTACAGTGTAAACGAGATAACTTTGTACGAGATAATATTTCGTTTAAAATGTAAACGAAATAAGACGTGGAGACGGATTTTGGTAAAAACTTTTAAAATGATTTATTTTAATAATTAATTTTTTAATATTATTATTGTTATTTTTAAAAATTTATTAAATATACTAAAAAATAAAAAAATTATTTTTATTAAAAAACTTTTCTAACCACTTAGTATTAATCAAACAAATTCTAAACAATATAACCTTTTAAATTAATAATATAATAATTATAAAAATGATAAAAACCGCCAGAACCAATTTTCATGATACTCTCTATTTTTAAATCAGTAAATCAAAGTATCAAATTCAAATCCGATTTCACCATACACCGAAAAAAAAATCGGATTTCACCAGAGACATTCTTGAATCCTAAACCCTCGGAGACGCTCTCCGGCCTCCGCTCCTCCTGTACTGGCCGCCTCCGCCGCTGCTTCTTCTCCTTCCCCTCACGTTCGCTTCGTATTTGCTACTTTAGTGGTCGGTGGTGCTCCATCGTTGCCTGCGCTTCTGCTCGGTCGTCCTAATCCGCCATTCGCCCCTCCTTTTGCTCTGCCATTTCTTCCGCTTCCTCTCTGTCCTTCTCGTACATCTTCGCCCTCCATCTCCGTCGCATCTCGTTCAAAATTAAAATTAACATTTATTATGGCTGTTAGTTACCTGTTTGTCACTTAGTCTGTTATTCTATCAGTTTTAATAATTTGATAATTGATACTCTGTTATTGATGTTACTCGGTTGATGGTTGTAGATCGTGGCTACTGAATGATTCTGAGTTGGTTTGAGTTTTGGACTTTTTTCAGGACTTCTGAGAATGCGTCAAGAAATAGAACTTTTAATTGTTATGAGCAGGATGTCTGAGAATGCATCAGGTGTTTGATTAGTTTTCTCTGAGAAGTTCTCGTAACATTCCTTTCGTTAATTAGCATCCTTATGGACGAACCCTTGGACCGAACAAGGATTTCATTGTCAAATCGCTTCGAGTAAGCATCATCCTCCCTCCCTACCCGCATTCTGTACGTGACATGCGTGCTTCAATTTTCTATTCTTTTTTGTTTCTTTTCTGTCCATTTTTTCTTTTAAAATTCTTGCTTGGTTGATATTCCTTGTTTTTCGGAAGTGGAAATCGATGCTATTACCATCAATTGTTTTTTCAGAAAGTCTCTTACCTTGCTACCCTAATTTAAGAAACAAGTTGTTGATAGTACAGTAGTAATCCAAGTTAAGATGAGGAGTCTTTGTTATTTGGTTTGTTTATTTTATCTTATTTTAACTTTTTGCACTTGAACAGGAAGCTGTAAATGCTTTGTGTAAGTTAGAGCAGTCTCCTCAGCCGCAAAACGTTAAAGAAGCGCAGGCTGCTCAGAAACGAGAATCTGCTTTGAAGCCGCTGGTGGATGCTCTTTGTCGTGGTCTGCTTCGACATCCTGATAAAGATGTTCGGCTTTTGGTTGCTATTTGTGTCACGGAAATTTTGAGAGTCAAAGCACCAGAACCACCTTTTGAAGACAAGTATTTAAGGGTACTCATTATGCATAAAATAATTAAATACACATATTATTATTATTGTTAAGGCTTGGGTTGTTTGTTTTTGTGTTTGCATAGGGGATCCCTTATCCCCAATTTGTATTATTATTATTATTATTATTATTATTATTATTATTATTATTATTTCGGGCTTGAGTTGTATTCGATCTTTTGTGCTGATTGGAAATGTATTTCTCATTCAATTTCAGGAGGTTTTTAAACTCATTGTTAATTCGTTTGCGGATCTTGCTGATATTGCAAGCCCATACTTCTCAAAAAGGGTTAAACTATTGGACACTGTGGCTCAATTAAGGTGTTGTGTGATAATGCTGGAGATTGACTGCGTAGATTTGGTTCTTGAGATGTTCAATATTTTCTTCTCTGTTGTGAGGTTGAGATCTACCTTTCCTTTCATCCTCTTTTTACTTGGCTGTTTTATTGGATTACATTGTGCGCGATTCAATTTTGTTATAACTTAGGTCTTGTTATATTGTCATGTATTATCCATGTTAACATTATCATATAGTGATAGAATGCAGTGGTTGGGAGATTTATTGTTCTTGACCTTTGATGCTTTTCCTGTGCAGCATCCACTGCTTTAGTAATTAACAGAAACTTTATGTGTATCTATATTATTAATTATAATTGAAGAGTTAATGACACTTAATCTACTTCATCCCTTTTTGCAGCGATGATAGCCATGATAGTTTGATTTATTCCATGTCTTCTATAATGCTAAACTTGTTGAATGAGAGTGAGGAGGCTTCTCAGCAACTGTTGGAAGTGATTTTGCGAAATCTTATAAAGGGGAAAAAGGTAAGATATTTTTTTATGTTCATGCCTAGCTTTGATGCTTTATTTGGTTACATACTTGAGCAAATTTTTAAGGAGTACTGTACTAGCAGTGTGCTTGAATTTCCACTCAATTGTTTTGTTGCTAGTGATGCTTTCACAGTTTCACATAGATGAATTCAAGTGTTAACATCAGTTGAAGTAGCTTCTATTAAGGCTTCATTGAATACATGGGTTGTAAAGTTGGGCAAAATTCATCATTGAGTTGTTGGACAAAGCATCAGTGTACTATACTACTATAATATCAGTAATAGTAATTGAATACTTTATGCCGGATGTCCACCTTAATTGCTGGGTATAATGGCTCTTAATTATAGAGTACAAGTGCATAAGACATTTCTTTCTTTTTTTTTTTCATCCAAAAAGACATTTCTCTTGAATTAAATGAAAGATAGCTTGTTTCATAATCTCACTTGGCTGTTACTTACCCAACAACAGGATGCAACTTCTGCTGCTTATCAACTAGCTGCATCAGTCATCAAAAGTTGTGCAGAAGAGGATGCACTGAACTCCCTAGTTTGTAGGTATCTTATATCCTGTATACATGCCCGAGATGCTATGGTCAGTGAGCTTAAAGAATCATATCATGAAATCATATTCAAGGTTTTTCAATGTGCACCTCAAATGCTAGTTGCTGTCATCCCAAGCTTAATTGAGGAATTGTTGGTATGTACACTTCAACCATTTTGACACTATTTATTTTCTTCATATGGATTGATGAATTGATGCCCCCCCCTCCCCCCCAAAAAAAACAATTATTCGACCCACTTCATAGGCTGATCAGGTTGATGTTCGGATAAAATCTGTTAATTTGGTTGGCAAGCTTTTTGCACTCTCTGAGCAGCTTGTTGCACAGAAGTATCACGATCTTTTTGTGGAGTTTTTGGAAAGATTTTCTGATAAATCTGTGGATGTAAGGATTAGTGCTCTACAGTGTTCGAAAGCTATTTATGTGGCCAAACCTTATGGGACAGAATCAGATGAAATTATCTGTAAGCTGCATGACATATGTTTGTTCTTGATATTTTTTACTTTTCATTGCGGTAAAGCAGTTTTGTTCGATGTACATAAAATTAACTTATGATAACTCTTCAACCAAGCAGCAGCTGTTGAAGACCGGTTGCTGGACTTTGATGACCGAGTGAGAATGCAGGCAGTTCTTGTTGCCTGTGATATTTCCAGGTCAAACCTGAAACTTGTTCCATCCAAACTAATATCTCAAGCCACTGAGAGACTTCGGGATAAAAAGGCATGTGCTATTGAATACTTTTTCTTGCTGAGGAACAAATATAGGAATCCTGACTGGTACAAATGCTTTTCCAGATATCCGTCAGAAAGAGGGCCTTGAAGAAGATGATTGAAGTGTATCAAGATTACTGCACGGAATGTTGGAAAGGCAGCATGACAATTAGCGACCACTTTGAGAAGATTCCATGTAAAATTATGTTGCTTTGCTATGATAAAGATTGCAAGGAATTTGGGTGAGCTTAAGTACACTAGCTTGCTAATTAAATAAGAAAAAATAGAGTTTGTCAAATATAAATGTTTATTTTATATATTCAGGTCACAGAACATGGAATTTGTTTTTGCTGATGATTTGTTTCCTGAGAACCTTCCTGTAGAGGAGAGGACAAAGCACTGGATGCACATGTTTTCACTTTTTAGTTCTCAACATGAAAAAGCTCTGCTTACTATTTTGACTCAAAAGAGAAGGTACTGACCAATGCACTATGGTGAACAGGATGAAGATGCAGTGTTACTTACAAGTTGTTCTTGTTTTCAGGCTACAAAATGAAATGAAAAATTATCTGGCTATGAGGAAGAAATTGAAGGTACAAATATTGAATTACATTTACAATGATTGAATGTGAGGCATGCCTTTAGTCTTGTTTCCTTTTTTCTTTTGGTGTTTAGAAATAGGTAGAATACAAAGTTGTGAACATACCAGTGGTGGAAAGTAATATACAAGTATTGAAAGCAAGTTAATAAGTAACAGTTGTGGAATAGATGCTTCCGGTTTGTAATTGCTGAGTGACACATCTGGGTGTGGAAAATAAGTAGCTTCTAATACAAATGTATCTAAGATAATGATGAGGATAGTTACGAAGCTTGAATTCGTTGTGTACTTTTGTATGACATAATGGAGCAAGAATGAAGGTTACCTAGCCAATAGCAATGTCTTGATCATTATTTGGCCGATATGCTGTTTACATGCTTTAGATTGAATTACCTCCTATCCACTGATTTGATGTCTATCATACATTCCAGTTAATGAAGTCCTATTGCAGTTTTTCCTTTTTGATAAAAGAATATCATTAACGTAGAGAGGAATGATACAAGAAGATGGAAGGATAAGATATCCTTCTTACAAGAGAGAAAAAGGAAGCTATCAATGAAGTGTAGCTTTTCTATCTCTCAACATGTTTGTTGGGGTTTGTCCTTTGAAATCATTATCAGCTTTACATCAAAATAAGGCTAAACATTGAATCTCATCCAATGAAATTCGCTTGTCCAAAAATTTATAATTGAAGGTGTGAATTTGGCTCTAACGAAATGCTCCATTCCGTGGTGTATACTATGCATTGCCACAGATTTTGCCAACTCCCACCAAAGCTACCAACCAAAGTATCCCATAAAAAGTTAGGCATAAGACAACACGAAAACAGATAAAATTTAGATTTTAAATTTCCCACTCTACATTAGGGGAGAAGCTATGTGTTCAAATTGTCATTGCTATTAATTTTGTTGAGCACAATTTTCCAGATGAAGGAGTTGATTTAGAGGGAGTTGTGAACTTCTAGATGGATTTATCAAGGTTGAAAGAGGCTTAGATTTAAATACTAAGGAACTTCAAATACGATTTACAACTATACACGCCAGGTGAATCAATAGAAGACACCTCTTATCATGGAGGACAAAGGAACATTATCATGGAGAAAAGAATGAATAATTTAGTGGACTCTATCATGTATTCTGTGAAAAGGGTAGATGTCCTAACAATATGTAGAATCCTATTTAGTATAGAAGTTTTGGATTAGGAGTTTCACAAGGAAGATAGGTGATAAGGAGTTTAACAACAATGAGAAAAGCTTAGAATAAAAGGAGTCTTCTATTCAATGGTCTTCCAAAATGTTAAAATGTGAACCATTACCCATGGTAAGCAAAGGTTTGAAGGTAGCATAACCTTGAGTAATGAACTTTTAGAGGGTAGAAATTGTATGGATAGTAGAATTAGCATCCCTTACCATTCTTTTCCAAGTCATACCTACTCCATAAAACATGATGCGATATATGTGAGGCTCTCAAGGAAATTGCCGTAGACATTCCACTGTCAATATAGTGTTCCTAGACACTAGATTGTCAATATTCAAGCCTCCTTTTGTGGCCTACAACAAGTCTCCAAAGCCAAGTTCCCAACTCTTGTACCCAAAGAACCCCCAACAAGAATCTTAATGTATTATTTGTTTGGGGATTTGGGTAATGCATTAAGAAGATTAATTATCGAACAAAAATTATGGGTGTCTATTTTGGTGCATGTCCAAATTTTTCCCTGAATGTAGTGTAATAATAATAATAAAAAAAGCATCTAGCGTTGTAGGGTCCGGGGAAGGGCTGCACCCAAAGCCAAATACTATTGCTGGAATATTTTTGGTTTTCTTGGGATCCTTTATTTTAATCTTTTAGTAGATATGTTTACATTTTATAGTATACGTTGTTTTCAAAATTTTGTTAAGAAATGTTGTTTTGCTCATACATTTTCTTAAATAATCTTTTATTGCATATTTCTCTTTTTCGGGTGTAGTTATATTAAGTAAATCCACATTAGAAGAGGTTAAAGTACAAATAGATTGAACAAAGATATGCTCTATGATAGGGTATTGTGACAACATTTGATCTATGCAGTTGATCCTGCCTAGTAGCCGAATGCTTTGTTGTTGATAGTTAATAATTTAGGACTTAAATGATTGATGTCATAATGCTTGAGACAGCTCCTGTGCTTTCAGATCATAATTGTTATTCGGGAAATAATAGATCTTCTATTCTTTTTAACATATTTTCAGGGAGTTGGTTCTGAAGACCTACATAAGAAGATTGAAGATATTCTTGCAGAAATGGCTGAATCCTTCCCGGATTG
The DNA here is from genome assembly GCF_000817695.3 of Arachis duranensis. Classification (NCBI taxonomy): domain Eukaryota; kingdom Viridiplantae; phylum Streptophyta; class Magnoliopsida; order Fabales; family Fabaceae; genus Arachis; species Arachis duranensis. Next base: position 44,575,042 of record NC_029780.3, read on the forward strand.
TCACAAGGCTAAAGAGGGCCTTCGCAGTTTAAACTTGAGTAAAGATAATAAGTTGTTTAAATCAATTGAACAACTATTGGAGAAACAGACTTTTATAGTTAGACAAGCCAACCAAGTATGTTTTCTAGTTTATCCTATTACAGTTCTTGGTTAACATTATTTAGTTTTTTTATAACAAAAGAAGGAATTTCATTAAGGTATTGAGTGAACAATACAAAGGAGCGGAGGAAAGGAGTTCCTCCCAAACCAAAGGAAATACAAATTAAAAGAAAACACACACACAGACAAACTTTAATGAACTGCAGCTTTATAATCTCTCATGATATCTGAGAGGGAAAGTCCTTTTGCAAAACCATATGCTTTATGCCATATAGATGCTAAACACCTAATTTTATCCCAAACTACTACTTTCCTAAGAACCTGTCATTAGAAGTGTGTAGATTACCTATCATAGGAGGGTGTTTACTAGTCTTTGGGTGCAAAAGAAGGGGAAAGAGGTATATACAAGATAGCAAGGCGTTGAGAAAAAAGGACGAGAGAGTTGGATTAAGTTAAGTGCATTAAGGACAAGAATGGTGAGATTTTGGTCACATATGCTTTAACAAAAAGTGGAAGAGCTACTTTCACAATTTATTTAATGAAGGACATGAGATTTTTCCGTGTTTTGGTCGTTAACATATGAGGGAAGAAGACCAAAACTTTAATTATTAGGAGATTTGAAGAAAAGAGGTGCTAAGACGGATGAAGAAAGGTAGGATAGTAGGCCTAGGAAATATTTGATTGAAGTTTGGAAAGGTTTAGGTGGGAAAGTCGTCGGTTGGTTTAATCAAACTTTTCAATGAGATTTAAAGTCTAAGAAGATGCCAAATGACTGGAGGAAGAGTATTTAGTTCCTATCTACAAGGATAAGGATGATAAACAACATTATGGAAACTACAGAGGGATTAAGCTCATAAGTCATACCATGAAGTTATGGGAGACAGTTATAGAACGAAAATTGAAACAGGAGACACAAGTTCTTGAGGATTAGTTTTGTCCAAGTTCAAGGTGGTGTAATAAAGGAATTTCCCATTGGTGTAGAACTACATCAAGGGTTATGTCTTAAATCATATCTTTTAATATTGGTTTTGGAAGTGCTTACCGAGCACATCCAAGAGCTTGTACTTTGGTGTATACTTTTTGTCGATGACATTATTCTATTCAAAGGAAAATTTAAGTCAGAAGCTATATTTGTTCAGAGAAGCTTTAGAGGTGTATGGTTTGCACATAAGTCATAGGGGAATATATGGAATATAAGGACTGTAAGTTCGGCATGATGAGGGAAAACACCAACACAAAAGTGAAACTTTGAAAAAGCACCCTACCACAGATAAAGAGATTTAAGTATCTTGGGTGTATTACACAGGACAATGGAAAAATTGAGGATGTAAAACATAAGATTCAAGCAGGTTGGTTAAAGTGGTGTCTTGTTTTATATAACAAAAAGTACCTTTAAAACTTAGTAAATTTTGTCGCACTGCCAATAGACTAGTTATGTTATATGGAATGAAGTGTTGGGTGACAAAAAGGTGAACATGAACATAAGTTTAGTGTGACAGAGATGAAAATGTTTAGATGGATGAGCGTACAAACACTGAAACACATTTATAAACAGAATAAGAAATGGGCATATAAGAGGGAAACTCGGAGTAGTATCTTCTGTTGAAAAGATGATAGAATTTTGTCTCAGGTGGTTTGAATATGTGGGGAGAAGATCGGCAGAGCATCCGGCTCAGAAGCTGGATCGGCCGCGGATAGGCAGGTAGTGAAAGGAAGAGGAAGACCTAAGAAGACCATACACGAAGTAGTCAAAAGAGATCTATGTGTAAACAATCTCACTGCAGACATTATACCCGATCGGGCACAATAGCGTCGCTTGATCCTTGTAGCTGACCATATCTATTAGGATAAGGCTTTGTTTTTGTTGTCGTTTCCCTTTATTTGAGATAGTAATTATGCTGGGTATGTAGTTCAATGTATATGTAAAACCATGAGCTGAGGAGGTTTTTCCTCAAAAATTCACAGAATAATCCTTGTTTAAAAACTGCCAATATGACCACCTCTGAAACTAACCATAGCTTGTAGTTGACCAGCAAAATTTGAATCTCTTGAAGCAACGTGAGCCTAGAGCTATAACCATAGCTTGTAGTTAACCATAGCTTCTAGTGTTCTCTACTCCTGTTGCATGAGTCATGATTCGCTTTTCGATTTTAGGAATGGAGTGGGATTTTGATCTGGTGTTGATAGTAGTAACAAAACATCGTATTTGCTAGAAAGGCCAGCTATGATAGCAGAAACATGCTCTTGTTTGGAAATCAGACTTCCAGCGGATGTGAGAGCATTGGTAAGTGCACAGATCTAAGGATGTACTTGTTTAATAGTTGTGAGGTCTTCGCAACGTTGCTGAGCTCTATCTCGAGTTGATAAACATGAGCTCAAGCCTTTGAGGAGTAGAGCTTGAGCTTCTCCTAGCCTTGGCAAGTAAAGTCATGGTCGATGATGAGAGTGAGAATTAGCCTCAGCCATATTGACATTGTGGGGCAAGTAATGACCATTTGCCGTATTTCTCCTCCCAAGTACCGCCTTTGGTTAGTCATACTGGTCAAGGTGAATGGTGCACGATCGATCAGGCTGTATATATAGTCGCTCTTGATGGCAGCCAGAACTTTGCGGTGCCATAGAAGAAAGTTCTTTTTATCGGGTTTGTGAGAGTGGGAATCGGTGGTGGAGTCACTGATGATGGGGGATTTTTTATTGTGGAGCTTGTATAGGAAGTTACTCGGGGGTAGATTTCTTATGTATGTGATATAAACCCATAATATTTTTCATAATTATTGTTCCCTTTGTGGTTATTACTTCATCTTTTGATATTCAATTTTTCTATCTTGTTTTATTTCTTTTACAGGATGTTCTGCTGGGAATGATTGGAGACAACCATCCGTATCACGAATTTCTGCAATCAATCTTCTCCAGATGTTCAAATAACATTTTCAGCTCAGAGCATGTCCAGTATATCTTAGATTTTCTGTTGAATAACCAAAGTGGAAATAATCACTTGGAGGATTCTTCTGTGGATCTTCTTCTGGTAACTGAAGTCGCTACTTTCTTTTATTTAATTGCTCTCTCTCTCTCTCTCTCTCTCTCTCTCTCTCTCTCTCTCTCGGGGGAGATTACAACCATTTTATCGCCTTTCAACAGTGAGTACTAGCTATGGTTTTTTGTCTACTATCATTGCTATTAACTAGTTCTTACTCTCATTTGATTTGATTTGATTTCATTCAACATCCTATATACTGTTGATTTGCTCTCAAGCATCTTGGGCCACTACCAGATATTTTTGGATGCTGATGTACGTTGCCAGATAGGTCGATATTTTTGTATCAGCAAAAGTACTTCAGTGCTGTAGTGACTATCTCTTAATGTGTAATGCTTACCCATCAGTAGCTTTTAAATTCAACTCATAGTGTTTTATACTATATCATCTAATGAGATGGTAGTGTTTATAAAATTCTCAAGATACTTGAAGGTGAATCAAACATTTTTTATGACTGGGTATACGTGTAAATTTTGTTTTACACGCTGCATTTTAAAGCAACTTTGAAGAGTTATTTGCCTTATCAAGGAAGGGTAAATGATAAATCTAAACTCTCTTATTCATAATTAACAGTATGTTGTTACAATGCGCAGAGATCTCCTTACAACTGATCTCGCAAGTCTGTCATGGATTCACACCATCAATTTTAATATTTTCTTATGTTCAGGTTTTATATTTCAAGTTATGTGGGTATTGGTGGAGGTTGAGGATCAAACTGGTGAAAAAATTTGGTTAATGGGTTTGTTTTTTTTGGTCTGCCTTATTGGTTAAGCCATCAGGACCTAGGAAGGGTGTTGAGATATCCCTCTAAAACGGTCTTAGTCTTTATGTCAATGTAGTTAGGACAAAAGTTAGAGTTATGAACATGAATGATTTTACATCTACCAAATTTTTCTATATATACTATAGTGGCCAAATTGAAGAAAGCCTCTCTGCTTCTATTAGTCAGGCAATAGTGAAATGCAGTTTCAAATGTTATTGGAACAGAAAAGTACTGTTAATGACAAGCTGATTGAGATTATAGCAAAGGCAGGAGCTCATGTTTCATTTAATATTAGGTAGTTTGCTTTCATGTCTTTATCTTGTTTGTGTGTTGTGTGTAATGTATGTAAAAATTGTTAAAAAATGCATGTTTTAATACAATTAAACATTCCAAAAGTGTGCTGTATCAAACTAATATTTAATTATCCATTTTCAGTATAAGCAAACTAATATTTAGTTATCAGGGAACTGATTTTTGGTTGCCATTCTAATTTTCTGTGTGTTTTCACTTTGCAGTGATATTTATCCATTTCTTAAGAAAATGTGCTTGGATGGAACTCGCACACAGGCCAAATTTTCAGTCTCTGCAATAGCTGCCATAACTACTGAGCAATCAGTTTTCTTAAATTTATACGAGGTAATCTTATAAGGATGCCAATGTGATTATAATTTTGATGGAGTAAAACACTGTGTTCATATTTTCCATCATCCATGTTTTGCCAAGAATTTTCCTGTATTGCTTGGATATCACAAGAAAAGAAACCGAATAATTTTCAGATTTTATATCTATCATCAATTGAATAATGTGACTACAATGAAAAGCCAAAACTCAAGGAATAGAAAAGGGAAAAGAAGATACTAAAGCATATATTTGGACAACTAGAATATGGGTTAAGGGTGTATTTTGGTCCTCGACAAGTAACTGGAGCTTACTTTTCTTGGGCATCATGCACTACAGAAGCAAACCTGCAACTTTGCTCGAGAGTGATCACTAATTATTAGACCAGTGGACTTTGTGGCCAAGGAAGTACACAATAAGGCCAAGTTACATGAAGAGCCTCTGATATCTTGTGTAAACTACATCAAAAAGTCAATAACTCAAGAAATAAAGAAAGGAAAGATACTAAGGCCTGTATTTAGACAACTAAAATAAGTGTTAACTGTTAAGGGTGTCATATAAAGACCAAAAACTTATTTTTTTATTCTAAACATTATTTTTTCAGAAAATTAATTTGTTATTCTAACTACTGGTACAAGTGTAGATTTTTAGCTGTTTGATTATAGGTAATTTAATTCTTATTGATGACTGTTGATTCAAACTGTTTGCTTTTTATTTTTATTTTTTATTTTTTGCACAGGCGTTGATTGATCCTTTGTATAGCCAGTGGAATGTCCCGACAGTTTTGCAGTCCCTGGGTTGTATTGCACAACACTCTGTTTTGACTTTTGAAACTAGAGGCGAAGAGATCACATCATATATAAGCCAAAAGATTATTCAAGTAATTTAAATTAAACATAACTTATCTTGTTTATTCATCTTGCCGGAATAAGGCTAATAATCTGCAAATTTATTACACCTTCTTGATTTTTTATTAGATGGAGCACTTGGATGATGGTGATAGTGTGACATGCTTAGCTAATACTGCTCAATGTTGCAAATCTTGTCAATTAAAGGTTAGTATGACAAATCGGATGGTCTATTTGAATTCAGTAGTTTCTATTTTGGTGTAGATGCAGACAACAAAAGAGGGGGAAAAAATGAAATAAAGTTCAGATCCCAGTAATTGATAGTTGATGTCTTTATTATATTAGACAAATAGGAAGAGGCCTAACAGTTGTAATTTTTATAAGCTGCAGTCTCCTTGTAGTTTGACCACTATTAAGGAATTGAGTATGTGTATATAAAATAACCAGAACATCTCCCGTTAGTTTGGATTGACTACATGGATGTGATGGTGCAATGATGTTTTATCACGAAGTCAAGGAAATAATAGGTAACTCAATAAATAATAGAATGACTCTCATTTTCTTGACAATAGATGACACCTACATATACATAGAAGAGAATAATAAATATAAGCACCTACTCAACTACTTTCAATAAATTCAACTACTGACGACTCTACCGACTTTCTCAACACTCCCCCTCAAGCTCTGAGCCTTTATACCATATTCATCAAGCTTGTTACATAAATAACTTACAAGAGATATTACTTGATATGACGCTATCCCTATAGCTAAAGGTTACTAAGCTTTAAGCTTGTTACAATAAGACCCTTGAAAAAAAAGTATGATGAAGACTAAGACTGTTGAAGAGAAAAGAGGACCAGCTGGGATTGCCAGAGACATGCCATGCCACGGCCAGTAGGAACTGTTGGGACTAGCTGGGATTGTCCATATATCGACTGGGCCTGTCCGTGTGGTAGTGTTTGTTTTGGCTCTGTTCTGTTTGATAAGTGTCTGTCCAGAGACACAGACATAAGTCATAAAGACTGGAGACAGACACAAAATACATGATTTTTCAATCTTTAGTTTGGTAATGAAGAATAGGACGGAAGACACAAGATAATCTTCTATCAAAATGTCATTTTTATCCCTACATCACAACTACCTTTCCACCACTACTAATCACCACAACCACCATTCTACCATAAAAAACATTTCACTAAAATTTCCCCTTTTAATAATCTTTCTCAAAAATAAAAAGCAAAACAAATTCAAGAAAGGAAGACGAAGACACAGAAGGTGGCTAAGGTGGCAATGTGGTGGCTGGCCAAAGGCACACAGAGGTGGAGGTGGCAACACAATGTCAGATGTCGAAGGTGAGCCAGAGGTGAGATGACAGATTCAGAAGGCAACGCTGCGGCAGATCTGGGAACCAAAGCAAATACTAAGATTGGGGTGGTGGTGCAAGTGGCAGAGGCATAGAGGCAGTGAAGATAGGGAGGTGTGGAAGAGGAGAGGCAACAGTGGTCTGGGTGGTTGGGAACGAGGAGGAGAGGCAGTGGTGGTTTGGCTAGAAGGGAGAGAGAAGGAGAAGATGAGAGATACAAAATTATAATCAGCGTAATTGTGGAATTATAAATTTAGAATAAGGGCATAGTGGCAAATTATTGCTTAAAATGTTGTGTTCATGTCTTAGTGTGCTTCCATGTCTCGTGTTCATTATTCGCCAAATCAAATGGTGGGCTTGTGCCATTCTCTAGGGACATGGACAACAACCAAACATTTTCTTAGCGTCCATGTCCATGGGAGACATGAACACTATGACACACACGTCCACCTTTTGTTTAGTTGAGACACAATTTCTTGACAAGGACACACACTAAGACACAAAATTTATGTCCCACTTGATAGCTAAGGTAGCGTTTTGTTTATGTATTTCTTGAGATAGAGACACAGAGACATCAACATTAAAGACATGGACACAAATTATTAGTGTATATGTATTGTGTTTGGTAAAAAAACATTGAACAAGACACAATAAAATTAGAAAAAGTCCATATTATCCCTATAATAAATTTTCTTTTAAAACAAAAAAAGCATCAGCCACCATTGCTGCCACTACCATTCACCATCTCCACCACCACAGATTCATCATCACACACAATTAACCACAAATCAGTCAGCAAAAATTTCACAAGAATCAACAAGAATATTTATTTTTCAAAAGAAAAAAGAAAAACGAAAGGGGAGGAGAAGGCAACGGAGGAGCAGATCTGTGAAAGGGGAAGAACCGAGGTAGAGGGAGAGGCGGCAATGGCAGACTCGAAGAGGAAGACGGAGAGGTGGCCGTGGGTGCCGCGAAGAGGGGGAGAGGCGACAGCCGCAGATCTGGACGAAGGAGGAGATGCTGCAGCAGTGGCGGCGGTGGCGGAAAGAGCAATGCTTGAGAGAGAGGATAGTGGCGGAGGAAAGATGGAGGAGGGAGGAAGGAGGATGGTGAGCATCTCATTGGATGGAGAAGGAGAAAGAGAAAAAAGGAATTAGGGTTAGGGATAAACTTGTTATTTTAAAAATTAATACGGGATAAAAGTGTAAAAAATTGTGTCCAATTGATTGTATCTGTGTCTTAATATTTTAGAGGAACACTAAATACATGTATTCTGTATGCATTTGTGTACATCTGTTAAAAATTTGTCTCAACAAACAAACAATTGACATGTACTAGCGCGTCTATGTCTCTGTGTCTTTGAAACCAAACATTGTCTAAGACATGAATTTTTTTTTTAATTCCAACAATGTCCGTATTAAAATTTTATAATTCCAATACTATGTTTCTCTTATATCATCCTCCTCTTCTCCACCATTCCTCTTCTGTAGTTTTGTACTAGCAAGTACCACCTCCATCACCAGCACCTTGTATCCAACTAAGTGGATCAAATGACTTATTTCGGCTTATCTTGTATTATGTCAGCAATGAGATCATTCACACATAGTTCTCGTTTGGCCATCTCATAAGAGTATTTATAGGTTTTCTTCTGCCTTTGACGACTGGTCTATCTTCCATCTAATCTGCTTTCCTTATTAGATGCTCTACTAGTCTTTTCTGTGTGTTAAAACCTCCTAAGACAATATTCTACCATATTTGCAATAGTGGGTGCTGTTCCAACTTTCTCTTTCATATCGTCGTTCCTTATTCTATCTATAAACATATATTATTGTTCATCTGTATAAATATCCTCGTTTCATCCACGCTAAGCTTGTGTTCATGTTCACGCTTCACCGCATGGTAGAGCCATAAAATATTACCTTCATGTTTTAAAAGTATTTTTTGTTGCTTACAAAACCCGAAGCGCTCCACCATTTTGACCAACTCACTTGGATCCTAGAAAATACTTAAAAAGCTTTACTTTTGATATGATACTTTTTCTAATTTTTACTTTTGTTAGTATTCTCCCCTTTTGGCGTTGAACTTACACTTCATATATTCCGTCTTAGTGCGACTTTTGCACAAATCATGTACTTCAAAATCTTGTCTCTACAATTGTAGCTTCTCGTTGAAATCTTTCCACAATTCTCCTATAAGGATGACATCATCCTTAAAAAGCATGCGCCATTCTTGGATATGCTTAGTAAGCACTTCTAAATCTAATGTGAAAATGTATGGGCTTAAAGTTGACAATTGGTGTAATCTTACACGAATTCCCTCTGTCACACAACCTTGGGTTCTCATGCTTGTTTAACCCTATCGTATATGTCCCTAATTGCACCAATATATGCAATCCTTACTCCCTTCTTTTCCAAAACCTTCTCCAATACATCGCCATCATTCTCCTTCACAATCCTTACTCCCTCTTTTTTTTCCTTTGGTCATTTCTGTTTTGTACTTTGGTTTGTTTATCCTCATTGCTATCTAACATTTTTCTGAATTGATATACTCCATACAAGTAGCTTAACGGGCACTCCACACCTGTTAGGCTGCCTTTTATGTTCTTGGAGATTAATGTGAACTGCCAACATGACGAGTATGGTTGATTTGGTAAAACACCTTGTGTTTGAGTAAGGGCGTAACTGGTATAATTTATTGTACAAAAAGAGAAGGTTTTGTGGTTCAGTGGTATCCTATAGGATTATGGATGTATAGCATACCGGGGCAGGTGGAGAACAACCTAATTGAGTGCATTGTATTTCTTCCATAATGACTGTAATTTTCACAACTATTTTTTCTTTTTGGGCAGATTTATGGACTTAAAACCCTGGTAAAGAGTTATTTACCTTATCAAGCAGGCCATATCAAACGCAATATTAAGTTTTTGTTGGATATTTTGTCAACAATGCTATACAACAATTTTGATATGACTGATACAGGCTCATGGTATGGATTTTAAAGTAATTTACTTGCTTATTCTTTTTTTCCAAGTTTTGTGTACTAAGTAAAATGTTGTTGCTTTAGGTGAATACTTTATGCATCATCTGTTTGATTCTCAGCTGCTTCCTTTAGAGTGAGAGTTGCATGCTAAAGATATTGTAATTAGAGAACTTCTAAATTATATGTTGAACACAATTTATAGCAAACTATGGTTTGTAGAAGACTTTATAAGCTATGCTTTTCTAAGTTATTATGATATTAATAACTGAACTCATATGTTAAACAATTTATCTTCCATTTTCTGTATCTGACCATATATTGCATTGAATTATTTAATTTCTCGGATCAAACTTGATTTGGAAATGTTATTCTATGTTACCCACAGCGAAAATGACATGTCTCGTATCAGATTAGCTGCAGCAAAGGCAGTTCTTCGGCTTTCTAGGAAGTGGGATTTGCATATTACTCCAGAAATTTTTCGCTGTACTATTTTGATTGGAAAGGTTTGTTTTTCTGTAACATCTGAATTTAAAATAATTCTTCACTCAAGAAATGTAGATTGACTAACCACTTATATACTATTTCCCAATTGAAATACAAGCAAAGAAATGTGGTGGTTGAAAAACCAGAAAAGGGATGGAAAACAGAAAAGAACCCTATGCTCTAGATACTATGTTTAGACAATGATTTAATGTGAATAGCTTGAGGTATATGAACTCCTCAGCTCATATATTTACATACACTAATTAATCATTACAATACCTACTAAAGATAAAACACAATTATTCATAATTGATTCTAATCTAACCTAATTGACACTAACAGCACCTAACAACTAATTGACTGAATTATCTGAATATGATATCAACAGATGTAATCAAGAACACCAAGAGGATTGCTGATTCTAAGGACACTTTTGGATTTTGCAAAGAGTGGATGTCCAAAGAGTAAGATTGGACTCCTAACATCTATGCAAAGCTCATTATCTTTATGGAAGACTTTCCCTCTTAGATATGTCGACATAAGAGCTGTTACCTACCTTCTTGGAAATCTTTTGAAGGTAGTATAGAATAGAATTTAATTTCTAGGGTTCTGAATCAAAGTAGTCAATAGCAGGATATAGGATATAGATAATAGTGTTGACTGATTTATTTCATGGGACCACACGTGATTAATATAGCATTAGTTATCTGTATTCAGAACTCTGCATGTATGAGTACCCTTACGACTTTTCAAGACAACCATTGAGCCAAAGAATTGTTGAGTCACACGGCTTTTTACCCCTCTTATTTTCCTTAACAGTAATAACTTATCTACTCTCCTTTATAAGTTAGGTAATATTATATCATTCGGCATTTAATCTATAGATTGTTTCTGAACTAGGATAATTGGCATACCACAGATGCAGTTAAGAATATTTAGTCTCTAGAGTATTAAAAAGAATATATGATGTAAGGAATAAAGCAAATTTAGTTCTAATTTCTATTGAGTTTTTCTTATATATGGCTCTTTAAATTATCAATATTTTACTAGTTCTCATTTGGTTCATTAGTCAATACCACATTTTTTATTTGTTGTGTTTTCTGGTGTCTACTTCATATTCCAGGAATCCTCGCCTTCTGTTAGGAGAACATTTCTTGCCAAAATCCACAAGTTGTTGAAGGAGCGTAAACTACCTATTAGATTCACGTGTGCATTTGCATTTGGAGTGACAGATGGCATTGAGGATGTCCGATATCATGTATGTTAATTTCTCTGTCTATTATGCATGTGCCTGTTGCTTTTATATATTTTTTAATTCATTTTTAATGCAATATTTTCATTAGATATTTGGACCATAACATTACCATCATAAATTAAAGAAAAGTAAGCTGAACAAGTAGTTATAATGGTACGAGCTCTATTGCTCGAGTTATCGACTCGCCAACTTGCTACCTCTGAAGCATATTATGAAGAAAACTAGTTTTGTTTGAAAGCTAGGTTTGTATAGTTTATTGTCACCAAAAAGATTCTAAACCAATGTTTGTGGAGTTATGCTCGGTTTAACTTTGTTGCCCAGAGCAGAGTGGTCTTCGGGCACAGCTGACTTCCCACCCTCATAACTCCTTCCACAAAACTTGGAATGAGATGGGACCAATTGTAGTGGAGAGCTCGGTCTTTCTAGTTTGATATCAACAATAACCCAAAACACATTCAAACATAAAATTATACGATTCTTCATGTAATTCTAAGCTATTAAAGGTAAAGAAATTAAAATAAATTAATATATCATGTAGATTTTATTAAAATATTAATAATGATATATGCATGTATATAGAGAGAAAAAAAAAATACTCCAGTGGAAAGCTTTTCAATGGTGTAAGATCTAATTTAATTTACACTGGTGTCATTTGATCCTAGTGTAAATGTTACACCATTAAATAACTTTTTTTTTCATGTAATTTTTTGAAAACCTAGCCATTGGATTAAAAGCTTATATATTATCTCAAGAAAATTTCATGTGAATCCAAAATTGTTTATTATACTGTTTATATACTTGAAAATCAACGTAATATATTTGTTTAAAACATGCATAAATAAAGGTTCTTCGATGATTTTCACTTTGTCATTCATTGGTTGGATTGATAAGATATATATTCTATAAAAAGTTACGAGCTGTGAAAGTTTGTCTAAATTGATACTAGTGTCATATGATTCCAACTCATGTATGCCATGCATGCATGCCATGCTGGTTCGGTCAGGGTGGCTTCGCCCTAAACCTGAATAGATATGCAACATGATCTGCTCAGCAACCAGCCTGCTCGACTGTGGATCAGGATTGAACCCACCCCAGTTGTGATTGAATGGATTGGGTTCCTGTGGATTTGATTAGTGCAGCCACCCTTATCAACTCCTCACCCTATGACAACTCGCTCCAAAGCCCTTCCACGTACTACTGCCTTACATACACTCAACCAACTCTTGCAATTTAAGCTTTGACCTTGCCTCAGCGATTCACTGACCTCGCAGCAGAACTGTTGTCACTGCAGTCATTGCTGGTAGAGTCGAAGGTTCCTATTCACAAATTTGTCGTGTAATGTGTAGTACTCTGATATTGTCCCAAAAACTAGGCTTACACTCTTGCTCTAAAGGAGTTAAACTAAGCCTATTCTTTGCTCAAGAGAAGGTTATGCAGGCAAGGTCCCTGATGTGCATATTCCAACAGATGAGCAACCTGCAGATCTTCTCACTGAGGCTGTCTCAAAGGTTAAGTTCCTATGACTCTAAGGCTAGTTTCCTAGCTTGGATCCGCAGCAGATTAGATCTCAATAGTACTTTAGCAGGGACGGCTGTGATTGAGGCGGCGTAACTGAGTAAATGAGAACAGTTAGTAATAGGTAGTCACAGACTAAACCAACCTGCTGCTAACAGCTCATGGGTTCCACGCTATGTATTGACTAAATTGCCCTCTTGTTTTTTTCACTTGAAAGTTGAAACACACACACACACAACCTGCTGCTAACAGCTCATGGGTTCCACACTATGTATTGACTAAATTACCCTCTTGTATTTTTCACTTGAACTGCAAGATCTCTCTCCTACTTGAAGCCTGGGTACGAACTTGTCCTAGACCCTCTACCTGAGTTGCTGTTTTCTCTGGCTATTATTGGATCTGGCATCTACTCCTTCGATGACAGTTGCCTGTCCTCTTGAGCCTTACCTTCCCATTTGTACTTCATAAGATGTGCATTCTAGATTGTATAGGTAGGCCCCCATGCCTTTGTCCATGGTGATCTTGATGAAGTATACATGAATCAACCTTGCTTATGTAAAAGCTTTGCTAACCTTTGACCTCACCTCAGTGATTTGCTGACCTCCATCTGAAATCTTTTCTTTATAAACAATCTTTGTTCTTTGTGTAGTAAAATTTCCACTGTGATTTAGCGGTTTGGTGTTTGATATGGGGGTGATGCTTTTCACTCCTTGTTTATTTCATCTTTGTTCTTCATGAGGTTACATCTTTTTTATTGTATTTCTAATTAATACTTTTGTTCATAATGTTAGTTATTAATGTCAGTTTGATTATGGGTTGTATCTTTCTGCTACATGATGATTTCTGATACTTCTTTTTTGTAGAGCTATAAATATATTGCAGAATTTATTAAGGATTATGGTCTTGTCACTCGTAAACAACAAAGTTCTGCTGCGCATGGAGCAGTTGCACATCCTGCATACATGGTCGTCTATTTGATTCATGTCCTTGCTCAGAATAGTGACTTTCCACTGGAAGGTTGTCGGAATGAAAAATTATATGCTGACTTTTGTAGGTAATATTGTTGTTCTTGTTCAATATCATGTTTAAAGCTTTACAGTTTATGGGATATGAATGACTTCTAAAACCTGCAATACATGTGGATTATTGTGTAGTCCGCTCTTCTTTGTCCTGCAGGCATTTACCAATGCCAGTATAGTTGATGGTGACCTGGATGTTGTAAATGATGCTGTCTTGCATCTATTTAGTATTTTTCGGGCAATCAGAAAAGCTGAAGATGCCATTGATCCCCAGACCACTGCTGTAAAATGTTCTTAAGATTTCCGTTATTAGCGTACTTAATTTTTCATCTTTGTTGTATCTTGTATATAGGATTTAATTGAGTTCTGTGAAATGCAGAAGCTGCACATTCTAGCTGAATTTGGGATGTTTGCTTTAAATGCAATTAATTGTGGTGCAATATCAGTATCACAAGCTCCTGGGCAGATTTTGCTTCCTTCCTCATTTTATAAAGTGAGTTTTTCTAAGAATAGCGCAGGTTTTTAGGTGGCTGGTTTAATCTGTATTTATTTTACCTTTTGTTTATGCCATCTAATTTGTAGTTTTATTCGGACAATCTTTGTTTTTCGATGTGATATGTTAGTTACAGGGCAATTCAAAATGTTCAGAGTCATTTTGCGAGGAAGGATTTCTATGTAGTCTCTTTGCCACACTTAAACGTTGTACCCCTCAGGCATTTGCTCAGAAGGTTCGTGCTTATTCATTACACCACAAATATTTTGTATTTCTTTTTTTGCTGATGGCATTTATTTTTCATATTGTTGCTTGATCTCTCTATTACCAGCCACTTACTAAGCTTGGTCGCAAGGGGCAAGAGGCTTTCCCCAAGTCTAATACCAAAATTTCCAGGGTTCTAGATTTGACAGCTAGCAAAATGGACAATTTATCAGTGAGAGCAATAACAAATGCTAAATCTGTGAGGCAAGATTCACCCCCACGGAAAAGGAGTAAACATGTGCTTTCTTCTAATTGTGGATCAACTGGTTTGCATGAATCAATGGAGAAGCAAAACAAAATTGCAACCAAAAACTGTGAAAAGACTTCAGGGACAAACATGCTCTTGCCTTGTGATTCTATGAGCGGGAAGGGTTGTCAGCCAGAATTACATTTGGTATCCCGAAGATCTAAAAGAGCTGCTGCTTGTACATTAGAAATTGTTCCTACAAGTTGCAAACATACTGTTCAACATTTCAAATGCCCTGAAACCCACCTCAAAGATTCCTGTGGCGTAAAGGTTGGTGGGAAATTCATTGAATCTTAATATCTGGCGCTATTTTATGTCCATCTATAAGTTGTATTAGTGTATGTCAAGAAGTCAGATCAAGGCAATGCCATTGCTGTAGCTGGGGCTGATTGTCTCTGGGCATGTATCTATGTGTAGCAACTCTAGTTAGATATATAATCATTTATTGCTTCTGCCTAATTTAAACTTTTAGAAGAGATGATTTCATGACATAATATAAAAGCTTCTATGAGCAAAAGGTCTAGAGTTTGATTCTTGTATCCCCATTTTTCTAAATAAAGATAGAAAAATGTTACTTCACAATTCAAGCCCAAAAGAGGGTTTTACGTGAGGGAGCGTGTAGATATTTAATCATTCAAGTTGGTTTATGAAAACTCTACTCTGCTGGTTCAACTTAGGATCAATCCAGTCTAACTGTCAGGCTCTAAAACAGTTTGTTAAGTGTTAAATGTGATAGCTGTCTGCTGCACATAGAATCTGTTTCTACTTCTGTAACTATAAGTTGTTAGTAGATTCTGACTAGCTCTCCTTCTGACACTTTTCTCAGCTATCTTCTGTGGAGCTAAAACTGATTGGTTTTTAATGTCAAATTTTTCAATCTCTTTTTCTTTGGATCTTTTTTTAGGATGATACTTAGGTTGGAAATGTCCCCTTTCCAATCCTTTCTCAAGTATCTTCCTTTCATAAAGCAGCTATTTGACGTTGTACTCATCATGTAATTGTTGGAATTTATTCTTATACATGAGCTATAATGGTACAAGTTATTGAATTAGATCATGTTTGTCCCTCAAGTCATACCTTTTAGTTCTTTGTTCCATCATCCAGATGATGGGGAAATAGGATATGCATACCATAAGATTCAATCAAGTTGGGCTTATATGATAGAGGAGTGCTTCAAGTGTTGTTCTTGATAGGAAAGTGTTCATCTAGCTTATGAAAAACATCTACCACACAATTATAAGCTTTTCAAATTTATGTGGGCCTGAATGTGTGAAAAGCCAACAAGAGACTAAGTGCAGTGTTTGCAATGATGAGGATATTCCTAATGTTGAATAGACTGATGGGATGCGAAAGAATTAGAAGTGACCGCATTAGAGAGAGTTAGGATAACACTTCTTCTGTAAAACTTGTAAGTAGATATGGGTAGAGGAAGACCAATAAAAACAGATGACATATTTAAAATATCATAAATTGTGACAGCTTGTCTATAGGCATCATTTATGACAGGATCCAATGGGGTCATGTTCAAAATGTGAACCATATACTTGAGCCTGACTAAAAATTGGGACTGAACTAACTGACATTAGGCATATCCCTCGTGAACTCCTATTCAATGAAAATAGCAAGCTGTATTTGTTTCTAGTACGGTTTCTTATTAGATCATTAGTGAATACCTTATACCCAATCCTCTTTTTGGTTTAGAAGACAGCCAAGGTTTTTGTATCCCTTGTTTTGAGATTCAACTTGATCTTTATTTCTGTAATTTAGACTTTTTGCATTGTATGTTTCTAAGTCACATTTCTTGTGGAAACAAGTCTAACGAATGTCATTTGACTTTTTTTTTTGTGTAGAAGCAAGATATACTGGCAGATGTTTCAAATAAAAAGAGTTTCTCCCACTGGTGAGTTTCAGTCAACAGTTTTTTACTGTCTAGTCTTTTCGCTCATTGTTTCCAAATGTAATTGAGTTCAAATTTTATTAGATAGTGCCCAAAAAAATAACTAATGCTCCTTTTTAACACTATATTTCTTTGGGGGATATCTATCTATGTCATTGTTTAAAACATGAAAAGTTAAAAAAGTATGAATGAAGAGAGTCTACAATGGCTAAAAGACACTGATATCATCTTTTTCTTCTCAGGATAAATGACTAATTCCTAAAATGATTTAACTCTCGGTTACTCTCCCCAAAACTCTTGCCTAAGTTAATCATTTGGTGTATCTTGAATGATGAATTCAATTGTGTTGCTTACTTGCTTGTTCTCACCTTAATTTTTCTGGATGAGTATTCCTTTGCTTAATTATCACACTGGATAATTGATGTTCCTCTCTAAACATGTAGCATGTATGTTTTCTTATTCTCAAAAGTGCATTTGGATAAACATATGCACATTTAATATGTCTTGCATGTCTGTCATTGGTTAATTGCTTATATACAGTGGCACTATCTGTCCATATTTCTTTTTGGTTAATGCACACACCATCAATAGACAGATTTTCTGACAAACATGTCTTATGGGATATAACTAGATGCCTAGCATCTATTTGGTGTAAAGCTCATGATCATTGTAGAGGGTTTTCACTCTCCGACATGTAGAGAGATTGGAAAGCTACGCTTTGTATATAAATTCGACATTTTTTAACAAAGATTCCTTCCATTTGGTAATAGACTGAACTAATATATTGACGGCATAGTCTCTCATGTATAGCATACAAGCTCTAGTGACAGCTAGGTGCCAACTAAGCAAAACGGTTAGCAACTAACTAAGCAATCAGTTACCTTCCATTTACTGGTTATGTATACTATTAAGATCTTTGAGATTAACGAAGAAAATAATAAAAGAGTAACTCAACAAATGAGAGAAAGAATATTACTCTTATATGATGTTTACATGACAGAAATACTAGCATCTATTTATAATAATAGTAAAGCCCTAATATTAGCAAGGAAATAAATCTAGAGAATAATGATAAATAACAATGTTAATCTTAAGAAGCCATATTCTTCTATATGATATGACTCTATCGTAATTGCTAACACTCTCCCTAGAGCTTGACCATATAGATAGTATAATATGCACCAATCTTGAAACCTTAATAACTTATAGGAGATATTATTTGATATGATTACCAAGAAACTTTTCTCTGGAAGCAAAAGTTGCTTTTGTCTGCACTTTTCTTGGTGTTGCATCCATCTGTCATTGGCAACAATATCAATTAGATGTCAAGAATGCCTTCCTTCATGGATTCCTTGACTAGAAGTGTACATGCAGCACCCCACCTGGGTTTATTGCTTATTGTTCTATCAACACAACCCCAAACGTGCAATGCATTTATTTGGTATTTTATGTAGATGTAGTCATTACAAATAATAGTAATGAAGGGATAACTTAGTTAAAGAAACATCTATATCAACAGTTTCACTTAGGATTTGGGAAAACTAAAAGACTTCCTTGGTATTGAGGTGGATCAATCTAAAAGTGGTATTGCTTTATCACAAAGAAAATATGCCCTTATGTTGGAAGAAACAGATATGATGAATTGAGAATCTGTCGATAGCCAATGGATCCTAGTGGCAAATTGTTGCCTGATCAACGAGAATATTTTCCTGATCCGGGGAGATATCAGAGACTTGGAGGGAAGCAGAACTACCTCACCAATACTAGACTAGATATCTCGTACCCTATTAGTGTAGTGAGTCAGTTTATGTAGTTCTCTTTGCATTGATCATTGGGATGCTGTAATGCATATTATGAAGTATATTGAAAAAGCCCCTGGACAAGGACTATTATACATATATAAAGGTCGGTATTGTGATCCAAATTGGCAAGATTCTCCTATTGATAAATGGTCTCCCTAGAGGTATTGTGTTTTTCTTGATGGTCTTACTGATAGACTGTCTATCTCTGGGTATTGTGTTCTTCTTGGTGGCAATCTTATATCTTGGAAAAGTCAGAAACAAAGTTGCGTTGCTCGATCAAAGCACAGAGGCTGAGTATTGCATCATTCCATTAGTGGCTTGTGAGTAATTTGGGTTAAACAATTACTTTCAAAATTGAAGTTTGGAACAATTATAGAAATGAAGTTATATTGCGAGAATCAAGCAACATTCCGGAGCTTCACATTGCCTCATTGCCTCTGATCTAGTATTCTATGAGAGAACTAAACACATGGAGGTTGATCTCATTTCATAAGGTAGAATGTTTTATCTAAAGAAATTGTTAGAATTTGTTAATTCCAATTATCCGTTGGCCTATATTCTTCCAAAGTCTCTTAGAGGTCGTCGTGGTAACTACATTTGTAACAAGCTTGGTGCATATGATGTATATGCGCCAACATAGGGGGAATGTTGATATTAAAGTAAAGTTCCTTAATGTATCATTTAGGATCAATTAGGAATAATTAACTTCTTTATTATACATTGTAATTATGATGAATGATACTTCAGTGTTTATAAAACCCAAAAGATGAGAAGGTTTCTTCTCAAGCATTGACATACTAATCGCCTCTTAAACAATGTTGTAAGTGATTGACTTGATCAAAATGATTAAAAGTAGCATTGCAGTGGTGGTTGGATCAAAGAGAAAAGGACAGATTTAGAGAGAGCATGGTGAGATGAGTATTGAGGAAGCAGCAATAGTAAGCTGCACAAAGCCAGGGATAAGAATGGAAATGCTGATAATGTAGAAGATGACAAGTGATGTGATGAAGAGAACAATACCAGATCTGCAAAGAGGACAGGCTCAAATATGATGGTGTGATCACTGATCAGCGGCGGAAAGCCAAGGCTAGTGGACTGGGCTGGGTGGCACTGAAGAAGAGAAGTCCAATGGTGTGTTCACTGATTGGTGATGGCAACAGTACGGGAATAGTATGGACGGGCATGGCAGTGGAAGAAAATATTCGTGGATATTGGTGAGATGCTGGCATGCTGCCAGAAGAGATGCACAACAAAGAGGACGAAGGTTTTTAGCTCTGTTTTAGCACTCAACTGAGAACGTTGAGAACTGGTGACAGCGGAAGGATCTCAGTGAGTTTAAGGAGGATATCATGGTTTTGATACGATGCTAATATCCATGATTAACTAGGAAAATAATAAAGAATAACTCATCAAATGAGGGAGAATATATTATTCTTATGTGATATGTAACATGAGAGGAATAGCTTTTATTTATAATAAAAAAACAAAGTCTTGTCCCACTAGGTGTGGTCGACTACATGGATCAAATGATATTTTTGGGTTCTATTATGTATCATGTCTGCAAAGAGACTGTTTACAGGTAGATCTCGTTTGACCACTTCATGGATAGTTTTCTTAGGTCTTTCTTTGTCTTTTATACTTTGTCCATTTTCTATCTCATCTACTCTTCTGAATAGGTGTTTTGTTAGTCTTCTTCTCACATGTTCAAACTACCTAAGATGCGATTCTACCATCATTTCCACAATAAGTGCTATTCCAACTCTTTTATATTTTCGTTCTTTATTCTATCCAATGGTGTATGACTATTCATCTATCCCAATATCATCTTTGCCACACTTAATTTATATTCGTGCTCTTCTTCGGCTGTTCAACATTCTGTATCGTAAAACATAGTCGGTCTGATAGCAGTGCGATAGAATTTATTGTTATGTTTTAAAGGTACCTTTTTGTCACATATACAACTAGACGTGCTCTGCCATTTTGACCAATCTGTTTAGATCTTATGATTTACATCATGTTTAATCTCTCCATCATCTTGTATGATGCACACAAGATATATAAAATTTTTAAATTTTCGTAGTATGTTTTCTCTAATCTTCACATTTGTATTAGAGTTTTTCCTTCGGCGGCCGAACTTACATTCTATATATTCCGTCTTGCTATGGTTTATGCGCAGACCATACACTTATAGAGCTTCTCTCCATAAATACAATTTTTTATTTTGGTCTTTTCTTGATTCTCCAATAAGGACGATATTATCGGCAAAAAGCATATATCATGGCACAGGCTCTTGGCTATGCTCTGTGAATACTTTTAAAACTAATGTGAAAATATATAGACTTAAGGATGATCCTTGGTGTAATTCTATACCAATGAAAAATTTCTGTCACACCACCTTGAGTTTTCACACTAGTTGTAATCACATCATACATGTTTTTAATTGTACGAGTATATGCGATTTTTATTTTCTTCCTTTCCAAAACCTTTCATATGACTTCCTTTGGCACCTTATCATATGTTTTTTCTACATCAATAAAAATTATATGTAGATCCCTTTTATTATTATGATACCTCCATCATCTTTCTTAACAGGTATATCGCTTTAGTGGTGGATCTGCTTAGCATAAAACCAAATTGGTTCTGTTACTTGTTCTCGTCTTAGCCTCCATTCTATCACCCTTGTTCATAACTTCATGGTAAGACTCATGAGTTTGATCTTTTTATAGGTTTTGCAATTTTGTATATCCCGTTATTTTTGTAAATAGGTACCAAGACGTTCTTTCTCTACTCCTGTCATCTTTTTTTACATTAAAATCTCATTAAAAAGTTTGGTTAATCAATTGATGCCTCTTTCCAAAGCTCTTTCAAACTTTAATTGGAATATTATTGGGTCCTACTGTCCTACCATTTTTAATCTGCTTTAAAGCCTCTTTTATCTCCACGTCTCGAATCCTTCGATGGTAGTCGAAGTTTGTATTTTCTTCCCTCGTGCATAATCGACCAAGGTTCGGAAAGATCTTCTGTCCTTCATTAAATAACTCGTAGAAGTAGTTCTTTCACCTTTCATTGATCTTTTTCTCGAGCCAAAACTTCTCTGTCTTTATCCTTTATACACCTGATCCAAGTCTCATTCTTCTTTCACCGCTCTTTGCGATTTTATATACACATTTTTCTCCTTTCTTTGTGTCTAAAGACTGGTAGAGACCCTAATATGTAATTGCTTTACTTCACTTCTGTCTCTTTCGTAGTTTTCTTATATTTTTCCCAATTATCTGCATTGCGGTATAAATACCACTTCTTAAAATACTCTTTTTTTGTTTTTATTTTTTCTTATACACTCGCTTTCTATAAACAAGACTCATTGTCTCTTGGTCTTATCTCTTTAGAATCACTAGAACTTTTTTTTTGCTGTTCTTCTAATAACTTCTGCCATCTCCCTCCACATTTCCTCTGCACTTCTTTCCCCATCCTACTTTGCTTCTTCTCCTACCTGTTTTAGGAAGTTTCTTTGTTTCTCACCTTTTATCTGCCACTACTTTGTCCTTGGGTTTTTCGTATGATGTATTTTTCTCAATTTTTACTCGACGCGAAAATCCATGACGAGCATCTTATGTTGTTTGTTTAACTCTCTCTCAGAATAATTTTACAATTAATGCAAAATTTTCAGTCGTCTCTCCTCAATAAGAAGTCGATTTGAGAGCTTGTCATGCCACTCCTATAAATTATAAGATGTTCATCTCTCTTTTTAAAACATGTATTTGCGGTGAGAAGGTCAAAGATTGAGGAAAAATTCAAAATAGTTTTACCCTGGTATGAACTACCCCGAAACCATAGCCTCCGTGAATACTTCCATACCAGTCACTTCTTTTCTAACATGCCCATTTAAATCTCCAAAAAAAAATCTTATCTTTTGAAGGTATGTCTTGGATTAAATTCTCTAGATCTTCCCAAAATTTTATTTTGTGTTGTTCGTCCGAACCCACTTGCAGTGCATAGACGCTAATCACATGAAAATATTTTCTTGCACCACAAGTTTGATAGAAGATAACTGATTTTCCACTCTTTTGTCATCTACTACGACCTTCTTCCACTGCTTATCCGCGATAATACCTATTCCATTTCTAGTCTTCATCTTTTTTGTATATCAAAGTTTGAACCTGGAAGTATCCAACTCCCTAGCCTTCATATCGACTTATTTTGTTTCTTGTAGGTACATGATGTTAATCATTCTTCTTGTCATGGTATCCATTATATCTTTGGATTTTCCTGTTTAGAGTACCTATGTTCCATGTTCCAAATTTCAACATTTTGTCGCTCCGACCTTTATCTTTTTTTTGTAAACTAGTTTATTTACCTTCGTCCGTTTACGAAAACGCAGGAACCCTTGCCCATTTAACACTACACCTGGGCACTGATGCAGCGACTCTTTCTCATTTGACACTATATGCGAGGCATACAGCGCGTTACATCCGAGCAACAACCTAGTTTTAGCGCAATAACATTTTTGATTTATATCATGAAGATTTGACTGAGTTTTTTATGTTGGCTGTCAATCTTCCTCCTTTATTCGGATTTGGGACCGGCTGTGTACTACATATGTAACATAGGTGGAGTTAATGATAATAATGATAATGATGATGATGATGATGATGATATTTGGCACTCGTATATAATATGATTCTATCCTGGTTTCTAGCATATACATTTGTAACTCCTCATCATACATCACATTATTTGCACTTTTGAATCATGTTTAACATGTCATTTTTATTGTTGCAGTGATCCTATGGAACATTTTTCTCTGTATAGTCTAAAGGAAACTGTTGTTACGACAGGAGGTCTAACTGCCAACGAAGAAAGGTTACTGAATCAGGAGAATGGTGAGTTATCCAGAAACCAGCAATTGGTATACATTGTTATGTGATAGTGCAGGAGCCCAAAAAAGAGATTTCATTTACTGTTTTCTTGGTTGATAATTTTGTTTGCCTAAGTGTTCCCATTTGCTTTCAGTTCTTTGTGGTAAACTCTAATTGGGAGGTTTATTTGCTAGAAAGCACAGGCAGGCCAACTTAGTGGCTTATTCTTTTTTTCTATAAGGGGCTTGAAAAAGGAGCAATCACGTGGTAACCGATAACCAAAAGCCAACCCAGCTCTCTTTGCCCCTTTCAACTGACAACTAATACGAGTCCCGTGTGAAGGAATATTGCTTAATTTTTTGAGAGGAATTGTCTGATTTTTTATATTCAAATGATACATTAAAACAGGAATAAATAGAAGACAACATGGTATCAGGTAAGCCGTTAAATCTCCTTAATCCCAGTAAAAGTTGTCAACAGAAAGAGATATATTAGGACATAGCATCCCTGATAACTCTATAAGCTTGACCTAAGAAACAAGGAAATAAAACCTTTGAAAGGATGTTTAAATAAATATTAACAAATCAAATATTCAAACTCCCCGTCAAATGGGGAAATCAAATTTCTGCCACTTTTGAGATCAGCAGTGGTGTTAATCAGTGCATCCACTTTGACAAGACAAAATGGAATTATTCACATGCTTAGTTCACTCATGATGAACGAGAGATTTGCAATACTATTTACAGCCAAGTTATCTCTAAATACTTTGATGGTTTGAAGGGTTTCTTATTTCTTTCGGTAAGCCCTTTTCCTAGTATTTTTGTAAAAGATTAATATTGAGTTGGAGATAAGAATAAATAGAGAGAAAGAAAGAGAAGGGGGGGGGGGAAAGGAGCCTGGTGCAAAGCATTCTGTATTACCGAAGTCTGGAGAAGGGTCGCACCCACAGAAAGTTCCAAGAGTAGAAGAAATACTTCATATAATAAACATTCTGTATTGGCCATTGGGTAATGATGCTGAAGCATATTAAGCTCTCACATGCTATATATCTACAAAAATTTGATGTGACCTCCATAAATCTAGTAGTCTTCAAGATAACTTCATAAGACTTCCCCCTTGTATCATTGATAATTATACTTGTTTCCCTTGTTTGAAAATTTACTGAGTTTCCTTTATAATTGAAATAGATAAACAAGATACATAAAATTTTCTTCTCTGTTCCTATAGGTAACTGCTACGGTAGTCATGGACTCATGGTTAATATTGAGTTTATAGGTGGCTTAGTTTAGCCGATCCGTTATTTGTTCACACTTTCTTTTCCCCTTATATTTCCTGTTTGGGTTTATTTGTGTATGCCATTTTACTCCTCAGGCCTGTTAAGTTGTTTAAGTATGAGGCTTTTGTTAGGACTTTTTTCGTATGAAGGATTGGCAGGGAAATATCATAGAGAATGTAGGAAGGTGCTTGAATTTTATATATAAACTTTTTTTTTTTTAAATAAAGTTTTCTGGGAATGTCAAAAAGTAGAAGGGAGCAAATGTTTGACATATTTTAGTGAGGTCAGTGTAATTTCCCCATCAAAATGACCCAATTTACTTGAAAAGAAAAACTCAGACTGCAAACCAATCATGCTGCAAAGTCAGCTCTCTAATAATGTTTTCTGCTAGTCATTGATACATCAGAATGTTCAGCAAATGATGCAGAAATTTTTTCTACAAATTTTTTCTACAGGCAGCCTGATTAGAAGTGGAAAATGTAAGAAAAAATTAGCATCGCAAAATGTGACTACCAATGTATGTGCTGTAAGTTTTGACCTTGTGTTACAATGAAAATCAACTTACACTGTATGTTCTTTACTCTTTGCTCATGCGGTTATTGTTAGACTTATTGAGGTTTGGTTGTTCATTTTCAGGTCCGTAGAACAAGACGGAGAGTATAAATATAATGCTATGTGGACATTATATAGTTCATGTAATGGCACTTTTTAGGATTCATGCTTTGCTCATTGCAATATTCGCTTTTAATTAACCACCTGCCCAAGTTCTGTAAATTGTATTGGCTTGACAGTGGAATATAGCAGCCACGTACACCACTCTAGCTCATATATCAAGAGTTCATAATGCAAAACAAAAATCGATTTTTGGCGTAAACTTTTACTGCTATAATAATATATATGGATGCATCTTAGGTACTTCATGGTGTATAGTTATCTAGTGATTTTAGCCATTGATTTTAATTATAAAAATATATATATTTTTGTTTTACAGTATGTATAGTATTTCATTTTTGTTTTTTAGTCCATGTATTATATAGCAATTCTCCTTACTCGCATCCTTTAGAGGCTCACATTAATGTATCTCTAGAAAAGAAGCCGAGTGACAATGCCAATAGTGAAATCAAATGAGGCATAATGGTCCTCCTCCACGTTACTACTGCAGGGTGTATTTTTTGGAAGACAACAAAAATACACGAAACTAGCACAAATGATTACAATCACTTAGTAATAGACAGGATTTTTTTTAAATAAATAAAATAATTTTATTTATCAAAGTATACCATTTGCAATTTTTTAAGCAAAATGCATGGTACCTCTTATTCTGTTTATAGTATAAACGAAATAAGAGTATACGCGTTTGGTTTACATTGTACATGAGATATGGTACAAAACGACGTGGCCGTATCATGTTTGTATACGTGGTTTGTAATGGTTCTATTTCGTTTACAGTAAAAACAAGATACGTGTACTTTTATTTCGTTTACATTGTAAACGAGATAAGAGTGGTAAATGCCTATATATATGTATTTTTTTTTGCAACGCTATTCTAGTCTTTATCACATCTATTTCTTCAACTTTTTTTTCCCACTTTTACCCATTTCTAATCAAATTTGAGTTATTGAGATTATGGTGCGCGTCGATGCACACGATGCGGACATCAACCAACTGAACGTGAGATAGTACATTGTTGGAGCAGTCGACTTCGAGGTTAGTGTTTTTTGTTTATGTTTATGTTAAAGCATACATGTGTAGCCATACTTAGGGTACTTTTATAGAAGTAGTATGCAGTATATGATATATGCTCGGGAGGACAATTGAGACATTTTAAGGCAAAAGGAGGGCTCCATCCTAGAGCACGTGCAAAGAAGGCTAAGGTTTGGAAACTTGGCAACACTTATACATGAGGAGTTACATCAAGTTCTAACCAAGGGAGAAAGGACAAGTCCCATTGGGTTAATTCAGGACAGCAAGAAGTCCAATAATGCTTTTCAAATTTAGTGGGAGGCATAATTTATTATTAATTTTCGAATTTTTAGGCCTTTGTTTTAGTTTGTTTTGTAGTTGGAGTTTGTTAGAAAATTTGATTATTTCTGATTTGCTTAGTCGTATTTTTAGAAATTTTAAATTTAAATCAAATTTGACATAATCTAATAAGATTAATTTTGATTTAAATTAGTTATCTTATCTTTAGGACATTTAAATTAAGTTATCATATCTTTTAGTTAGTTTGTTATGGGCCTATTTAAACACCTTTGGTGAGACGATTTAGATAACTTTTGATGAATAAAATTTGTAGTTGCTTTATGCACATTTTTATTGTGTTATTAAGTGAGGTGAGTGATTTGCTTCGTTTGTTGCATGAAGAAGATTGAAGGATCCAACCTAAGGTGAACCTGTACGGTGGTTTCTTCAACTTCCGACCTCTGATATATATTGTTAAGGACAGGTTCTTTGAAGGTCTAGTAAGGAATCCCTTCCGGTGACCTAGGCTACTAAGAACAGGTATCTTATAGGTCTAGTAGGAAAATTCTCGTCTATCTTTTATGTTTTCGCTGTGTCTTTAGGGGTGTGTTTCTTTATACCAATAATCCTTCCTTTTTTGTGTCATTCTTTTTGTATTCCCTTCTAACCCTTCCGGTGGGACTTTAATGCTTCGTCTTTATTAAACTCTCTAATTCCCCAATAATCTTCTTCTCATCTTGTATCAGTTACAGGTCGTAGGTAAATTCTTATTTATCTGCACATTCTAGAATTGCAAATTTACTTCTAATTTAAAAAAGAATAAGTTTATTATTTAAATATTATTACTGCAATTTCTATATATTAACGTCAGCATCTGCAAAGAAAAAATGCAAAAAAAAAGAAAACGAAATTTCAATTTGTTCTCAGCTTTGTTTTTGCTTTTCAATTTTTCTTTGGGTTCCAATTAGGATTTAATTTTTTTAGTTTCTGTCATCTTAGTATCACTTATTGTTTTCCTTCCTTTGTCACATACTTTGGTCGTCTTCTTGTCAAGTTGAACGTCTCTATCATTCATATTATCTTAGTTTTGGTGTCTCAAGTTGTTAAAGCAATCCAAGAGTGGAAAAAGACAAGAGTGGTGAGCTCAACAGAGTGTAAAAGCCACATATTGAGTATAAACACGAGTGTCCTACTCCGAGTGATATATGTGAGAAGAGTGCTGTGAGATCTTTTCTTTCATAGGCTCTTCAGTGATGGCCGATGACGAAGCGACTCCCGATCCACAACTGACTTTTTGTGTCAACGCAATCACTGGCGTAATTGAAATGATTGAACATCTTGATGACATGTCTTCAAGACTTAGTTCTTTATCCCCTAGTTCTTTATGCCCTTGTCTGGTGGGTCAAGCTGGACAAAAAGAGAAGACGGAATGGAAAACCACCAATTTAGTCTTGGGAGAAAATGAAGAAGGTTATGCGACAACAATTTGTCCCTTCTTACTACTATAGGGAGCTACGTCAACGGCTCTAACGGTTATACTAAGGTTCTAAGATTGTAGATGAGTATCATAAGGAGATGGAGATGCTATTAATCCAGGAAAATATTGAGGCAGAGTCTGAGGTTACTATGGCACGTTTCTTGAGTGGGATGAACCGAGACGTTGCAAATACCGTTGAACGTCATCCATTTGTGGATATGGAAGACTTGTTGAATCTAGCTATCACGGTGGAAAAATAGCAAAATGCGAAGGGGCTGCGTAATTCTTCAAACCCTACTTCAAGGTGGAATTCTAGAGGTGCTAATTTCGGGGAAAAGAATGGATCCAAACCTACCGAATCAAAGGAGAGGCCTACAGACCAGCACAATAAGAAGCACATGCCTAATTCCACTTCTAAACCTCCTTCATGGCATCGTGATATTACTTGCTTTAAGTGCTGTGGATTAGGCCATTATGCTTTCGAGTGTCCAAATAAAAGGACCATAGTCATTAAAGTGAATGATGTTTTCTCGAAATCTGATATCTCAAATGGGTATGAGGACATGCCACATGCAGATGATGCTACAGATGATGATGATATAGTTGAGTATGCTGTTTGTGGCGAGGCCCTTATTACTAGGCGGATCTTAAATGTCCAAGTCAAGGACGATCGTCTAGAATAACGTGAGAACATATTTCTTACAAAAGTTTTATTGGGAGGCAAGGTTGGACTCATGATCATTGATGCTGGAACTCATACAAACGTTACTAGCTCTACCATGGTTACAAAATTGGGGTTGAAATGCACCAAATACCCTAACCCTTACAATCTTGAATGGCTAAGTGATGTTGGTGAACTGGAGGTTGTGAAGTAAGCTCGCGTACAATTCTCCATTAGGAGATATAGTGATAAAGTACTTTGTGATGTGGTTCCCATGCAGGCTTGTCATCTACTCCTATGACGTCCATGGCAGTATGATAGGAGAGTGTTTTATGATGGTTTCACAAAATGATACTCCTTTACTTACCTTGGGAAGAAGATTACTCTTACACCTTTATCCTCTATAAAAGTGTACTTGGAGCAATTGAGCATGCGTGAATCCACAAAAGAGTCTTTAGGATGTGAAAAAATTAAAAATCAAGAGGATAAAGAGAGGGCTTTGAGAGAAGAAAACAGTGTGATAAAGAGTTAGGGTCTAAGTGAAAAAAAGAGTTGTAAGAGTGAAAAATCTATGGGTTCCATAGAGAGTGAGAGTGCTTACAAAATGTGTTTTATGCAAAAGAGAGGGATCTGAAGCGTGCTAGCTTAGGAAAAAAAGTATTGGTGTTAAGGAGATTTAGAGAGTCTTTACTATCTACCATTGACACTAACCATGAACTGCCTAGTACATTTATTTCACTTTTGCTTTGGGGATGTCTTCCCAGAAGAGATGCCATCGGGTTTGCCTCCATACATGGCATTGAGCATCAGATTGACTTTGTCCCTGGTTCAAGCATTTCAAACCGGCCAAATTATCGGACCAATCTTGAAAAGACAAAGGAACTACAACGGCAAGTCGAGGACCTTTTGGCTAAGGGTTTTGTGAGAGAAAGCATGAGTCCTTGTGCTGTTTCGGTACTTTTGGTGCCCAAAAAGGATGTCTCATGGAGGATGTGTGTTGACTGCAGTGTTGTAAACAAGATTACAGTAAAGTATTGCCATCGTATTCCTAGACTTGATGATATGCTTGATGAATTGCATGGTTCTGTTATTTTTCCTAAAATAGATTTAATGAGTGGTTATCATCAAATATGAATGAAACTTCGCGATGAATGAAAAATAACTTGCGAAACTAAATATGGATTGTATGAGTGGTTAGTTATGCCATTTGGATTGACTAGTGCACCTAATACATTCATGAGATTAATGAATCATGTTTTGAGAGAATTTTTTTAAAAAAATTTTAGTTGTTTATTTTGATGATATCTTTATTTACAGAAAATATCTTGATGATCATATTTTGCTTGTTCAGTCTATTTTAGAGGTGCTTAGAAAAGAAAAATTGTATGCTAATCTCCAAAAGTGCTCGTTTTGTCTGAGTAAAGTCGTGTTTTTAGGTTTTTTAAAAATTCTGAGGGGATTGAGGTAGATGACAAGAAGTTGAAGGCTATTAGAGAATATCCCACACATTAGAGTGTCTCTGATGCTAGAAGTTTTCATGGTCTTGCGGATTTTTATTGGAGGTTTGTTAAAGATTTTTCCACTATTGCTGCACCTTTAACTGAAATCATCAAGAAACATGTCGACTTTAAATGGGATCAAGAACAAGAACTTGCTTTTAACACCTTGAAAGATTTATTGTGTTCTGCCCCTATTCTTATTTTACCAGATTTTTCAAAAATTTTTGAAATAGAATGTGACGCTTCTGCGATTGGTATAGGTGCTGTTTTAATGCAGGAAAAGCGAACAATTGTCTATTTCAGTGAGAAGTTGAATGAAACTCGTCTCAACTACTCAACTTATGATATGGAGCTTTATGCCTTGGTGAGAGCTTTGGAAGTGTGGCAACATTACTTGCTACCTAAGAAATTTGTGGTGCATATTGACCATGAATTCCTTAAACACTTGAAGGGCCAAGAGAAGCTGAACAAGAGACATACAAAATGGATAGAATTTTTTGAATCATTTCATACATAATCACCTATAAGCAAGGTAAAGCGAATGTGGTAGTTGATGCATTATCTAGGAGGTATTCCTTTATCACTACCCTTACTTCTAAGCTGTTAGGTTTTGAGTGTATGAAGGAATTATATGCAACTTATTCTGATTTTGCCTCTACTTGTGCTGCATGTGAACATGGTGCACATAATAAATTCTACAAGCATGATGGTTTTTTTCGGGGTAATAAAGTTTGTGTACCTATTTGTTCTATTAGGGTGGTACTTGTTCTAGAATCATATAGTGGGGGTTTGATGGGTCATTTTGGTGTGTGCTTACATGGTGTTCTCCAAACTATTGTTCCGGATCGCGATGTCAAATTCTTAAGTCATTTTTTGAAAGTTTTGTGGAGTAAGCTGGGAACAAAATTGTTATACTCTACTACTTATCAACCTCAAACTGATGGTCAAACTGAAGTGGTAAATAGGATATTGGGCACCTTATTGCATGCTATTGTTGGTAAGAATTTGAAAACCTGGAAAGATTGTTTACCATTTATTGAGTTTGCTTATAATAGGATGATCCATTCCTCCACTGATTTTTCATCCTTTAAACTTGTCTATAGTTTTAATCTTCTAAATGTCTTGGATTTAATGCCTTTACCTTTGAGTGATCTTGTTAGCTTAGATGGAGAAGGTTAAAGCAATACATGCTTAGGCTCGTGACTTGATCGAGAGAAAGAACATAGGCACGACTGAATGGATTAACAAGAGACAAAGGCATGTAGTCTTTGAACTAGGAGATTGGGTTTAGGTAAATTTAACGAAGGAGAGATTTTATACTCAAAGAAAGTCTAAACTTGATGCTAGAGGGGATGGCCCATTCCAAGTGCTTGAGAGGATTAATGATAACACCTACAAGATTGACCTACCAGGTGAGTATAATGTCTCTACTACTTTCAATGTTTCTGATCCCTCTCCTTTTGATGTGGACACATATTTGAGGACGAATATTTTTGAAGAATTAGGGAATGATACATGCTCGAGAGGACAATTGGGGCATTCTAAAACAAAAGGGTAGAATGAAAATTTCACACTGTCAGAGGGTTCCATCACTAGAGCACGTGCAAAGAAGCTCAAGGAGAGCTTTGGGAACTAAGCAACACTTATACATGAGGAGTTACAAAAAGTTCCTACCAAGAGAGAAAGGACAAGGCCCATTAGACTAAGTCAGAAAAGCAACAAGCCCAATAATGATTTTCAAATTAAGTGGGAGGCATAATTTATTTTTAATTTTTGAATTTTTAGGCATTTGTTTTAGTTTGTTTTGCGGTTGGAGTTTGTTAGAAGATTTGATTTACTTCTGATTTGCTTAGTAGTATTTTTAAAAATTTTAAATTTAAATCAAATCTAATCTATTCCAATAAGATCAGTTCTGATTTTAATTAGTTATTGATAAACCGCTATTTTACTGTTTATCTTGTGCTTAATTCAGTAGATTTTACCTATTATTCTCACACTTATTGATTGAATTCGCATGTTTTACATTTTCCTTCCTGATTTTGTGCAATGATCGAAAACATGCTTCTTTGGCCCTAAATTTGCTAACTTTAATTCTCTCTTATTACCATTCGATGCCGTGATATGTGCGTTCAGTGTTTTCAGAGATTACAGGACAGGAATGGCATAGAGGATGAAAAGGAAGCATGCAAAAGTGGAAGGAATACAAGAAATTGAAGGAATTGCTAAGCTGTCAAGCCTGACCTCTTCGTACTTAATTGACCATAACATGAGTTACAGAGGTCCAAATGAGGCGGTTCCAATTAAGTTAGAAAGCTAACATCCGGGGCTTCAAAATGATATACAATTTGCCATAGTTGCCTTGTTGTTAGGCGACGCGTACGTGCAAAGCATGCATACGCGTGGATAGTGCGCAGACAAGCGACGCGTACGCGTGACGGAGCCACGTGATGTACGTATCAGAAATTGTTGGGGGCGATTTCTGGGCTATTTTTGGGCCAGTTTCAAGCCCAAAAACACTGATTAGAGGCTGCAGAGTGGAGGAATGAAAGAGACACTTCTCATTCACATAATTTTAGGTTTTAGATGTTATTTTCAAGAGAGAGAAGCTCTCTCCTCTCTCTAGATTTTAGGGTTCTTAGTCTTATTTCTTCTTAATTTCAGATTTCTACTTTACTTTAATTTAGGTTTTGACGACGCCCAATTGTACGAGTTGGGATTTCTCAAAATAGGATTAACGTTGCAAGTATAGACCCAAACCCAACAATCGGTCACCGACCAATTTGGAAATTCACAAGATGCGTTACAATTCAAAACCAATTTAAAAACCGAGAGTAATTGACTCCTGGGTCGTCTCCTAAGGAATCACTTAAGGGGCATTGAGTGTGCAAATTCCGCTTGTAGTGATCAAGGGGGTTGTCAATGAAGAAATGAACATATAAAGCAATAAAAGAACATGCAAAATTGTAATGATTGAACTAATAAAGAAATTAAAGAACCGACTATGTAATATAAACAAGTAAAGTATAAAAGAGATTAACATAACAATGTATGGAAAATTGAAAGCATAAAAAGGGGTTTTAGCCTGGAGTGAGCTAAGGGTCCTTTCCTTATTGGAACCACAACTATGACAATTATGATGGATTAGTCTCATTTGATCAACCCTCACATCGGAAGGTAAGTTAAATGAGCATAAGTGTTCTTAACCCACAAATCTTAACTTGCATGCTAATTGCCTTTGTAACAAATTAGCGTTAGTGGGAACAAGAACAATTAACAACCCAAGAATTGACACTAAATGTTGGACATTCCAACTCTAGGTACCCAAGTGCTCACTTTACCCAAGCCAAGAGACAAAAATTTAGCCTAAAATCATGTTTGACATTTTGTCAAACACTTGGTGGGCAAAAAGCTTAAACATGAGAAAAATAAGAAAAGACTTGAAATTAAAAGCACCAAGTGATCTCAATCAATAAGAATAACATAAGTAAGCATAGAACAAACACCAAACATCAAACTCATCAACAAGAAAGTCAAATTGCAAAAGAGAGGCAAAATTGAACTATAACTTGAATGAGAAGAAAGAGTAAAGACAATATAACTATAAAGAGTAATAACAAGAGAATACTTACAATGAGATTAGCAAAATCCAATGATCAAAAATGAAAATGGCACTTGGAATGTAAAATCCTAATGAAACCCTATTGGAGAAGATGAGAAAAACTTAGAGAAAACTAAAACAAAAAACCTTCTATTCTACTCCTAAAATGATACTAATGCTATGCTATGTTATTTCCTTCATTTCCTCTCCAATATGAGCTATAAGACTTTAGAAATAGGCCTCCAAAGCCCCCAAATCACGAGTCAAGTGCCTTTCTAATGAAGTCATGCGCGGACACCTGTGCGGACACACAGGCGTATGCGTCCGCACACTCTGTGAAAATTCCCTCCTGTGCGTACGCACGAGTATCTATGCGCACGCACACTAGGTGATGCTTGGAGGGATATGCGACGCGCTCGAATTGATCCATGCACTCTTTTTGGGCTCCTGTGCGGACGCACAAGAGGCTATGCGCACGCACACGTCTCTGAGCTCACCTCATTTGATTCTTCATGTTTCCTCCACTTTGCAAGCTCTTCTTCCATTTTCTCCAACCCATTCCTACCTTATTAACCTGAAACCACTCACAAACACATCAAGGCATCAAATGGAAGGAAAATGGAATAAAAATAGATTAAACTAAGCACAAAAGAGCATATTTTCATAATCAAGCACAATTTGGGAGGAAAGTTCAAAAGCATGCTATTTAAGGGAATAAGTGAAAGTTTATGGGATGAAATCCATTCAATTCTAACCAAAAATCGTCATCAATCATGGATTCATCAATTCTCCCACACTTAAACACAAGCATGTCCTCATGCTAAACATACTCAAAGGAGATTGATGAAAATGGAAAATGTCTTATGCTATAAACTATTTCAATGCATGCAAATATCCTAAGGCTAATAGCCAATATGTACTGCGATGAGAGTTGGTAGAAACAAACCATGAAATTCCAATCCACCACAAGAAAGCTTAAGGGCCAATGCAAAGAGTTCATGCATTAAGATCAATATCCAAAGAACTGAATTGAACTTTTCAAAATTACTCAATCAAACAACTTGGAAGAAGATATAATGTAAGGCGCAAGAACATAGAATTGAGCGGTCGAACCCCTCACCGGATGTGTATCCACTCAATTCGGTCAGTGTTTAGGATTTAACCACTCAATTCTCCTTTTATCATGCTTTTCAAAGATTTCCAAGTCATCTTTAAAGGGACGTAATGATGCTAGGGTTCAGGTAGGATGAAATATGGCTAAGTGGACTTAAAGAATTAGCTCTTTGAATAGCTTGAGTGTCCACCTATTCCTATATCACCTATATACACATAACAATATAACCTATCTACCCATTTCCTTTTCTTTTTCCATCTCACCTCACTCATGCGTTTTCTTTTCAAACATGACATATGCATCCTTTATTTTACTCTTTATTTCATACTTTGTTATGTACAAGTTTTTTTTCGAACTACAAAATTGGACTACGAATGCATATGTCTTCATTAATGAAATGCATGAACATTACCTAATTGCCAAAAATTTTTCACAATAAGCTTATGCCTCCATCACTAATGTTTTCCAAAATTCCCCCACACTTAGAATTTACACACTAATCCACACAAGCTAATCAAAGAGTAATTCGGGAACATCAATGGTCTTCCGCTTAAAGGGAGTAATGTGCTATCATCAGAACAAAAGGGAATTCATAGGCTCAAAGGGATTCACAAAGGTGCATGCAAGGGTTGGCCATATAGGTTAGTGAGTTTATCATAAAAAATGGCCTCAATCATGTTAAATGCATTCAAACACAAATATATGACATAAAGAATCATGCAAATCAATGATCACAATAAAAAAGGAGTTATAATCACACACAAGAACAACATTATGGTTGAAAAGATGCAACCATCTATTAAAGCTCAAAACTCACAAGGTATGTTGTTCGAGCTCTTTTCTATGTTCTACTTAACAAATTACTCCAAGCAAGTTGGCATACATAATATTTCCTTCAATTCAATCAATGGTATGCCCTAGAAAAAGACTTCATGAAAATTCCTTGGTGTTTCACCAACTTATTCATTCTATCATGCAACATGCAAGTATTAACTTCTAAATATCCATAAATGATAAAGAAATATTTACAAGCAACCAAACAAGATAAAATAGACATAAAACTACCCAAAATAAAGAAAAAGTACTACAAGAAACATTGCAAAGTGCCTAGAAGAGAGAATTTTTTTACCCCCCTTGGAATCATCGATCCTCCCCCACACTTAGTTTGTGCACGGTCCTCCGTGCATGCTTACGCTCCGGGAGGATGAAGAGGGGCCACCTTCAGCTGGTGGACTCCGAAGCGGGTTGGTCAACTGCATCATACTCCTCCCCAGCTATCTCGGATGATTACTCGTTGCGGTGAATATCGTGGAAGGTGTCTTCGAATAATTCTGGAAGAGGACGGAGAAAAGGTAAAGTAGTTGCCGAAGTTGGTAGTCTTGGTGGTGGTACTGTGGATGTCTTCCTCTCAGAGTGTGTTGTGGTTGTTGTTCTCTCTAAATCTCCCTTCAGGATGTACTTGTTGCCTCTAGGGACCCTGAACATGATGTCTCTTGGATGCCACTCTACCCCCGCTATTGTTGCTAAACGCATCCCCATCGATGGAAAAGGGATGTTGATGTTCTTTTTCTCAATCAGTTTCCATATCGATGTGCATAATAAAGGTACAATGGTTATACTCTTGCCTTCTATGATAGCCAAAAGTAGCAACGCAGTCTTGAATCTCACATGGCTAGCATGGGTGCTGGGAATGATGTAGTCCGCCATAATTTGATGCTATATACGAGCTTCGGCATTCAAATCGGAGTAAGC
The DNA here is from genome assembly GCF_000817695.3 of Arachis duranensis. NCBI lineage: Eukaryota > Viridiplantae > Streptophyta > Magnoliopsida > Fabales > Fabaceae > Arachis > Arachis duranensis. The sequence goes on from NC_029780.3 coordinate 44,611,919, forward strand.
TATAGTTGCGGGAACAGAATTTCTCCCTTTGCTATACTCCCATGAAGCACCGGGACGGCCATTTCTATCAAGTATGGGAGTCAAGGGTATCCTCCCCTTGGACACACTCACCTTGATCCTTAAATAATCATCATTCTTGGGTGAAATGTGGGGGATCTTCAGAATAGCTTCAATAGCTCAGTTGGATGTATCCAACCTTTTGCGCCGGAGAATTACCGACTATGCTTCCCAACTTTGGTAGTTGGCGTAGAATTCTCGCACCATGGTTTCATTGACTTCAATTGGGTCTTGCTCTAAGAACTCCCAATGAAGTGAGGCGATCCGCTCACGGATGACCGTTTTGTACTTGATCGGAACCTTAAGCGTCTGTTCCCAATGGATTGGCCTTTTCTCAAATTTGCCATATAAGAACTCGGCTCTTTGGTTGATCAAGGTGTCCGGGTTATCGCTCGGGCAATCTATGAAGTATGGTCTTGATGCGCGGGTTGTAGGTTCTACAATTGGCAAAGCGACCGGTTTCTTACCTTTCTTTCGCATCCTAAAAAGAAAACAGAAAATATCAAGGTCATAGGACAACAACAAACGTAGAATAATGAGGAAGTACTTAATGAAGTAAAGAAACTAAATCCTTAGTTGGAAGTTTGAAAATAGTGTGATTCATAAAAATGGCGGTGTGTATATTCCAATGGTGCGCGCGGTTGGAACACACACACCGGCCGCACACAACGGCAATCATACTCTTAAGGCAATTCAAAGTTCAAAGCTTCGCCACTAAGTGCTTATGTTGCACACCTGAAACACAGAAATGGAAGCAACTTCAAGCAAGCACCAAAAAGGAATTGTCAATTGTTCATCCTCAGCATGTGGTAATCACATATACAATGCTCTTAATCGGAAGCCAAAAGATGTTTGATCAAGACATCCTCAAAAGTTGAACATTTGTCAAGTGATTACTCATTATAATTTCCAAGATGAACAATGAAACTCATATTCTACCAACACAATGCATTTACAATTAAAGTCACCCATTAACAAGGTACACAATCTTGGAAAACATGGGTGGTTGAAATCAAAGTATATCAACAATGAAATACATTAGAAAAACAATGTGATTAACATCAAAACCCATAAATGAAGTTGCACAATTCATACAACATGCTTAACCAAAGATATATTGAAAGCATATAATGGCCAAGTCATATGAATCAAACAAGATGTTCATCGAGGCATTTTATCAAACATGTGGTATGCAATGTGCAAGTGCATCACAATTAAGCTCAAAGTTGATTACAATCAACCCAATAATCAAGCAACAACACTTTGTAATACAAAGAAACAACTAAGAAAGCAACAAATTTAATCTAAGAAAACATAAAGGAAAAGAAAATAATTGCAAAAATATAAACATGAAAAGAAAGAAAAGATAAAAACCTTAGGTATAGAGGTTGAAGAGAACAAGAACTAGGGAGGAACAATGGCACTTTTTATAGCCACTGCGAAATCACGGCGGTTCGGTTTGTCAGAAAGAACACCGGAGGAGAGAACTCACCGGTGGTGAAAAGAGAAAAGAGAAGAGAGGGAAAGAAAGAAAGAAAAGAGAAGAAAAGCAAGAGAGAGAGAGAGAGATGGTGATCGCCGGCAGTGGGTTGACGGCAGCGGTGGCAGGCGGAGCTGGCACAGAAGAGAGGGAGAGAGCAGCCACGGAGAAGAGAAGAAAAGAGGTGACTGCCTCTCAACAGGGCAACCTGTCCTGTTATTGCCCAGAACACGACTTGTGTGGATGCACAGGGGGTTGTGCAGACGCACAGAGACAAAAATTTGGAAGGGTGCGAACAAACACAGTGTGCGAACGCTGCGACTAGAGAGGTTGCAAAAGGACGTGCGGGCGGACAAAAGTGTGCGAGCGCACAGAGGGACTCTCTCCTTTTTTTTAACTTGTGGACGAAAGTAGGTGTGCGTGCACACACAGGTCCGTGCGCACGCAAAGAGGATGAGAATGAGGGAGGTTGTTCACACGCACAGGCTGTTCCCTCGCCCCCACTAGAGGGGCTTGCAAAATGTGTGCGGACGCACACGTCTGTGCGGACGCACACGTCTGTGCAGCCACACAGATGAAGCGCAAAAAGGGACTTGTGCGTACGCACACAGATGTGCGGACGCACAGATTAGAGAAAAGGGGGCAGCGCGCACGCATAGGCTGTGCTGGCACTGTGACCAGAGGGCATGTTAAGGTGTGTGCGGACGCACAGGCTCGTGTGGCCGCACAGGCTCGTGTGGCCGCACAGATGGCTAAAAACATAGAGTTGTGTGCACGCACAGCTTGGTGCGTACGCACAGATGCCCTGTTTCAGAATTTTCTTTTCTCTTCAAAACTAAGGTTCCCAACCTTAGCACAACAACCTACCTATCTCAAATAATTCAAACAAGCACAAAATCATAGTCCAGAAGTAATTTGACTTATACAACTCAAAATTATCAAACAAACCTAAGCTAAGCATTATGTCACAAGAAAACAAATAGTTCAAAAAGCTATAAACAAGAGATAGAATTGGAAAAATGTCATCATGGTGGGGTGTCTCCCACCAAGCACTTTGGTTTAGAGTCCTAAATTGGACTTGCATGGCTTCATTGGTCACTTAGGAACTTCTCCAAGGAGGAAAATTTCTAACTCCTTGGCTTGTTTTGGTTGAGAATGATAAAGCTTCACTCTATGACCATTAACCTTGAACTTGACTCCATGGGTAGGGTGAATCACCTCCACCACTCCATAAGGTTTGACATCTACCACTCTAAACGGCCCATCCCACCTACTTCTCAATTTACCGGGCATCAAACGCATCCTTGAATTGTACACAAGTACTTCATCACCTATCTTGAAGTTCTTCCTCCTAATATTTTTATCATGGAATGTCTTAGCTTTTCCTTGTAGAATTGAGCATTTTCATATGCTTCCAGCCTAAGGCATTGTAATTCATCCAATTGGAGCTTACGTTCCACTCCCACCCCTTTTAAGTCTAGATTGCAATTCCTCACTGCCCAATAGGCTCTATGTTGAATCTCAACCGGAAGATGGCAGGATTTCCCAAAAACGATGCAGAAGAGACTCATTCGGATTGGGGTCTTATAAGCGGTCCTATAGGCCAACAATGCGTCTCCCAATCTAGAACTCCAGTCCTTCCTCTGTGGGTTAACTACTTTCTCTAGGATTCTTTTGATCTCCCTATTGGATACTTCTTCTTGCCTATTGGTTTGGGGGTGATAGGCTGTGAAAACCTTATGAATGACCCCATACTTTTTCATCAATGCCTCGATTTTTCTATTGCAAAAATGGGTTCTTTAGTCGCTCACGATTGCTCGTGGCGACCCAAATCTACAAATAATGTTATTTTTCAAAAATGAAGCAACGGTATTAGCGTCATCACAGCGGGTAGGAATTTCTTCCACCCATTTAGAGATGTAATCCACTGCTAGCAAAATGTACACAAACCCGTTGGAATTTGGAAATGGCCACATGAAATCCATGCCCCAAACATCGAAAATCTCACAAAAAATCATCGGTTGTTGGGATATCTCATCCCGTTTTAAGGTATTTCCAGATTTTTGGCATTGATGACAGGATTTGTAAAATTGGTTCGCATCCCCAAATAAAGTGGGCCACCAGAATCCACAGTCTAAACCCCTCCTCGCTGTTCGTTGCGGGCCAAAGTGACCCCCACTCTCTGAGGAGTGGCAAAATTACAAGATAGACTGGAACTCAGATTCCGGCACACACTTTCTAAATATTTGATCCGCCCCATGTCTCCATAGATGTAGATCATCCCAAAGATAGTATTTAGCATCACTTCTAAATTTATCTTTTTGATGCTTTGAAAATTGTGGGGGAAAAACACGAGTGACCAAATAAGTAGCTATTGGGGCAAACCAAGGGGTGCTTTGGGATATTGCTTGCAAGATATCTAATGGAAATGAGTCCTTGATAGTAGTGGGATCCGGAGTTAAATGTTCAAGCCGACTCAAATGGTCCGCTACTAAATTTTGGGACCCACTTCTATCTTTGATCTCCAAGTCAAATTCTTGCAAAAGTAATATCCACCTAATGAACCTAGGCTTTGACTCCTTCTTTTTTAGCAAATATTTTAAAGTGGGATGGTTCGAATACACCACTACTTTAGAGCCTAGCAAATAAGGTCGAAACTTTTCTAGAGCAAAAACAATGGCTAAAAGCTCTTTTTCGATGGTGGTGTAATTCGACTGAGCCGAATCCAAAGTTTTTGATGTATATGCTATAGTGTAAGGAGCGTTACCATCGCGCTGTGCTAGCGCGGCACCTATGGTGTGATTTGAGGTGTCAAACATGATCTCAAAAGGTTGATTCCAATTTGGGCCTCGCACAATAGGGGTTGTGGTTAGCGCTTCCTTCAACTTGTCAAAAGCCTTTTTGCAATTTTCATCGAAACGAAATTCCACGTCCTTTTATAGTAGGCGGGAGAGGGGTAAGGCGACTTTGCTAAAATCCTTGATGAACCGACGATAAAAGCCTGCATGACCAAGAAAGGAACGAATCTCCCTCACCGAGGAGGGGTAAGGTAAACTCAAAATGACATCGATTTTAGCCGGGTGATAAACCACTATTTTATGGTTTATCTTGTGCTCAATTGAGTGGATTTTATCAACTCTTTACCCACTTATTCATAATATTTGGATAGTTTTATATTTTCTTCCTGATTTTGTACTATGATTGAAAACGTGCTTCTTTGATCTTATATTTGCTTATTATTAATCCTCTCTTATTACCATTAGATGCCTTGATATGTGTGTTAAGTGATTTCAGAGATTACAGGGCAGGAATGGCTCAGAGGATAGAAAGGAAGCATGCGAAAGTGGAAGGAATACAAGAAGTTGGAGAAATTGCTAAGCTGTCCAGCCTGACCTCTTCGCACTCAAACGGCTATAACTTTAGCTACAGATGTCCAAACGACGCGGTTCTAGTTGCGTTGGAAAGCTAATGTCCGGGGCTTCGATTTGATATATAATATGTTTCAGTTTCTTTGAAGCTAGGCAATGCGACTGCGTGATCCATGCGGCCGCATCACAGTGACAAAAATCAGCGTATTTGAAATCTTCTCCAGCGATTTCTGGGCTGTTTTCGACCCAGTTTGCGACCCAGAAAACACAGATTAGAGGATATAAAGTGGGGGAATGTATCCATTCATAGGGAGGCTCTAATAATTCACTTTTCATGTTTTAGATGTAGTTTTTAGAGAGATAGATTCTCTCCTCTCTCTTAGTATTAGGATTTAGGATTTCTCTTAGTTTTAGGAGTGGCTCTCAATCCCAAGTTCTTTATTTATTCTATTATTTTATTTCAGTTTGTTAATGTTGGTTTACGAACTTCATGTTAGAATTGATTTCTTTTATTAATGCATTTTGAGGTATTTCAGATTATGATTGTTTTATTCTGTTTGAGATTGCTTTCAATTCAATTTAGATTTATTTTTCCCTTTCGGCTTTGGTTAAATAATCGGTGACCCTTGAGTTATCAAACTCATTGTTGATTGAAAATTGGAATTCTTCAAGAATTAATTCAAGTTCCAATAACTCTAGTCTTTCCCAAGGAAAGACTAGGACCTGAGGAATCAAAATTAATTCATCCACCTAACTTACCTTCATAGTTAGAGGTTAACAAAGTGGGAGAAGAATCCAATTCTCTTTACAATTGATAAGGATAACCAGGATAGAACTTCCTGTTTTCATACCTTGCCAAGAGTTTATTTTATAGTTATTTATTTATTTTATTTCTTCTTATGCAACATACTGCTCCCTAATTTCTAAAACCCCTAATTTACAAACTCATAACCAATAATAAGAACATACCTCCTTGCAATTTCTTGAGAAGACGACCCGAGGTTTGAATACTCGGTTATCAATTTCAAGGGGGTTTGTTACTTGTGACAACCAAAACGTTTGTATGAAAGGACTTTTGAAGGTTTAGAAACTATACTTGCAACGAGGATTTATCCGCAAATTTCTAGACCACGCAAAAGTTCTCTCATCACCGGGTCGACGGAGATTCAGTCCTTGGAGGCAATATGAGCCAATGCTATGCCTTGTTTCACCATGAAGTGGCACTTTTCAAAATTCAAGACAAGGTTAGTATTGATGCATCGCTCTAGTACCCTAGCTAAGTTACCTAAACAAGCATCAAAGGAGCTACCATATACCCTGAAATCGTCCATAAAAACTTCCATGCAATCTTCCAAAAGATCCAAGAAAACACTTGTCATGCACCTTTGAAACGTTGCCGGTGCATTGCATAAGCCAAACGGCATTCTCTTATATGCAAACATTCCAAAGGGGCAAGTAAAAGTAGTTTTTTTCTGATCCTCAAGAGCTATGTGAATCTGAAAGTACCCTGTGTATCCATCTAAAAAGCAGTAATGGGTAATGGTCAATGAACGGCAACGGGTAATGGTCCTACTGCGTTGCTTGATTCAGTTGGCGGTAATCAATACACACTCACCAAGTATTCTGGACTTGGGTGGCCACTAGCTCTCCACTCTCTGTCTTCACCATTGTTACTCCAGACTTCTTCGGCACTACTTGGACCGGACTTACCCATTCACCGTCTGAAATGGGGTAAATGATGTTCGCTTCCAAGAGGCGAGTTACTTCCTTCTTGACTACGTCAAGGATTATGGGATTTAGCCGTCTTTGCGTTTGTCGGACCGGCTTAGCACCTTCTTCCAAGAAAATCCTATGGAGGCACACTTGATGGCTTATTTCCACAATGTCATTTAGGCTCTATCCAATTGCCTTCTTATTCTTTCGGATTACCTCAAGGAGTTGCTTCTCTTCTTCATTGGAGAGATCGGTTGCCACTATCACTGGGAATTTATGTTCCTCATCAAGGAACACATATTTAACATGGGGTGGTAGTGGTTTCAAATCTTCCCTTGCTTTTTGTCAAGGTAGCTTATCTTCTTGATTGTGGGGACTTGGTGGAACAATTTCATCTTCTTCATCCCCAAGGTCCATCTCTTGTGAACCTTCTTCATCAGTTAGACCTCTTTGAAGCTCATGGTTGCTACCTACCCTAAGTTCCTCATCTTTCCCATCTTCAACGGAATTCTTGCTCCCATCAATAGGTTCCTCTTTCGGAAGAGTGGATTGAGAGTAAATCTCATCATGCGACTCACTTCTTTTCGGGGTTATAGAATCAACGCTAGACTTCAGGGTTGATGGGTGTGGCAAGGGTGGAGGGGTAAGGTTGCTAGGGGTGGAGTGAGAGGGTGCTAGACGTGACTGACGTTAGGATTTTTGCTAGTAAAGAATTTTATAAAAATAGTCGCGTTGTAGATATAGATTCTAAACCAACAAAAATCCGTTCGTGCAAATATTTTGGTTGTCACAAGTAACAAACCCCTTTAAAATTGATAACCGAGTATTTAAACCTCGGGTCGTCTTCTCAAGGAATTGCAGGGAGGTATGTTCTTATTATTGGTTATGGAGATTGTAAATTGGGGTTTAAGAATGAGGAATGAATATGGCAAATAATTTAAATGGCAATTAAAATAAATAAATACTGTAAAGCAAACCCTTTGGCAAGGTATGAGAAATTGGAAGTCCAGACTTAGTTATTCTTATCAATAATAATGAAAGTTGAATCTTAATTCCACTTAGTTAACCTTTGCTAAAGCAAAGGAAAGTCAAGGGACTAATTAGTTTGACCTTCGAATCCTATTTATTTCCTAAGAAAAGGTTGGGATTATTGAAGTTCAATTCAATTAGTAAAGATAACAGTTATCAATTATGTTGAGCTAAGATAACTCCTGAGTTACTGATTTCTTAACCAAGACCAAAAGGAAAAGGTTGAGCTAAGATAACTCTTGAGTTACTGATTTCTTAACCAAGACCAAAAAGGTGGAAAGCTGAATTGAAATCATAAATCTAAAAACATCTCAATAATGTATAATCCTAACATGAAAAGTTCATAAGCCAATTGGGCAACATAAATCAAATATCAATAAAAGCATTAAAGTATCTGAAAATAAGAGATAAATATAAAGTAAAGGAAATATTGAACCTGATGAAGAGTTGAAATAAATCCTAATTTCTAAATCCTAAGAGAGAGGAGAGAGCCTCTCTCTCTAAAAACTACATCTAAACTACAAATTATGAATTATGAAAAGCTTGATGAGTCTCTGCAAGTTTCCTGACTTTAATCTGTGTTTCTGGGCCGAAAACTGGGTTGAAATGCGGCCCGGAATCTTTGCCAGTGACTTTTGTAATTCTGCAGATCGCGCACGTCACGCGATCGCGTCATCCATGCGGACGTGTCATTCGCGTTTTTCCCTGCCACGTGTTCGCGTCGTCCACGCTTCCGCGTCACTTGTGCTTTTCCAATCCGCGCGGTCGCGTGAGCCATGCGACCGCGTCACTGCGGATTCCTTTCTTCCGCGCGGTCGCGTTGCTGACGTGTACGCGTCACTTCTCGCTGGTCATCTCCTGAATTTCTTGTGTTCCTTCCATTTTTGCAAGCTTCCTTCCCAATCTCTCACTCATTCATGCCATATAAAGCCTGAAACACTTAACACAAAGATCAAGGCATCGAATGGTAATAAGAGAGAATTAAGATTAGCTAAATTAAGACCAAAGAAGCATGTTTTCAATCATGTAATAATTTTAGGAAGGAAATATAAATGCATGCTAATTATATGAATAAGTTGGTAAAGACTATGATAAAACCATACAATTAAACACATTATAAACCATAAAATAGTGGTTTATCAACCTCCCCACACTTAAATATTAGCATGTCCTCATGCTAAACTCAAGGAGACCAAATAAATGAGTTAGGAAAGGCAAGACTCATGCAATGCAACCTATGAATGTGAATGCAACTACATGCTAAAATGATTCTACCTACTTGGTGAAAAAGTAAATAAATCTTTCAAGAATAAATATGAACTGGATTTTGCTAATTCAAATCACAAAATACAATATAAATAACTTGCAAGAAGAAGATAGCTCATAAAAGCAGGGAACATAGAATTAAGCACTGAACCCTTACTAGTAGTGTATATCATTCTAACTCTCAAGTGTCTAGGGTCAATTCTCTCAATTCTCTACTAATCTTGCTTTCTATAGCTTGCTCTTCATCTAACAATCAACAAAAATTTAATGCACCAATACACAAATCAAGAGGTCTTTTAAGGGTTGTAATGGGGTTAGGGTCACGGTAGGATTGTATTTGGCCAAGTGGACTAAAAATCTGAATCCTTAATTAACATAAACTTTTCACCTAACTCAAGACAATCCATTTAATTAAAATACAAAATCTAACTTCCCATCAATTGTGTTTACTACATATTTATGCATTCTAAGTTTTAAGTACAGCTCATATGCATTGATTTATTTTGGGGCATTTTGTCCCCTTTTATTAATTGCTATTTTCTTTTTCTTTTTCACTTTTTTTTTCTTTTAATGCATATAATTAAAGTATTGAAAGCAATAACATGTGCTCAACCATTATTTTTCACATTTTCACTAAAATATACAACACCCAATTATTCAAACCAAATATTTTCAAACCCAACTTCCCCACACTTAAATCATAAGCATTTTTACTAGTCTAAGCTAACCAAGGATTTAAATTAAGGACATTATTGTTTTCCCCTTAGAGTCAGTAATGAGCTAGAGTAAAGAACAAATGGGTATATTAGGCTCAAATTGGTTTGCAAAGGATAATGAAAGGGTAAGGCCATATGGGTATGTAAGCTTAGTGAAACAAAGGCCTCAATCATATCAGTGCATGCATACATCAAACAATGGAAATATGGAATTAAGCAAGACAAAGATCACAATTTTAGAGAGAAAAACACACACCAAAAATAAAATATTGGTTGATAAAATGCAACCAATCAAATAGGCTCAAAATTTCACTGGTTTTGTGTGTTCGAGCTCTAAACTATGTTCCAAAATAATATTTCTTCAAACAAGTTTTTCAAAAAGTTTTATTCAAATTAGTGAAATACTATAAAAATTTCTTGAAAAATAAAATATTACTTTAACCAAGTGGTAAAATATGCACAAAAAACAAACATGCAATCAAACATGCAAATGCAATAATGAAAAAAACAAAAATTGGTGTTGAGAAGGGACTAACTAACCCGTGGAGATCGGTATCGACTTCCCCACATTGAAAGATTGCACTGTCCTCGGTGCATGCTGAGATGTACAGGTGGGTGGGTGTTGTGGTTCCTCAGCTGTTGCTCGTTGTAGAAGCTTTCTCTTTACCCATTCTGGTGGCCAGCCTGAAAAAGGGAGAAGAGAAAGGGACATGAAGTCAAAGGGATGGAGCAAAGAGGAGGGCGATATGAGTGATAATCATGCCAAGTAAAAAAATAGTGAATGAAAGACATGGTCACAATTCCATGTGATCAGTTCATCAATGGAAATATAGCAAGGCATGGGGAGTATTGGATGCAAGATGTTTATTAGCATGCCGGCAAGGGCATGAGTAGCATAGATCAAGCATCAAAAGCTTTAATATATTGTTAGTCGTGAGAAACTAACAATAACGTTTGTATTGACAATTATATTTAATTAATAAAATAGTAAAGAAAATTTGTGAAAAGCAAGCATTGAATAGTAGAAGAGAATAATTTAAAATAATGCACAATGCCATACGGGCTTTTTCACAAACATAAAGCATGCATATAAAAATAAGGTATGAAAAGTATTAAATTGAACATGCAAGCACCCTTTAAAAAAATGATATATAATTGTCAAATAATCCACAAAATATAGAAAAAACAATGACCCAAATAAAATTCCAACACCAATGAAAATAATGCAATGAATGAAAGTATGCAATTAAGTAAAAGAAAATGAAAGATAAGAAGAATGAGAAGGGAAAGAAGGGAAGAAGAAGTAAGTAAGAAAGGAGGGAGGAAAAATTAGGATTGGGGAAGAAAAAGATAACATATTTTGGCATATTAGGTTAAGGTGTGCGACGCTGGCGACGCGGACGCGTTGGTGATGCGGCCGCGTGGTGCGCAATAAAGTCAGGCGACGCGGACGCGTGGGTCACGCGATCGCGTCACTTGATTTGTGCTAGTGGCGCGAGTGCAGCCTCGCATTTGCACAACTCTCTGTTTGAATTTCATTTTGCCAAAAATCTGGGTGACGCGGTTGCGTGGTTGACGCGATCGCGTGGATGGCCATTTTTGAAAGACGACGCGGCCGCGTGGGAGGGCTTGGGCTTCTAGCACGCGTCGCATGCGTGTTTTCCCTTTTTTTTATGCAGTATGCAGAGTGCATTGCTTAATATGAATGCTATGCATGATTCCAGGTTCAATAAAAACTCAAAAGTAGACTAAAATTTAACTGAAAAAAGAACGGTCATACCATGGTGGGTTGTCTCCCACCTAGCACTTTTAGTTAAAGTCCTTAAGTTGGACATTTGGTGAGCTCCTTGTCATGGTGGCTTATGCTGTACTGATCCAGGAATCTCCACCAATGTTTGCAAATCCAATATTCTCCGGAATCTCAAATCTTGTTTCTGCACTCGTCTTCAAGTTGATTATCATGATTCCATCCGGGTGGTTCAGCTTTAGAATTCTCACTGAAGCGTCCAAACAACTTCCTAGACCCATTCAATTGAGCTCTATACCAACCTTTGCGTTTAAATTTTGAGCTTCCATCCATAATGAACTTTGCAGGACAATTCTTGCCACTGGTCATCTTCCTCTTGCTCTTAATGCCACAAAGAGCTCTAAGTTGACCATCCGTCTCCAGTAGCCCATATTCAAGGGGGGTTAGAAAGATAAGGGATATGAATTTTACCCACTTGAATGTTGTGAAGGATGATGGCAACTTAGGGGGAGGGGTCTCCAATAACTTTGGCAAGGTGATTTCAAGCTCCACTCCCTTGTGCTCTTTGACAACTTCCACCTCTTTGCAAACTTCTTTGATTTCAACCTCTTCCTGTTGGTAGCTTTCTTCTAATTCAATCTCTTCTTTATTGCGCACCAAGGGCATGGGAGGTTGTGCCTCTTCTTCCTGAATCTCCATCTCTTGTTTAACCTCTTCCAAGTCTTCTATTATGACATGCCTTGGAGGTTGTACACCCTCCTCAACATCAATTTCAAATACCTTGGAAGGAGGCTTTATGACTTGAATTTCCCATGGAGGTTTTGCATCTCCTAAGTTTGCAACCGCTTCTTCCTCTTCAACAATTATGGCTTCCTCCACTTGTTCCAGTACAAAGTCATGCTCTTTACTGTCCACTGGCGTTTCTAGTGTCTCCTTCATGCTATGTTCTTCATTAGATTCTCCACATGAAGCCATGGGGGTTCCTTGAGTGTCCGAATGAGTAGAAGGTAATTGATTTATTGCTTGCTCCAATTGATGAAGGGTTGCATGAAATTGATCTACTGTTCCCTTGAGACGATCCCTTGACTCTTGTTTCATTTCAATAGCATAACTGTGATCATCTTGCTCTTGGATTGATGGATGGGGGTGCTCTTCCATGGATGGTGGTGATGGGATGGGTGGTGATGGAATGGGTGGATCATTATATGGTTGAAAAGGAAGTGCACTAGAGCTTGAAGGTTGATTGTTGAAGGTATTCGGTGGTGCGATTTGGGTGACCAGAGCTTGTATAGTAGAGTTTAAATCGGCAAATACTTTCTCCATGGAGGTTTGGGGTGGATAGGAGGGTTCATATTGATAATGATAAGGAGATGGTGTATATTGAGGTGGTGGTTCTATGTATGGTTTATGTGGCTCATAAAGTGGTTCAGTTGCTTGGGGACAAGCAACAATTTAAGTTTGGTGTTGTGATGAGCGGATAATTTATACGCTTTTTGGCATTGTTTTTAGTATGTTTTTAGTATGTTTTAGTTAGTTTTTATTATATTTTTATTAGTTTTTAGTTAAAATTCACATTTCTGGACTTTAATATGAGTTTGTGTGTTTTTCTGTGATTTCAGGTATTTTCTGGCTGAAATTGAGGGACCTGAGCAAAAATCCGATTCAGAGGTTAAAAAGGACTGCAGATGTTGTTGGATTCTGACCTCCCTGCACTCGAAGTAAATTTTCTGGAGCTACAAAAGCCCAATTGGCGCGCTTTTAATTGCGTTGGAAAGTAGACAATTTGGGCTTTCCAGCAATGTATATAGTCCATACTTTGCCCGAGATTTGATGGCCCAAACAGGCGTTCCAAGTCAGCTCAAGAATTCTAGCGTAAATCGCTGGAACTGGCACAAGAATGGGAGTTAAACGCCCAAACTGGCACAAAAGCTGGCGTTTAACTCCAAGAAGAGTCTCTACACATGAAAGCTTCAATGCTCAGCCCAAGCACACACCAAGTGGGCCCGGAAGTGGATTTTTATGTCATTTACTCATCTTTGTAAACCCTAAGCTACTAGTAAAGTCCAAAAAAGTGAATTTTAACTAAAAACTAATAAAAATATAATAAAAACTAACTAAAACATACTAAAAACATACTAAAAACAATGCCAAAAAGCGTATAAATTATCCGCTCATCACAACACCAAACTTAAATTGTTGCTTGTCCCCAAGCAACTGAAAATCAAATAAGATAAAAAGAAGAGAATATGCAATGAATTCCAAAAACATCTATGAAGATCAGTATTAAATAGATGAGCGGGGCTTTTAGCTTTTTGCCTCTGAACAGTTTTGGCATCTCACTCTATCCTTTGAAATTCTGAATGATTGGCTTCTATATGAACTCAGAATCCAGATAGTGTTATTGA
>NC_029780.3:44626366-44628006 GCF_000817695.3 Arachis duranensis
TCCCAATAGTTTTGTGGAGGAAAGTGCATCCCTTGAGGCATCTCAGGGATTTGATGATGAGAGGGGTCTCTTGTTTGCTCCATCCTCTTCTTAGTAATGGGCTTGTCCTCATCAATGGGGATGTCTCCCTCTATGTCAACTCCAACTGAATAGGTGACAAATGAGATGAGGAAAGGCTAACCTTGCCAAGGTAGAGGACTTGTCCGCCACCTTATAAAGTTCTTGGGCTATAACCTTATGAACTTCTATTTCTTTTCCAATCATGATGCTATGAATCATGATGGCCCGGTCTATAGTAACTTCGGACTGGTTGCTAGTGGGAATGATCGAGCGTTGGATAAACTCCAACCATCCCCTAGCCAGGGGCTTGAGGTCATGCCTTCTCAGTTGAACCGGCTTTCCTCTTGAAACTCTCTTCCATTGAGCGCCCTCTTCACAGATGTCTATGAGGACTTGGTCCAACCTTTGATCAAAGTTGACCCTTCTAGTGTAAGGGTGTTCATCTCCTTGCATCATAGGCAAGTTGAATGCCAACCTTACATTTTCCGGACTAAAATCCATGTATTTCCCCCGAACCATTGTAAGCCAATTCTTTGGGTCCGGGTTCACACTTTGGTCATGGTTCTTGGTGATCCATGCATTGGCATAGAACTCTTGAACCATTAAGATTCCAACTTATTGAATGGGGTTGGTAAGAACTTCCCAACCTCTTCTTCGGATCTCATGTTGGATCTCCGGATATTCACTCTTTTTGAGTTTGAAAGGGACCTCGGGGATCACCTTCTTCAAGGCCACAACTTCATATAAGTGGTCTTGATGCACCCTTGAGATGAATCTCTCCATCTCCCATGACTCGGAGGTGGAAGCTTTTGCCTTCCCTTTCCTCTTTCTAGAGGTTTCTCTGACCTTGGATGCCATAAATGGTTATAGAAAAACAAAAAGCAATGCTTTTACCACACCAAACTTAGAAGGTTTGCTCGTCCTCGAGCAAAAGAAGAAAGAAGAGAGTAGAAGAAGAAGAAATAGAGGAGATGGAGATGGCTTTGTGGTTCAGCCAAAGGGGGAGAAGTAATGTTTAGGTTGTGTGAAAATGAAGGAGTGAAGATGGGTTTGTATAGGGGTGGAGAGAGTGGTACGGTTCGGTTATGAATGGGTGGGTTTGGGAGGGAAAGTGGTTTGAATTTGAATGGTAAGGTAGGTGAGGTTTTATGAAGGGTGTATGTGAGTGGTGAAGAGAAAGATGGGATTTGATAGGTGAGGGGTTTTTGGGGAAGAGGTGTTGAGGTGATTGGTGAATGGGTGAAGAAGAGAGAGAGTGGTGAGGTAGGTGGGGATCCTGTGGGGTCCACAGATCCTGAGGTGTCAAGGAAAAGTTATCCCTACACCAAGTGGCGAGCAAAAATGCTCTCTGTGCCAATTCTGGCATTAAACGCCGTGCTGGTGCCCATTTCTGGCGTTTAACGCCAGCTTCTTGCCCTTTACTGGCGTTTAACGCCAGTCTGGTGCCCCTTTCTGGCGTTAAACACCCAGAATGGTGCCAGATTGGGCGTTAAACGCCCATTTGCTGCCTTTACTGGCGTTTAAACGCCAGCAAGGTCTTCCTCCAGGGTGTGCTATTTTTCTTTCTGTTTTTCATTCTA
>NC_029780.3:44628182-44643829 GCF_000817695.3 Arachis duranensis
TTGGTTGTGGCCTCCCAACACCAAACTTAGAGTTTGAATGTGGGGGTTCAACACCAAACTTAGAAGTTGGTTGTGACCTCCCAACACCAAACTTAGAGTTTGACTGTGGGGGCTCTGTTTGGCTCTGCTTTGAGAGAAGCTCTTCATGCTTCCTCTCCATGGTTACAGAGGGATATCCTTGAGCCTTAAACACAAGGGATTCTTCATTCACTTGAATGATCAATTCTCCTCTGTCAACATCAATCACAGCCTTTGCTGTGGCTAGGAAGGGTCTGTCAAGGATGATGGATTCATCCATACACTTCCCAGTCTCTAGGACTATGAAATCAGCCGGGATGTAATGGTCTTCAATCTTTACCAGAACATCCTCTACAAGTCCACAAGCTTGTTTTCTTGAATTGTCTGCCATCTCTAGTGAGATTCTTGCAGCTTGCACCTCAAAGATCCCTAGCTTCTCCATTACAGAGAGGGGCATGAGATTTATGCTCGACCCTAGGTCACACAGAGCCTTCTTAAAGGTCATGGTGCCTATGGTACAAGATATTGAAAACTTCCCAAGATCTTGTCTCTTTTGAGGTAATTTCTGCCTAGACAAGTCATCCAGTTCTTTAGTGAGCAAAGGAGGTTCGTTCTCCCAAGTCTCATTACCAAATAACTTGTCATTTAGCTTCATGATTGCTCCAAGGTACTTGGCAACTTGCTCTTCAATGACATCTTCATCCTCTTCAGAAGAAGAATACTCATCAGAGCTCATGAATGGCAGAAGTAAATTCAATGGAATCTCTATGGTCTCAGTGTGAGCCTCAGATTCCCATGGTTCCTCATTAGGGAACTCATTGGAGGCTAGTGAATGTCCATTGAGGCCTTCCTCAGTGGCGCTCACTGCCTCTTCTTCCTCTCCAAATTCGGACATGTAGGTCATGTTAATGGCCTTGCACTCTCTTTTTGGATTCTCTTCTGTATTGCTTGGAAGAGTGCTAGGAGGGAGTTCAGTAATTTTCTTACTCAGCTGACCCACTTGTGCCTCCAAGTTTCTAATGGAAAACCTTGTTTTAGTCATGAAACTTTGAGTGGTTTTGATTAGATCAGAGACCATGGTTGCTAAGTCAGAGTAGCTCTGCTTAGAATTCTCTATCTGTTGCTGAGAAGATGATGGAAAAGGCTTGCCATTGCTAAACCTGTTTCTTACACCATTATTGTTGTTGAAACCTTGTTGAGGTCTCTGTTGATCCTTCCATGAGAGATTTGGATGATTTCTCCATGAAGGATTATAGGTGTTTCCATAGGGTTCTCCCATGTAATTCACCTCTTCCATTGAAGGGTTCTCAGGATCATAAGCTTCTTCTTCAGATGAAGCGTCCTTAGTACTGCCTGGTGCAGCTTGCATTCCAGACAGACTTTGAGAAATCATATTGACTTGCTGAGTCAATATTTTGTTCTGAGCCAATATGGCATTCAGAGTATCAATCTCAAGAACTCCTTTCTTCTGATTCGTCCCATTGTTCACAGGATTGTTTATCATAGGCTCAAAATTGGTTAGCAACGGTAGATGAAAGGGTTAAGGCTATTTGGGAAGAGTGACTATCGAAACGATGACCTCAATCATGTAAATGCATTCATTCATCAAGTAATGGACATATAGAATCAGACAAAGCAAGGATCACAATCATAGAGAGAGATATGCACACAAGAATGGAGATAATGGTTAAAAGATGTAACCATGTAATTGGCTCAAAACTTTCATGCTTGTGTTCTTAGCTCAATCACTATGTTCCAAAATATATTCTTAAAGCAAGTTTGCAAAAAAATAATTTCAGGAGTTTTGGTAGGTCACCCAAAACACAGTTTCTTGGAAAGGAAGCTATTGCTTTGACCAAGCAATTCTATAAAAACTAACTATCATGCAAGGGTATTTACAAGAAAAACTAACTACACATGCACTATACTAACATCTATGCGAAAGAAAAATCCATGGTTATTGAAGAGAAGAGGGTGTTACCCATGGAGATCGGTCGAACGACCTCCCCACACTTTAGAAATTAGCACGGTCCTCCGTGCTACGAATGATACTCAAGGGACGGTCAGGACCGGAACCTTCACTATCCCCTCCATCGGAACTCTCATCGCTTGGGTTTGAGGTGGATGTGAATATCTCAGGTTCCTCCATGCTCGGGGAAACACGACTTAGAAGCTTTTTGAGGTAGGTGTATCGGCGGTGGTTGTGCCGCTCATACCTATCCTGCTTCCGGTGAAGATCTTCTATCCTTTGATCTATGGATCACAGTGGTGGTGATGATGAGCTCGAGGGAAAAAGAAGTGGCGGGGCCATGTTGAGGCTTGGTTTGTTCATGGGAAGGTGTAGATACTTTCCTCTTGGGACCACATCGCCTTTAGCCGGAACTATGATCTTTTTGTCCTTGGCTTCCCAAGAAACACCCGCAGTAGAGACTAAGTCAGATACCAAAGCTGGAAATGGCAAATTACCCCGGTCATGAACTTGACTCATCGCTTGCTTGATAAGGGACGGAATGTTCACCGGCTTCTCCGTGAGAACGCACCAAACATGTAAGGCGAGGTCTACCGTGATGGACGACCGGTGGGTGCTAGGTAGTACATAATGAGATAGGATTTGGGCCCAAGCTCGAGCTTCCACAGTGAGGAAGCGAGCGTCAATGCTCTTGGGCCTCACCCGCTGCGTACCTTGGGTCCAAAATGTCTTTGGCTCAGCAATGACTTGGAGGATCGAGTCCCAATTGAATTCGAACTCCTCTCGCTGACGCAAGACTTTTTGGTAGCCATCCATGTCACTTGGCACTGGTTGTACATTGAGCACCTGCTGAATAGCCTTTTCTGAAACTGAAACTTGCTTCCGGCGCACATATACCGATCGAAGAGAGGAAAGATGGTAGTTAGTGTAAAATTCTTCCACCCAGGAGAGGTTGATTTCCCTCGGCTTCCTTAAAAGAAACTCCCATCCTCGTTGTTTGATACAAGGTAGAATATAAGGAGCAACCTTGTCCGGAGGAGCGAGTAGGTGCTCTGGATGATATTTCCTTGCCGCTATGGAGGGGAACATAAGTTCACAAAAGCGGTTGGGGAACCTTGCAGAATCTTTCGCCGGTTTGCCCTTTTCATTCTCATCGATAGGAGCGGCCTTCCCTTTCTTGGATAGGGGTTTGGTTCCTAAGGAAGAGTGCGCCTTAGAAGTTGACCTTTGGGGTGCCCTTTTTGCGGCCGGTTTCCTCGAAGCTACCTCCTTGCCTTTTTTGGTGGCCATCCTAAAAAGAAAGGGGAGGAAGGAAAACATTAAACCCAAGAAATAAATTGATGAAAACATGCAAGTGACTTGTAATGCCCACGGTGGATATGAAAGCAAGGGTTATATCACTTGGCATATGATGCAAGAGAAAGTAAAGCATGCAAAAGCATGAGAAGAGTAGTCTCAAGCATCTTAAATAAAAAGCAAGTCATGTTCAATTAATATGGAATTGGCAAGTATGAAATTTAAGCACACAAATTAGACTCAATGCATGTAAGAGAAAACGAGTGAATGACGGGAGAGCACCAATTTGAAAGTGTATGGCTAAAATGAACCAAAATGATATAGGTGCATTTCCTCGAACACTTGCCGTGCAATAACAAGCAATGAGCAATTATGAGATACTAAACCAATTCAAAGCCCAAAATGAAACATCAATCATCACGTAAACATAACACAATGAGAGGGATAAGAAAAAGAATGACAAAAGATCTAGTAATGCAATGTAAGATCAATCTTCAACATCCATGGAGAAATAAGGAAAAAGGAAAAGTAGGCAAACAAAATCAAGGGAAAAGGAAAGTAAGTAAAGCAATACAAAGCAACTAACTAAAGAAAATAATGCAAGAAGAAATAAAGAGGAAGAGTGGGAGAGTTGAAACCTTGAAAAGTATGAAAGAGCAAGGTTGAATCTCCCTTGGTGAAGATGAGAGAGGAAATGGGAAAGGTGTAGAGCCACCGGAAAGGTTGGTTGTCGCCGGTGAGTGGTCGGAGACAATGGTGGTGGGTTGGGAAAGAAGGATAAGAGAAGAGAAACGATGGAGAGAGTAGGAGGAGAAACTAAGAAAGAAAAAGAAGTTGAGTGAGCGAGGGAATGAAACAGCGCGGAGTATAAAACTAACTTGCGCAACCGGTGCGCGCGTGCAAGGCGCGCTGACGCGTCAGTAAGGTTGTAGCTATGGGCGCGTGCGCGTCAGTGGCGTGCGCGCGTGGTGGGCGAATTGTGATCATCAATGGCGCCATCAACATGGTACGCACAATTGTAATCTCAACTCTTTATCACAACTTCGCACAACTAACCAGCAAGTGTACTGGGTTGTCCAAGTAATAAACCTTACGCGAGTAAGGGTCGATCCCACAGAGATTGTTGGTATGAAGCAAGCTATGGTCATCTTGTAAATCTTAGTCAGGCAAACTCAAATGGTTATGAATGATGAATAAAACATAAAGATAAAGATAGAGATACTTATGTAATTCATTGGTGGGAATTTCAGATAAGCGTATGAAGATGCTTTGTCCCCTTCGTCTCTCTGCTTTCCTACTGTCTTCATCCAATCCTTCTTACTCCTTTCCCTGGCAAGCTGTATGTTGGGCATCACCGTTGTCAGTGGCTACAATCCCGTCCTCTTAGTGAAAATGTTCAACGCACCCTGTCACGGCACGGCTAATCATCTGTCGGTTCTCAATTAGGTTGGAATAGAATCCAGTGATTCTTTTGCGTCTGTCACTAACGCCCAGCCTTCAGGAGTTTGAAGCTCGTCACAGTCATTCAATCATTGAATCCTACTCAGAATACCACAGACAAAGTTTAGACCTTCCGGATTCTCTTGAATGCAGCCATCAATTCTAGCTTATACCACGAAGATTCCGATTAAAGAATCCAAGAGATATCCAGCCAATCTAAGGTAGAACGGAGGTGATTGACAGCCACACGTTCATAGGTGAGAATGCTGATGAGTGTCACAGATCATCACATTCATCAAGTTGAAGAACAAGTGATATCTTAGAACAAGAACAAGCTGAATTGAATAGAAGAACAATAGTAATTGCATTAATACTCGAGGTACAGCAGAGCTCCACACCTTAATCTATGGTGTGTAGAAACTCCACCGTTGAAAATACATAAGAACAAGGTCTAGGCACGGCCGTGAGGCCAGCCTCCCAATGATCTAAGATAGCATAAGAACAAGAATAGCTACCCGATTCAAAATACAATAGCAAAATGTCCTATTTATAAAGAACTAGTAGCCTAGGGTTTACAAAGATGAGTAAATGACATAAAAATCCACTTTCGGGCCCACTTGGTGTGTGCTTGGGCTGAGCATTGAAGCATTTTCGTGTAGAGACTTCTCTTGGAGTTAAACGCCAGCTTTTGCGCCAGTTTGGGCGTTTAACTCCCATTCTTGTGCCAGTTCCGGTGTTTAACGCCGGGCATTCTTGAGCTGATTTGGAACGCCGGTTTGGGCCATCAAATCTTGGGAAAAGTATGGACTATTATATATTTCTGGAAAGCCCAGGATGTCTACTTTCCAACGCCGTTGAGAGCGCACCAATTGAGTTTCTGTAGTTCCAGAAAATCCACTTCGTGTGCAGGGAGGTCAGAATCCAATAGCATCTGCAGTCCTTTTCAGCCTCTGAATCAGATTTTTGCTCAGGTCCCTCAATTTCAGCTAGAAAATACCTGAAATCACAGAAAAACACACAAACTCATAGTAAAGTCCAGAAAAGTGAATTTCAACTAAAAACTAATAAAAATATACTAAAAACTAACTAAAACATACTAAAAACAATGCCAAAAAGCGTATAAATTATCCGCTCATCAGTGCGCGAGAGTGGTTGTTCCCCAGGCACAAAAGTGGGGCAAAGTTGGCTCAAGTCTCTGGTTTTTTTACCAGAGTGACCCAGGGAGACATGCGCGCGGACACGAACCTTGCGCGGACGCGTGTTTGTGGTATTCTGCAGATGGCGCGGGCGCGCACAACGCGCGGACGTGTCAGTTCTGGTGCAAAGTTGGCCCAATTGTGGCACAACTCTCTGGTTTTTGTACCAGAGACTCCACATAGCCCCATCGGTGCGCATGCGCACTGTGCACTTGTGCGTCGATGGTCAACTGGCAAGTGTGCGCGCAGGCGGCATGTACGCGAACGCGTGGGTGCCTGGCACAAGTTGGGCATAGAGTTGGCCTGACTCTTGGGTTTTTGGCTTGAGAATGGAAATTTGCAACCGGTGTGCGCGCGCACTGTGCACCGGCGCATCGGTGCCTTTTTTCAAAGAAAATTTTTGTTTTCTTATCTCTTTTCACAACCTATCTATATGAACATTCTACCTATCTAACAGAATCAGCAAAGCTAGCATTCCTAAGCACTCAATCAATCAACCAAAGATCATAAAATTCGAAGGAACTAAAGATACGGAAAGATGGTATAAACAAGGAAGATCTTACCACGGTGGGGTGCCTCCCACCAAGCACTTTTCTTTAACGTCCTTAAGTTGGACGGTCCTCTCTTTAAGCTTCCTTTCTCATTGGTGCATCATCCAATATGTACACCTCTAGCTCTTTTGGAGGCTTGCAACCATGATACTTCTTCACTCTATGTCCATTCCACCACTCCATAGGGCTTTATCTCTTTTACCTTAAAAAGTCCTTCCCATCTAGAACGGAGCTTGCCAGGCATCAATCGGAGCCTGGAGTTGTAGAGGAGGACTTCATCACCCTCTTGAAAGTCCTTCTTCCGGATGTGATGGTCATGAAACGCCTTAGTCTTTTCCTTGTAAATTCGGGCATTCTCATATGACTCATTCCTCAAACATTCAAGCTCTTCTAATTGTAACTTCCTAGCTTCACCCGCCTTGGCTAAATCCATGTTGCACTGCTTTACCGCCCAATAGACTCGATGCTCAACCTCCACCGGAAGGTGGCACGCCTTACCATAGACAATCCGGAAGGGACTCATCCCTATCGGGGTCTTGTAGGCCGTTCTATATGCCCATAGTGCATCTCCTAATTGGAGGCTCCAATCCTTTCTTTGTGGATTGACCACTTTTCCAGGATCCTCTTGATTTCCCAGTTGGAAACTTCCGCTTGTCTATTAGTTTGCGGATGATAAGCAGTGGCAACCTTATGCGACACTCCATAGCGCTTGAGCAATGCTTCTACCTTCCTGTTACAAAAGTGGGATCCTTGGTCGCTAACGATTGCTCGTGGCGACCCATAACGGCATACAATGTGATTCCTAATGAAAGAAACAACGATATTGGCATCGTCAAGGTGGGTAGGTACGGCCTCTACCTACTTTGACACGTAGTCAACCGCTAGCAGAATATACAGATACCCACTAGAGTTGGGAAACGGTCCCATAAAGTCAATGCCCCATACATCAAATATTTCACAGAACAACATAGGTTGCTGAGGCATTTCATCCCTTTGGGATGCGTTTCCTGACCTCTGACACTGATGGCAAGACACACATAGTCGGTTAGCATCCTTGAATAAGGTTGGCCACCAGAATCCACAATCCAACACCTTTTTAGCGGTCCTTTGTGGCCAAAGTGGCCACCACATTCGGACGAATGACAAGCCTCAAGAATTGGTTGGAATTCAGACTCCGAGACACATCTTCGAATTACTTGGTCGACGCCCCTCTTCCACAAGTGAGGGTCATCCCAAATATAGTATTTAGAATCACTCTTCAACTTGTCCCTTTGGTTTTTCGAAAAGTTGGGAGGGAAGATTCTTGCAACCAAGTAGTTCGCCATTGGGGCAAACCAAGGAAAGCTAGCAGACACAGCATGCAAACTATCCAATGGGAATGAGTCATTGATTGGAAATGGATCAATTTTTAAATTCTCAATGCGGCTTAAATGATCCACAACCAGGTTTTGAGATCTACTCCGGTCCCTAATCTCAATGTCGAATTCTTGCAAAAGCAAGATCCAACGTATGAGTCTAGACTTTGACTCATTCTTTGTCAATAAATACTTCAAAGTTGCATGATCCGTCTATACCACTATCTTTGAACCTAGCAAATAAGATCTAAATTTATCTAAAGCATGAACAATAGCTAGGAGTTCTTTTTCAGTAGTGGTATAGTTGGATTGTGGTGCATCTAGTGTCTTAGAAGAGTAACCAATGACATAAGGGAGTTTACCATCGCGCTGTGCAAGCGCGGCACCTACAGCATGGTTTGACGCATCACACATTATCTCAAATGGCAACGTCCAGTTGGGGCCTCACACAATTGGTGCTGTGGTAATAACTCTCTTGAGCTCTTCAAAGGCTTTCACACATTCACTATCGAACTCAAAATCCACATCGTTTTGGAGTAGGCGCGATAACGGCAAGGCAATCTTGTTGAAGTCTTTGATAAAGCACCTATAGAATCCTGCATGTCCAAAAAACGAGCGAACCTCCCTCACGGATGAGGGGTGAGGCAGAGTAGTGATAACATCGACCTTGGCCGGGTCCACAGAAATGCCTTCATGAGATACTACATGTCCTAACACTATACCTTGTTGTACCATAAAGTGACATTTTTCAAAATTTAAAACAAGGTTAGTGTCAACACATCTAGCAAGGACCTTGGCCAAGTTCTCTAATCAACAATCGAATGAAGTTCCATAAACGCTGAAGTCGTCCATAAAGACTTCCAGACAATTCTCTATTAGATCGGAGAAGACACTCATCATGCACCTCTGAAAAGTAGCAGGTGCGTTACATAGTCCAAACGACATCCTTTTATAGGCAAAGATGCCGAATGGACAAGTGAACGTGGTCTTCTCCTGATCTTCAGGAGCAATATGTATCTGGAAGTAGCCAGTATATCCATCAAGAAAGCAGTAGTGAGTTTTACCTGCCAAGCGGTCTAACATCTGATCGATGAAGGGTAAGGGGTAATGGTCCTTTCGTGTGGCGGCATTCAATCTTCTATAGTCAATACATACTCGCCACACATTTTGTACTCTTTTAGTGACCATTTCTCCATTGTCCTTCTTGACCATTGTGATGCCCGACTTCTTGGGGACAACTTGAACCGGGCTTACCCACTCTTTGTCGGAAATAGGGTATATGATATCCGCATCTAGTAGTCGGGTAACCTCTTTCTTCATTACGTCGAGGATGGTGGGGTTGAGTCTCCTTTGCGGTTGCCTAACTGGCTTGGCTCCATCTTGGAGAAATATCCTATGCATGCACTTGCGGGGGTCAATTCCCATAATATCCGCTAGGCTCCATCCTATTGCTTTCTTGTGCTTCTTGAGAACATCTAGGAGCTTCCCCTCTTCTTCACTTGAGAGCTCACTAGCAATAATGACTGTAAATCTTTGGTTCTCCTCTAAGAAAGCTTACTTCAAATGAGATGGAAGGGGCTTCAATTCACTTTTTGTCTCAAGATGAGGTTCCTTTCCATCAAGCTCATGGAGTTCACTCTTGACAACTTCTTCAGGTTCATCTTCTTGGTCATCCATCTCCTCAACAGTGGGGTAGCACAATTTTTCATGATCCTCTTCTTGCACTTCTGCTACCACTTCATCAATCATATCACATCGGAGCATGGAGTGTTCATCAGGAGGATGTTTCATGGCTTCCTCTAAATTGAACTTGATAGTCTTGTCTCCAACCCCAAAAGAATATATACCGGTGAAGGCATCCAACTTGAATTTAGAGGTTTTGAGAAAGGGTCTACCAAATAGGACGGAAGATGAGCTTCTACTTTCTGTTGGAGGCATCTCAAGGATGTAAAAGCCAATCGGAAAAACCAAATCCTTAATTGTCATGAGTACATCTTCAGCTATTCCCATTACTGTGATCACACTTTTATCGGCTAAGGCAAACCTCGCCGCTGACTTCTTCAATGGAGCTAAATTCAACCGCACATAGATGGACAGCGGCATGATGCTTACACAAGCTCCAAAGTCACACATACAATCATGAAAAGTGTATCCACCAATACGACAAGACACTAAGCACGGTCCAGGGTCACCACATTTTCTTGGAATAAGTTCCATCAAGGAAGAAATCGAACTACCCAAGGATAGTGTCTCCAATTCTCCTAACCTATTCTTGTGTGTACACAAGTCTTTCAAAAATTTTGCATACTTGGGAATTTGTTGGATAGCATCAAGGAGTGGTATGGTCACCTCGACCTTTTTGAACACTTGAAGCATGTCCAAATCAAATTCCAGTGTCTTCTTCGCTTTCTTCACCATAGAAGGAAATGGAATGGGAATTGACTCATCAACTATGGCTTTCCTCTAGAGTTCCTTGAGGTTTACTCCTTCTTCCTCATGCTTTTTGTCTACCACCTGTTCTTCGTGTGGAGCTCCAACAACTACCTCTTCCTCATACATTTCTCCCATGACCTTTGGAGGTATCTCCTCTAATGTAGTCCCCGACCGTAGAGTAATGGCGTTAAGACCGCCTCTTGGGTTTGGTTGGGGTTGGGATGGAAGGTTGGAGGAACTTGAGGGTTGAGTGGTGTTGTTATTAGGAGTTGGTGGTTGGCTTGACATGTTCATTTTTGAGAGCATGTTGGTGAGATTGGCTAATTGAGTGTTCAAAGCCTCGAATTGAGCCTTGTTGATCTCATCTCGTTTTTCCATAGCGGCTCTAAGCTCATCAACTTGATTGTTGGAAGATGGAGAAGTCTGGTTTTGTTGTCTGTGGTGCGGTGTTTGGTACTTGGTGTAGTTGTTTTGGTTTTGGTTGGGGTGGGCTTGGTTGGCTTGGTAGTTGGTATTGTTATGGTGGTATTGGGATAAAGGTTGGTTGTTGTTGTGATGAGAAGAAGGGTTGTTCCATCTTTAGTTTTGATTGCTTCCTTGTGCATTATCTCTCCACCCTTGATGTTGATTACTACCTTGATGGTAGTTGTTTTGACCTTGAGGAGGGTATGGTGGACAGTTGTTGTAATTCACATTGGCTACCACAAAGCCATGTTCCTCTTGAATTTGATGGCATTGGTCGGTATAATGTGTGGTACTAGAGCACAACCCACAAATCCTAGGAGGGCCTTCAAGTTGAGCAACCGGAGGTGGGGCTTGGACAACTTGGATGGAGTAGTACTCCCTTTGATCTCTTTGCATTTGTGTAAGGATGGTGGTCATATCCCCAAGTGCCTTGGTTAGACTTGCTTCGGAGGGGGGCGGTTCTACCACACCCTTGTGGGAGTTACTTCTCACTCTTGTATGTTGTATAGATTCGACAACATCCTTTATCAAATCCCAAGCTTCTCCCTCCGTCTTATTTTTCGAAAGGGAACCGCCACTAGAGGCGATAAGCAATCTTCTATCTTCCGCACAAAGACCTCCGGTAAAGTAGCTAATGAGCAAGCGAGTGGTCATTCCGTGGTGTGGACATGACTCCAATAGCCTCTTGAACCGAGACTAATACTCATACATACTCTCTTGGTCTCTTTGCATTATGCCCGAAATCTCTTTCCGGATGTACTCGGTCTTCTCCGGTGGGAAGAACTTATCAAGAAACTCTCTTCTCAAGAAATCCCAATTAGTCACAATATCATCCGGCAGCGAATAGAACCATGTTTTTGCTTGCGGTTCAAGAGAAAAAGGAAAGGAAAAAACCATGATTGCTACCTCATCGGCTCCATGTCTTCGAGCCGTAGAACAAGCAACATGAAAATCCTTCAAATGTTGGATGGGGTCTTGACCCGGCAACCCATGATACTTAGGAAGTAGATTTATCAAGCTACTCTTCAACTCAAAGTTTGGATCAAGGTTAGGATACCTTGCTTGCAACGGTTGAAGTATGATATCCGGAGCTCCTTGCTCATGCAAAGTGATCCGGCGTGGCTCCGCCATGTGTGGCTCACCTGTAGGATGTAAAGATGTATCAGTAGTGCCAACCGAAGAATAGGAAGTAGCGGACTCCAAGTCACTCTCGGTGTCGTCTAGTGACTCGGCGTTTCCCTCGAGAGAGGCCGAAGTACTAGGCGTATAGTCCAATCGCCTTTTAGCTTGCCGAGTGTGTAACAAAGTTCTTTCGATCTCGGGATCAAAGTTGGCTAAGCTAGAATTCGGTTGAGACTGAGTCATCAAACTTGAAAGTCATAGTACAAATGCAAAACAATTCTAAACTATAGCTAAGTATTGAAAAAGCAAAATATCTACAATATTCACATATTCACATAACCAATATCAAGGCATATGTTACAACCATTCCCCAGCAACGGTGCCAAAAATTTGACACGACTCCCAAGGGTGTATTGGTAAATAGTCTCTTTAGTAAAACCGCGTTGTAAGTATAGCTCTACCAACAACAATCCTCGGGAGGTCAAATTTAGAAGAGGGATTTGGTTGTCACAAGTTCAACCCCAATAGAACAACCGAAGTATTCAAACCTCGGGTCGTCTGATAAGAGAACTTTTGTGTGGTCTAGAAATTTGCGAATAAATCCTCGTTGCAAGTATAGTTTCTAAACCTTCAAAAGTCCTTTCATACAAACGTTTTGGGTGTCACAAGTAAAAAACCCCTTTAGAAATTGTTAACCGAGTATTCAAACCTCGGGTCGTCTTCTCAAGGAACTACGAGGAAGTATGTTCTTATTATTGGTTATAAAGGTTGTAATCGGGGTTTAGAAGGTGAGAAGCAAGTAATTTAAATGATGAGTGAATTAAATGGCAATTAAAAATAAATAATAATTGTAAAACAACTTTTGGCAAGATAAGGGAATTTAGAGGTCTAACTTAGTTATCTCTCTCAACTATAATAAAAGTTGAATCTAAACTCCACTTGGTCAACCTTTGCCAGGGCAAAGGAAAGTCAAGGGACTAATTAAACTGACCTTTGAATCCTAATTATTTCCGAAGAAAAGGTTGGGATTATTCAGGTTCAGCTCAATTAGCAAGATAACGGTTATTAATTATGTTGAGTCTAATAACTGTTGAGTTACTAAATTCTTAATCAGAACCAAAAGGGGAAAAAGTAAAATTGCTGGAATAAAATATCTTTAATTCGTAAACAATGATAATCATAAATTAACAAGAGCAATAATAAACTGAAAATACCTCAATATCATTAATTCAAATAATAATCTGGAACATGGAATAATTCATAAATTAAATTATAAAAGTAAATGATCAATTCAAATGCTGGAATAAATAATTATGGAACTAAAATAGAAGAACATTAAAACCTGGATGCAGAGTTACTCTTAAAACAAGAAGAAATCCTAAATCCTAAAAAGAGAGAGAGAGAATCTCTCTCTAGACTAAATCTAAATCATGGAAAAGTAGAATTATGTGAGCCATCTTGAATGGATGCATTCCCCTACTTCATAACCTCTGGTCTATGCCTTCTGGACTTGGATTTGGGCCAAAAAGGGCTTTAGAACTCGCTGGGGCGTGTTCTGTAGTTTTCTGGTGCGTGGCCTCTGTCACGCGTCCGCGTGGGTCACGCGGTCTCGTTATTCGGAGCTTTTCCTTGCCACGCGGTCACGTCAGTCATGCGACCACGTCATGTGTGTTCTGCTAGAGGTGCGCGGTCGCTTCAGTCATGCGGCCGCGTCGCTGCTGATTCGTGCTTAGCACGCGATCGCGTTGTCCATGCGATCGCATGGATACCAGTTTCCTTAAAGCTCCGTTTTGCTTTCTCCTTTCCCTTTGGTATGTTTCCTTTTTCATCCTTTAAGTCATTCTGCCTTAGAAACTCTGAAACTACTCAACACACTAATCATGGCATCGAATGGAAATAAAGGTAATTAAAATAACTAATTTTCAAAGCTTAGGAAACATGTTTTTCACGATATGACATAATAAGGGAGGGAAAGTAAAACCATGCAATTAATGTGAATAAGTAGGTGAAGGATTGTATAAATCACTCAAATTAAGCACAAAATATCTCATGAAATATGGGTTTATCAACCTCCCCACACTTAAACACTAGCATGTCCTCATGCTAAATCCAAGGTAAATAAATGAGGTTATAGTGATGGAATGCAATGCAATCTAAATTAAATACAACTACCTAAATGAATGATGCATCATGCAACTCTAATTTATTCACTCATATATAAAGCTTACATGTAGCTAAGTTAATTCACATTCTCAAGGAGTTATGTATATATATATAGCCAACCCTTAAATAATAAAGCATTTTAGCAAATGAGATGGGAAAGAAAACATTGTACAAACTTGCAAAACAATTAGTAAATTTGAAGCACAGATATATGTTGATGAGTTATTGAACCCTCACTGGATTTTGTGTTTACTCTCTAGTCACTCAGTGTTTATTGGGTTTATTCACTCTATTTTTCTTTTTATTCTTACTTTCTTATAGTTTTGTTTTTCATCTAACCAATCAACAATTATAATATATAGTCATACCAAAAAGTCATGAGGTCTTTAATTAAGGTTGTAATGGGGCCAAGGTAAAGGTAAGGATTTATGTATATGGTCAAGTGAGCTAATAAGTGAATCCTTAATTAGACTAAGATCTCACCCAACATACATATTTAGCAAGAAAAAACTTCTTTACCTATTTTTCCATATTTCCCACTTATTGTTACATGCTCATGTTTCACTTTTTATTTTTATCCCATGTGCATTGTATTCATTGGGGGAATTTCTTTTTGTATCCCCTTTTATTTAGATGCTGAAAATTTTTTTTTCTTATGCACATGTGATGAGCGGATAATTTGTACGCTTTTTGACATTGTTTTTAGTATGTTTTTAGTATGATCTAGTTAGTTTTTAGTATATTTTTATTAGTTTTTAGTTAAAATTCACTTTTCTGGACTTTACTATGAGTTTGTGTGTTTTTCTGGCTGAAATTGAGGGACCTGAGCAAAAATCTGATTCAGAGACTAAAAAGGACTGCAGATGCTGTTGGATTCTGACCTCCCTGCACTCGAAGTGGATTTTCTAGAGCTACAGAAGCCCAATTGGCGCGCTCTCAACGGCGTTGGAAAGTAGACATCCTGGACTTTTCAGCAATATATGATAGTCCATACTTTGTCCAATATTTGATGGCCCGAACCGGCATTCAAAGTCACCTTCAGAATTCCCAGCGTTAAACGCCGGAACTGGCACAAGGATGGGAGTTAAACGCCCAAACTGGCACCAACGCTGGCGTTTAACTCCAAGAGGAGTCTCTACACGAAAATGCTTCATTGCTCAGCCCAAGCACACACCAAGCGGGCCTGGAAGTGGATTTTTATGTCTTTTACTCATCTCTGTAAACCCTAAGCTACTAGTTCTCTATATATAGGACCTTTTACTATTGTATTTTCATCTTCTGATCTTTGGAATCTTTTGATCTTTAGATCTTTTGATCATTGGGAGGTTGGCCATTCGGCCATGCCTAGACCTTGTTCTTATGTATTTTCAATGGTGGAGTTTCTACACACCATAGATTAAGGTGTGGAGCTCTGCTGTACCTCGAGTATTAATGCAATTACTATTGTTCTTCTATTCAATTCCGCTTGTTCTTGTTCCAAGATATCACTTGTCCTTCAACTTGATGAATGGGATGATCCGTGACACTCATCATCATTCTCACCTATGAACACGTGACTAACAACCACTTCCGTTCTACCTTAGACCGAGCGTTTATCTCTTGGATTCCTTAATCAGAATCTTCGTGGTATAAGCTAGAA
>NC_029780.3:44646860-44647919 GCF_000817695.3 Arachis duranensis
GAGGATCTCTTCATCTGAAGAAGACGCCTACAGAAGCTCAAAAGCTAATTGAAATGGTTGCAAATAACCAATTCATGTACACTTCTGAAGGGAATCCTGTGAACAATGGGACAAATCAGAAGAAATGAGTTCTTGAGATTGACACTCTGAATGCCATACTGGCTCAGAACAAAATATTGACTCAGCAAGTCAATATGATTTCTCAAAGTCTGTCTGGAATGCAAAATGCACCAAGCAGTACTAAGGAAGCTTCATTTGAAGAAGAAGCTTATGATTCTGAGACCCCTTCAATGGAAGAGGTGAATTACATGGGAGAACCCTATGGAAACACCTATAATCCTTCATGGAGAAATCATCCAAATCTCTCATGGAAGGATCAACAGAGACCTCAACAAGGTTTCAACAACAATAATGGTGGAAGAAACAGGTTTAGCAATAGCAAGCCTTTTCCATCATCTTCTCAGCAACAGACAGAGAGTTCTAAGCAGAACACCTCTGACTTAGCAACCATGGTCTCTGATCTAATCAAAACCACTCAAAGTTTCAGGACTGAAACAAGGTCCTCCATTAGAAATTTGGAGGCACAAGTGGGACAGCTGAGCAAGAAAATTACTGAACTCCCTCCTAGTACTCTCCCAAGCAATACAGAAGAAAATCCAAAAGAAGAGTGCAAGGCCATCAACATGGCCGAATTAGGAGAGGAGGGAGAGGCAGTGAACGCCACTGAGGAAGACCTCAATGGACGTCCACTGACCTCCAATGAGTTCCCCAAAGAGGAACCATGGGAATCTGAGGCTCAAAATGAGACCATAGAGATTTCATTGGACTTACTTCTACCATTCATGAGCTCTGATGAGTATTCCTCCTCTGAAGAGGATGAGTATGTCACTGAAGAGCAAGTTGCTAAATACCTTGGAGCAATCATGAAGCTAAATGACAAGTTATTTGGAAATAAGACTTGGGAGGATGAACCCCCTCTGCTCACCAAAGAACTGGATGACTTGTCTAGGCAGAAACTGCCTCAAAAGAGACAGGATCCTGGGAAGTTTTCAATACCTT